>NC_047110.1:41735999-42055999 GCF_902500255.1 Thalassophryne amazonica | reverse complement strand
CGTAGACTGCTGGGGGGTTCCCATGATGCACTGTTTCTTTCTCTTTTTGCTCTGTATGCACCACTCTGCATTTAATCATTAGTGATCGATCTCTGCTCCCCTCCACAGCATGTCTTTTTCCTGGTTCTCTCCCTCAGCCCCAACCAGTCCCAGCAGAAGACTGCCCCTCCCTGAGCCTGGTTCTGCTGGAGGTTTCTTCCTGTTAAAAGGGAGTTTTTCCTTCCCACTGTAGCCAAGTGCTTGCTCACAGGGGGTCGTTTTGACCGTTGGGGTTTTACATCATTATTGTATGGCCTTGCCTTACAATATAAAGCGCCTTGGGGCAACTGTTTGTTGTGATTTGGCGCTATATAAAAAAAAAATTGATTGATTGATTGATTGATTGACTGTGAAGGCAAAGGCTGGGCATGTTGTGTCCTACCAATTGAAATTGGCTAACACGGCTTTGTAAGGTGGTCCACAATCTCTCTTCTAGCTCAGCTGGGCCTCATCAACCACAGCATGCAAGTCACAACCAAACATCTACAGTCCACCGCAGAATGCGCCTCAAGCTGGATCTGGACTAAATCTCGGAATATCACCAAATAATCCCCCTACCCCCACCTGCTGAATTTAGCAATTATATCCATGCAACCCTGCAGACCTGCAGACACATTCTATAGACACCCACCGGTAGCTTCATGCTGCACGTGGTGCCGGGGATGGCAGTACCACTAGTAGCCACCAAAACTGTGCAAACATCCCTGGTTGGTGGTTGATGAGGAGGGTGTCTTGCAGCGCAAGTTGTATGATCATCTCCTCTGCCAGTCAAGTCTGCACCTCACTTTCAAATATGAGAGTGATAGGGACATGTTTTATTAAGATATAATGTAAAAATACATTAAATGGATTTTCAATGTTAAATTTAAATGGCCACAAAATGTATAATCTGGATCCAACTTTGTCAGTCAATAATGCTCTCAAATATGAAAGAAAGAGTTATGAATTTTTGAAAATGAGTTCAATGTTAAAGATATTATTTTTTCCAGTTCTCCTAGACTTTCCTGACTTTGAGCTTGAAAATTTAATCATCTTCTTGCCTATCAGGATATGAATCTTAAGTAAAAATTTCATAATGATATATGAAAAATTATGGGCTCCAGGTTGTTCACAAATACACAAACAAACAAACAACAGGCGCAAACACATAACCTCCTCCAACTTCATTAGCAGAGGTAAAAATGAGAGTGATCGAGGCACTTTTGATTGAGATATAATGTAAAATGTACACCAAATGGGCTTTTCAATATTAAATTCAAATGTCCACAAAATCCACAATCCGGATCAGATAGTGATAGTGAGTGTCACTCTGCACCTCACTTTCAAATATGAGAATGATTGGGGCATGTTTAAGATATAATTTAAAATATACATTAAAGGGGAATTTCACTGTTAAATTTCAATGGCGATAAAAGGTAGCTTTGTTGTAATTTGCAACCTGGTCTCACGGCAAGTCGTGATTCAGCAGCACGAAATATACATTAATCTATTGGTGCATGATATTGTGACGAAAAGCGCCTCATTTTCATCACAGCAGCACGAATTCATTCTAATTCATTCCGTGATGGCTGCACGAAATTAAAAGTGAAGCGGGGGGGAGGTCGGAGGTGGTTATGGGTAGGGTTGGAGAAAGGAGTAGCGTAGGGTTAGGTTATGGTTAATGTTAGGGTTTGGGGGTGGGAGTAGGGCTAGTAATAGTGAGTTTAAAAAACCCGTCACGAAAATTTGAATTATTTTGTGACGTGAGCATGAAAAAAAATGTGAGACTGGGCTGTAATTTGACACGGTATAAACAAAATAAACTGAAAACTGAATTGAAATTTTGATGCAAACAGCTCATTTTGACTGAACATCAAAATAATGATCACAAGTCAGGTAACCCCGTTGTGTCACTGTGTGACATACAGGGAGATGCTAACCTGAACTACCAACTTAAATAAAACTTAAATGACTGTTCCCTGATGACACGGAAGTGAAGCAGATAGTTCTGTGCTGTCAGAGAAAAATTACGCAGCTGTCAAAAAAAAAAAAAAAATGTCTCCCCACCCGTCACTAAGTGACACAGCTGGGGTCGCTAAGTCGCCACACTGTGACAGAAACAGGCACTGACCAAGCGTAAAAATGTGACGAGTTGGGAGTGAAAATGTGTTTGTGTGTTTGATGTGTGAGGACATTAGTTGCTAGCACCCCCCAGCACTCAAAGGGACTGACAGATGACAATATGATTGGTTTGATTTGTTTTATACCCAAAACACAGCCATGATTAATTGACTAAATACTTCCCCTTTGCGCCTTATCTTTGCACACATTTTATGCACCCTGTAAATTGTTTGACACACCCCACATACACTTGTTCTGTGTGCTTTAGACTGTGAATAGATTGTCAAGATATGTCCCCAAAAGCCAAACAAGCAGCAGAAGCTTTCCCTTTTAGACAAAGCTGATCATGAATGTCATTTGACAACTCGGTGATCCGTTGATCCCCTGTGGCAGCAGACAGAATCACAGAGTGAATAAAACAGATTTCTGTGAGCAGACAATGTTATCTGCCTGAAGGATGTCATTTTAACTTTTTTTTTTCCACTTTCCTTCTTGCCAACAAGCCTCAGCTGCTGCATCTCATACATTTTTTCCTCAGTGGAAGAGTTTTTTGAGGGCATGCTTGACTTCTCTGTCCCTCTCCTTGGCATGGTGCTCGGCGCCATCCTCTGTGTACTTAGTTCAGTAATGCCACTTCAGATTAAAAGACTTCGAAATCTCTTGCAGGGAGCCAATGGACTGTGCTCCCCAGAAAAATGTAATAAACACTGCACCTCTCATGAATTTGTCAGTACCCTGGGTCACCTTGCCATTCTCTTTTCTAAAGTGACGTGAAAAAAAATGCTCTTTCATTTACAACTCACACATTCATTATTTAACAGTGTCAAGTGCTTTGGTGTTGAAGGATGCTTACATTGTTATTACACAATTAGGCTCGCCTCTAAATGCTGAGCTGCTGCACATCTGGATGCTTGAGATACAGTATATCTTGTCTGTGTGTGACCCGTGATTAGTTAAACCCATTCTGCACAGCTCACACAAAAATCACTGGGAATAAGAAAAATAGCTGCTAACAATCTCATTTTCAAAACGGTGGCGTTTTTGATTTGCAAACCAAAAGGAAAATTATAATCCGGTCCATATTTACTTACATACGCAGCATTTGAGGCTGCTTCTGACTAGTTTAACATGGCATTGACCTAGGGAGACAGAGACAAACAGACACAGGATTAATGATCTTTGAAACCGGGAAGGGACCACCAACCCTGGGAGCTAGCATCTTGGGCAACCCTTTGAGTGGGACATTGCGAGTTGAGAGCCAAACCTTCTGACCAGGGGTATACAGAGGCACAGGAGTGCATTTACAGTCCGCTGCTGATTTGGAAGATCGAGATGATCGCAACAGAGCCCTCCTTGCCCGTCAACAGCGGAGCATGAGGCTAAGTGCTGAAGGGATGGATGAGGTGGAATCTGAGGGAGGAAACAAAGAGAGTTGATGATCAAAAACAACATGAAACAGTGAGTATCCGGTAGAAGCAGATGGTAAGTGGTTATGTGCAAATTCTTTCCAAGATAACTGTGAGGACCATGTGGCTGGGTGGTGTGAGGCAAGTATGTAGAGTCCCTTTTCCAATTCCTGGTTCAGTTGTTCAGATTGTCCATTGGCCTGTGGATGGCAACCTGATCTTTACCTCAACCTGATGGCAACCCCATCTTTAACAACCTATCAACAACCGTAGGAATTGCCATATTGCCCTTAGACAGCAGGAGACCAGTGACAAAATGTACAGAAATATGTGACCAGGGTCATGTGGGCACAGGCAACAGCAGTAGATGACCTGCAGGTGGACAGTTAGACGACGTATGCATTACACAGATTTGACAAGCTTTGATATATTCCATAACATCCTTAGTGAAGCCCGGCCACCAAAATTTTTGCTGTAATGCAAACATGGTCTTCTTAATACCTAGGTGACAGTAGAAATGGCTGTCGTGAGCCCACCTGATCACATCCCCCTGAGATCAGCTGAAAGGAATGATTTATCAGCAGGACAGGAGCATCACCTTTGGTGGACCGGACCTTGGATTCAATTTCCCAGGTTCGCGCAGAGATGAAACACGAAGCCGGTAAAATGGCACCCGGATTGGACGGAGTGTCCCCTGGATCACCCTGGTGAGATAACACATCCGCTTTCCCATTATTTGAGCCTGGCCGATAAGAGAGAACAAAATCAAAATGACTGAAATAGATAGCCCACCTCGCCTGACGAGAGTTGAGATGTTTAGCAGTTTGCAGATATTCTAAATTCTTGTGGTCAGTGTATACTAAAAATGGCATTTTTGCCCCCTCCAACCAGTGGTGCCACTCCTCCAAGGCAACTTTCACTGCCAACAGTTCGTGGTCGCTGATGCTGTAGCTATGCTGAGCTGTGGTCAACTTTTTTGGAACATAGGTGTACGGATGCAACCTATTATCAGAGGGGTTACACTGCAAGAGGACCACTCCCACACCAACATTAGAAGCATCAACTTCCACCACTAACTGTCGAGTGGGGTCAGGGAGGAGCAACATGGGGGCCGCAGTGAAGCATTCTTTTAGGACCCTAAACGCTTCATCGTACTCCAGCATCCAGATAAATGGCCGGAGAGAAGATGTCATTAAGCCCATGATAATCAATGCATGGGTGCAGTGTTTTATCTGTTTTCTCCATGAAAAAGAACCCCGCCGCCAGAGACTCCTGAATGAAAATAGCTTTCCCTGAGGTGGGCTTGTCCCAGGGAGAAGCTCTATGGCGCAGTCGTATTCCCAGTACGGAGGCAGAGATTTGGCTTTACTTTTATTAATACCAGAGCCAGGTCATGGTAACATGCCGGAACCTCTGCAAGATCGGGGTTATTACTCAGCGGAGAACAAGTGGGATGTAGCAAACAGGTCATTTTTCAAGAAGGGCTCCAACAAACAATTTCACCCTTTGACCAACTGAAATTCAGACTGTGCTGTTGCAACCAGGGGTGCACCAAGATTATCAGGTGAGTCATACTGTACTATCAAAGACGTGAAAGCTGATTGATTCTGAGTGGTTCTCCGCTATAATTATATTAACAGACTGAGTACAGTGAGTAATACAACCCAATTCATGGCCATCCACAGCTCATAACACCAGAGGGCGCAAGAGCTTAAACAGTCTAAGGTGCAGGGACCTGGTGAGAGAGGACAGCATCAAGTTAGCATCAGAACCGTAATCAACAAAAGCTGACACGCAAGCTGACAAATTTTCAGAAGTCAATTTAGCAGGAATTACATTTTGTGCTGAGGATGGAGTAATAAGGCTTTGACTCACCTGTAAGTCGTATTTTGGCTGCACGGTGGCACCCCTGGCCTGACAATTGTTTATCAAATGTCCGGAGTGTCCACAATAAAAACAGAGTCCATCTTCAGGCCGATGCCATCTCTCAACAGAAGATAGAAGAGTGCATCCTAATTGCATGGGCTCCTCTGTGCTCCAATGCCGTGAGTCTGCTCCGACGTGGCTAGAAGAGGACAAATGGACGGAAGGTGTGGAGAAGCGATGGTTGGGAAGCCGGGCTGCTTGACGAGGACCTTCGTGAAGATGCCGGTCAGTCCAGATAGCGAGTCTGATGAGCTTGTCCTCAGGAAGTTCAACAGCGCTGAGCTGGTTCTGGATATCTTTGGCCAACCCCTAGAAGAAAAAATCATGGAATGCCATGAGGTTCCATTCACTCTTGGCCGCCAGAATGCGGACATCTATGGCGTAATCTGTGACTCGGCAGCCGCCCTGCTTCAGCCTCATTGGGGTACATGCAGCATCACGCCCCAGAGATGTATGTTGAAACACCACTTGAAGAGCAACAGTGAAAGCCGAAAGGGAGGCACAGGTGTCTGATTGATGACCCCACTCAGCTGTTGCCCACGCCAAAGCACGACCAGTCAGGTGAGAAATCATGTAAGCTATCTTCGTCCTGTCGGACCGGAACTTACATGAGCTCAAAATGTAACTCACACAGAGTAATAAATGGTCTGACATCACCGGACTCGCCTGAGAAGCGTTCATGCGGAGACAGCTGATTACAGTAGACAGGTTCAGGTACGGAAGCCGGTGTGGTTGCTGATAGCCCCAGTGGCAGTGCACTGGTGCCTGATGATCTAGTCTGGGCAGTAATTGTCCCATCTGGGCTCTCACCGACTCCATGAATGAGTCCTGCCGTTTAGTGAGGTCTTGTTGCTGTACAAGCTGCTTACTGTGGTGGCGTACCGCCAGCTGGAACGGTTCAGAGCCGACTATGTTCATCGTTGGCCAGTTTGCAAATGCACGGCTCAAACAAACAACTCTGGTTTTCAGAAGGCTTTACTGTATTGGATAACAGAGGTCAGTACACGAGTAGGCAGTCCAGAAAAAGAAGCAGTACAAAAATCATCAGGAAAAAAGGTGTGGTCAATGCAACAGGCAGGAGGTCAGGAACACACAATGAGGCAGGCAGGACTATCGAACGCAGGTACAGAGCTGGAATGAAGGCACAAGGCACGACAAACTGGCAAAGAACTAACACACCCAGTGATCTTACATAACCCCAGGTGATGATCAGCAAATCAGGAACAGGTGTGCATGGAAAGCACCAGAACAAGGGCATGGCTAGAGAGAAGGAAACACCCACTACCAAGAACCAAGAGACAGACAAAACCAACAAGATGAAAACACAGGTCACGTGACTCTTGGTGCCATCTTGGTTCCAAAATAGCGTTTGCTGTTAATGTGTCTGCATGTAAATCCAGCTATTTTATTTATTTATTTATTCTCTGACAATGGCGGGTTGCTGTGCATTTGGATGCACAAATAGACACAACAAGGCCTTCAAGATGGACAGATTCCCTTCAGATCCGAACAGAAGAATGATTTGGGAAAATAAAGTCAGCCGATGGAAGTGACTTCATCATCAAAGTTATTGTTCCGTCCCATATACAGTAAAACTCACCTAAGCCATCATCGTATAAAACAGATATTCGCAGTCACCATATATATATTGGATTTTGTATAACAGATTTTCGCTCACATCGGATAAAATGTCCCATCCGAACCCAATGTATTTCCATTAAAAATTCTGAGCATTCTGGGCGTGCAAAGTAACAGAGGTACAAATTAAAGTTCAGCACACTTGCCAATTTGAGGAAAGTGGGACCGGAGTCATTTCTGTGAGTAAAAGCCTGACTGTATATTTTTTTCACACCATGTTCAGACTCGGACCTGCAGCCTGACGTGCACCTGTTAAATCAGACACCACAGAAGGATGTGATTTGACGCTTTTCTGCTTTCACTCCTTTGTCTCCTCTCATATTTTAATAGTTTTTTCAGTGTGCACGCTGATTACAAATGGATCAGAAACGTTTGCAACTTTACAGCACAAAGTCTGAAAAAGAAGAAAATGTACATCTTACCTTTGAATTGGAGGTGATGATTGTAGAAAGAAAAGCTTGCTGAGGGTCAAATTAGTCCAGAATAAAGCATAATCCAGCGACGGAGAACTTTAAAACTGTCACACACACTTCATTGCATGACATGGAGTTACAGAGCTGCAGAAGCTTAAGCTTTAAATTAATTAAATAAATCATCATAAATTGTAAATTTATGTAAATTTGATAGCTTAACTATTTTTATATTTATTTTGATAGTACCTGTACCTGGATGTGTTGCTGTATGTGGTTAAATGATTTTTAAAAATGTTGAAAACATAAAAGGTTCATTCAGTAGTTCAGCGTAGTTGGGACCAAAATGGCGCCATGTTCTGAGTTGACATTACTCTCCTCCATCAAGGGACTCTAGTCCAGTTGACTGCCTGGCTGATTGACATCCAGGTCGAAGACACTTCTATGATGTGGTGGATACAGGGTCGTGCAACATTACTAATTGAGTTGCCATGTATATGAAAATCCACGCTTAATGCTGTTTGAGTGGCACATACTTGATGAACACCTCAGGGGTCCTTCTGTGTCCACTGGTCATTCACTTAACTTTTTTGTTTTACTGTTTCTCTGCTTCATTTTCTTGCATGCTTCTGTTTTCTTTGTACCCTTGTGTTAAGTAGCGAGCAGCACGGCAGGAAAGCAGTGCATAGCAAAAGAAATTAGAGCATTTCTGACATACTTTTCCAAAGCCAACAGGGCGGCGGCTTAAACATCAGAATCCTTCCTCAAGCTCATTATTTGCGTAGCACACACAAACACACCAGCATGTAGATACAGTAGTGTTCAGAATAATAGTACTGTAGTGCTATGTGACTAAAAAGGTTAATCCAGGTTTTGAGTATATTTCGTATTGTCACATGGGAAACAAGGTACCAGTAGATTCAGTAGATTCTCACGAATCAAACAAGACCAAGCATTCATGATATGCACACTCTTAAGGCTATGAAATTGGGCTATTAGTAAAAAAAAAAAAAGTAGAAAAGGGGGTGTTCACAATAATAGTAGCATCTGCTGTTGATGCTACAAACTCAAAACTGTTATGTTCAAACTGCTTTTTTAGCAATCCTGTGAATCATTAAACTAGTATTTAGTTGTATAACCACAGTTTTTCATGATTTCTTCAATAGCCCAATTTCATAGCCTTAGGAGTGTGCATATCATGAATGCTTGGTCTTGTTGGATTTGTGAGAATCTACTGAATCTACTGGTACCTTGTTTCCCATGTAACAATAAGAAATATACTCAAAACCTGGATTAATGTTTTTAGTCACATAGCACTACTATTATTCTGAACACTACTGTATGATTGCTGCCTAAAAAAATGCAATACCACAAACTCACTCCTGCTGCTAACTCTACCCTGATAAAACTCATTATTGGCATGTCGCCAACGGTGGCAACACGCCAATAATGTGGTCACTGCAGAATCTATTAATATTTCAAGACTTCTCCCCATCTACATGCTAAGGGACAATTTTCTTCCAAGATTAATATCTTCGCTCATCTTGTATCTTGAAGCAGCTGCTCTCTGTGTCAACATCAACTTGTTTTAAAGGAGAAATATTCTTGGTAAAGTGTGACAAACTCACAAGAAAACAGCTGTTATTAATCAATAGAAAGGATCAGAATAATCTGAATTCTCCACTGTCCTGTTTTCAAACAAACTCACCTAAAGCAGGAGTGGACTCAAACGTCTGACATCTACAGGGACCTCTTTGCTGTTTTGGCAGACGTGGTTCAGATATAGTACAAAGTGGTACACAAGGTTTGTGTACAGTCTGAACATGATCCATTTCAGTCCACTCAATTTTTCATTTAGTTCTCAGCCTCAGACTCTGTCTGATTAGAAGCTCTTCCTAAAGGTGTGCTTGAGTCATAATAATTTAATGTGGGCAGAGGTTTGATAAATGGCTCTGAAAACTAGTGTGGACTGTGCACACAATAGATGGACGGGCTCGAATGCTGGAGACGCATCCTGGGGCGACTCTGCTGGTGAAAACAAGGTTATCTAAGTCTGGACACATCCTCAGAGCCTCCTCATTAGACGTGAATTCAGTTCAGCATGATAACGGTCATCAGTCTGATACTGGCTGAGCTCGCCTAAAGTGGCAGATCGCTGGGTTTCAGGCACAGCTCACCGGTGTTGAAAATATCAGACAGAATACTAAATTCATAGTAAATCATGATGAAGAATGATGGAAACTGCTTTGCAGCTGAAATTTTGCAATATATGCTTTTGTAAAAGGTTAAAGAACACATTCTCATAAAGTCCTGTGAATATATGCCAATAATTAGTGACTTCACAAAAACACCAGTGGTTAAAGTCTGTCACAAGTATTTATGCCCTTTATGGGGAAGATTCGCATGGCCTGTGTGCAGTTTCCTAAGGTTTGTTTGTTTCATTTGGGGTTTACCTTTCATCCCTGAGCTGTGCTGTGACATCTGTCCGTATCACCTACATTACCTCTGCTGTTTTAAGGAACACAAGTTAATCATTTTAAATTGCTCATATTTACACACATCTTTCAACACTGCAACGTATTACAATGTTGAATTTCTCGATCAGGGCTACCAAATTTGGGCGTGATGGGCCACATTTGGTGCACTCTCGCTTAGTTTTGGCCTGTCATGGCAGTTGACAAGCTCTGTCTAAATGAAAAAGTTACTGTTGAGAAAATTATGGGATACGGAACCCGGGAGAGGTCACTTAGTGATTTTTTTTTTTCCGGCTGTGATAATTTGTACACACGTTTTCCTTTGATTGAGCTCTCAAATTAATAAAACATGAGCACATTATAGGCCTAAATTGAGCTCTCAAAATATGTATTTTGTGCTCACATTAGTCATTTCTGACATTTTGTCACCATTCGCTGTCGCGTCAAGTTATTGGTTGGAGATTTGAGCTCCAGAATCAATAACTTCAAAGCGAATTGCTGTTTTAAATCAAATGACACCTCTTTCCAAACTTTGTAATACAGACAACAAACTACAACCGAGCAACGCCGTTTTCCCCCCAAAATGAGACTTCCTCTGTTCTTTATGAATTACAGTGAACTTAATGGCCAGCCAGCTGTGACCCAGAGCTCAGGGACCATTGACAAATTACCACTGAAACAAGGATAAAAACTGCCACCAAAACTGATGTCACACATCAGTGGGCTCCTTCTGGTTGTACTACAGCACTTAGATTGAAAAAATTTCAATTTTTTTTTTTTTTTTTTTTTTTTAGTAAAATAAATTTGAATAAAATCTCAATAATGTTTTGAATTGGGAATTTTGGTTTTGTCCGGTGAGAGCGAGTATCTGTTTTATACGATGACATGTTACGCAGGTTTTACTGTAGATAGATAGATAGATAGATAGAAAGAAAGAAATAGCTCAAATATGCCACTGCCATAGTAAGCCTTAACACACTTGGGTATAGGATCAAGAATACCCCCCAAAGGGAGAGCCTTCCATGGAGAAGAAGCTTGGAAATCAAATCTGAGAGAAAGGGGCATCACACAACACCGATGCCAAGTGGCTGGTGGATGTAAGAGCACAACACATCCACCTCCCTGAACAAGAACCAGTCAACGAAGGCAGACATCCAACAACGAGTCTCAGGATTGAAGAGCTGGACAGCACCAGGGCCAGATATGATCCACACCTACTGGCTGAAGAAGCTAACAGCACCCCATGTGTGCCTACCAGTATAAATAGGTGGTCTACTAACAGCAGATACTGACTAACATAGGGCAGGACAATCTTTATCATGAAGGACCCCCACAAACGGTGCAACACCCTCAAGCTACCAGCCAATTACCTGTCTCTCTACAACATGGAAGCTCCTATCATGAATCATATCAACCAAGTTGAGTAGGCACATGAGTCAACACATGAGCACAGCTCAGAAGTGCATTGGAAACTATACCAGAGGGTCAAAGCAGCAGCTACTGGTTGACTGAGCAGTACACCAGACCTTGAAGACCAGGCAGAGCAACCTGAGCACAGCCTGGATTGATTACAGGAAGGTCTATGACTCAGTGCCTCACATATGGATATTGGAGTGCTTGGCACTATCAAAGGCTAACAATGCACTGATCACTGTCATCAGGAACTCAGTGGAACTGTGGAAGACATCACTGGAGGTGAACTCCAAGGCAGTCACACAAGTCACCATCAAGTGCAGAATATACCAAGGTGATGCACTCTCCTCACTGCTGTTCTGCATAGGCCTCAACTCCCTCAATCAATTGATCATGAAGAGCAGATACAGATATCAAATCAGTAGTGGAGTAGCCATCAGCAAGACATTGACACACTGATCCACCTCACCAGGATCTACATCGAGGATATTGGGATGTCATTTGGATTTGGATAAGTGTGGCCGAATTGTGGCAAAGGGAGGGAAGGTGAGCCAGATTGAGGGGGTGGAGTTACCAGAAGGCAGGATAGCGAACATACAGGACAGCTAAAAGTACCTTGGACTTCCAAAAGCCAACGGGAACCATGATGAAGATGCAAGAAGGTCAGCCACAACCAGATACCTCCAGAAAGTAAGACAGGTGCTGAAGAGCCAATTCAATGGTTAGAAAAAGGACCAAGCCATCAATACATATGCCCTATCAGTCATCAGATACTCAGTTGGAATACTAAGTTGGCCACAGGAGGGAATAGATGCCACTGATGTCAAGACAGGAAAACTCCTCACAATGCATGGAGGTTTCCACCCAAAGTCCACTGCCCTGAGGCTTTATGAGCAACAGAAGGAGGGAGGGCAAGGATTCGTGAGTTTCAGAGCCACAATCCAGGATGAGATGAGGAACATCCATGAATTCATCAGAAAGAAGACTCTCAAGTTCAGATGCTATAAGAAAGCCTCAGGCAGCTGAAGGCAGACGGTGATAAGGAACAGGAAGAGGAGATATCATGGATGACCAAGCCCCTCCATGGGATATACCATCAACAGATAGAGAAATTGGTTGACTTCAAGAAGACCTACCAGTGGCTAGAAAAGGCCAGCATACACGAAGAGGCACAACCAAGTGTCGGGAATCATGTACAGGAACATCTGTGCAGCATCCAAATTTGAAGTCCATAAGTCACAATGCGAGACACAGGGAGAATGACAGGGTTAATGTACCTGTGGGACTTCAAATTCCAGACAGACAAGCAGCTGCTGGCCAACCAATAAGACATAGTGATGGTTAACAGTGGAAAGAAGACCGCAGTTGTGATCAATGTGGCAATCCCAGCTGACAGTAACATCAGAAAGGAGCACAAGAAAACTGAGACATACCAGGGGCTGAAGGAGCAACTGGTACTGGATAAGCAACCAAAGTGGTCCCATTGGTAATAGGAGCACTAGGAGCTGTAACCACCAAACTGGAAGATTGGAAGATTACAAGATTCCAGACACAACATCAGAGGTCTCTGTCTGGAAGAGTGCAGTCTGAGGAACAGCTAAGATACTGCACCAAACCCTCAAACTCCCAGGCCTCTGGTAGAGGACTCGGGTTCAAATAACACACATACTACACACACCGGGGGGAAAGGGGTTGAGAGGGAGATTTTTAATTTTTAAATATAGTATCTCAGATGTTTTACATCTGATACCTTGTCTTACATAACTCCAGATGTACAGTGAGAATGGAGCATATGTGCTTGCTGCCTCACCACAATATATTTAAAATTTTACTGTATGTAATTCACACAACATGACGTTTTTTTTTTTGGCCATGGCCCTCGATCCACATTAAATCATGACCTCCAAAGGAAAGAATTCAGGCATCACTCATCTAGATTGTACAGGCTTGTGATCTGCTTTTTGTAATGTGAAAGGTCAAAGTGAACAGTGGTAAAGTTAAAGTATTTTTTTAAATGGTTTTGCCTGGTTTGATATGGTTTGAATAATTCAAGAGAGGAGAAAGGAGGGAGAGAGCTTTCTCACAACATGAGTTAGTCCTCCCTCCTGTTATTTTTTATTAATACCCACAGTGGTCATAATATGGCATCATATTAATATTAAAGCACTGCAGGCAACTGGTGATGATATGCGTAGACAAGCAGACTGTACTGTAACCTTTTGATTTGAAGGTATGTCTGTAGAACAGCATATTCACGTTTGACTCTTTGCAGTAAATATTCTGTATGTTTTTGCTATTTATTAGTGTGATATCTTCTTGCAAAACATGCTATTGCAGATACTTATTTACAGCACACACACACACACATATCATGTATGCATTTTTATTGCCATAATTTGTGAATTCCAAAATAAGAAAAAAAATGCTCCGAGACCCAGGAGTATGAAATGCTCCACTAATTAACTTTATGGCTAATAACTAATGTCTTCCACAATTGATTTTGCCTGCGCAATAAGTCACTGGATAAAATGTGTTTCATTTGCGGGGTTACACATATTTATCATCACAGTGAATGGGCAGTTGTGGCTCAGAACACTGGGTCCAGCGAGCTGAACATCTGTTGGTCAAAAGTAAACACACTAAGATGAGATCAGGTCTCAGAACTGATGCAGTCTAAAAACAGCCCTGTCACAGAGCAACTCCGGGATCCTGCACAAATGACTACCAGTGCAGCAGAGGGAACTAGACAGCAAGTGATGGCATCAAATGTTTTCTCTGCTTGAAGGGACCACTTTCTTCAGAGAATGTGTGCCTCTGTATGAAACTCATGGGATCACTTTTTACCACAACACTATGTGTGAGGACTACTTTAGACTTCATGTAGGAAGCCTGAGAAACTTTTGTTGCTTTCTCAGCATACATTTTTTTATTAAAATCTCCTGAAATCACACTGATTGACGTGATCCACACACCACAAAAACAGTCTGCTGAGTCAAATATTCACTTCAGGAACAAACACCCACCAGAAGGTGGTTTATACGAAGTAATGTAACATTTAATTGCAGAACTGTGCTAGTCAGTCCTGTGTAATTGAATGTGTAATTTAAGACATTTTTTACAGCATAATTTTTCATCTAAATGAGTGTTGTCAGATTAATTGCCTAATTGTAACACTTACAGCACTAAGAAACCAACAATGAAGATTCTCAATCATTTAGGTCAGAGGTATCAAACCTCTCCAGGACAGCATGAACAATGGCTCCATTGCTGACCAGTTTAGTCATTCGTTTGACTTTGGACTGAAGAATCTACTTGGATGAAACTAAACAAGAAGTCCAGTTTTGCAGTATTTTGGCTAAACCTTTAAAAAAGGCTGCTCAGTTTGTAGACCATCCACTTGTTGGAGAAAAAGATGCTCATGTTTCCATGCAAATGTGAGATTATCACTCATGCCATTTGATTTTTCATGACTTACTGATGAATATAAGCTTGACATTGTCTTGTGAGCCTTGTTGGTTGCAGAGATCTCCTGGGAAGTCTCTTTTCCACACTGACTTTTTGATGACCTTCTCCATTGACTGATCTGATGGTTGGTTAATATCTGTTGACCTGTTTCTGAGTTATTTTGTACATTTAAGAGATTATCCTACCCTGTGCTACAAAATAAAGGTTGTTTTTCCATTAGTTGTTTCAAAAGAAAACCAAGATAACAAGAAAATAGAAAGCAGAATTCAAACAGTAGAACTCACATTCTAATCCAATTACATTTTTTCCGCAAATCTGATTGGTTAATTGTGTGAGATTTCAGACCATAAAATATCAAGTACCGCTGACCGCTTTGCTATGCAGATGTCAACATTGGACCGTTTCACATTTGATGTTACTCCGCGCCAGGGTTCGATTTTAGTGGTTACCCGGGAACCCATGGCGCCCTACTTTGGGGGTGGGCACACAACTCTCTAGACTTGCATTCCCGACTGGAATCCACCTTTTTTATTCGATAACTGTACAGAAATCTATAAAATTTGGACAAAATTTGCGCAGAATTCGACTTTCGGAGACCTACACATACACAAAACGTCATCAAAAAATGTTCTTCTCCTCTGCTTGTAACACGCAATTTTATTGGCTGCAGCCATTCCAGTGAGCGCGAATTGGCCAATCAGCACCCATGTATGAAAGGGAGTTTGAAAGCAACTACTTCCGTAGAGACGTTCAAACATGTTGGGTGCATGGCTGAAAACCAGTAAATTGCGGGCAGAAAATCTGCAAAATGTGGACACAGGGGGTCAGCTATCGCCCAAAAAAAACGTGCTAGAACAGAAGAGAAACAAAAAGAATACGAGAAAATCCGACCGAGAAATTTCAAACAGCACTGGCAGGAAGAATTTAAATGGCTATTGTATGATGGTGAACAGATGTTCCGCAAGATCTGCCGAGCCGAGTATGGGAATCTTGACCCTAAGAAAGTTCGTCAGTCAGGGATGGTTTGACACCGAACGTTTCTGAGGGGCACCAGACTTTTCAGATTTTGGTGCCCTTAAGGTACACAACTATTTATTCTAAAAGGCAAACCCTGCTCCGTGCTCTGACTGCTTTGCTATGTAGATGTCAATAATGGCACTGGACGATGACGCTGTTGCTACAGTAAGCTTTGTTGACCGAATTACTTACAGAAAAATAAACCGTGCAAATGATGGAATCGGATTAGAATGGGAATAACCCTCTGTGTCTGATGATTTGCGGATGTTAATACTGGATTACGGTCACAAATATCCATTTTACCTCCGCTAACGCGCCACTGGTAAAACTCAATTTGCAAGTGTAAAATCCAGCATTAATGTCCGCAAATCATCAGACACAGGGGGGTTATTCCCTAAATAAAATCATAATACAGAAACTGGTTTGGTCGTTTCATTTTCTTGATATTGACTTTTCTGTTGTGCCCTATCAACTGGTTCATTTGCAACACACACAAGTAGAACGAAACACACCAAGGTTTATTAAATCTAAAGTAAATACACTAAAAAATATCCTGCTGGGGGCTTCTGCTCTGCTCACTGGTGACTCTTTTCTGTTGCACTGGATCTGTGCTCCTGAACTGGGTTTCTGGCATGTCTTCTTCCCTCCTGTCTCACTGTGACAGAAATAGACAGTTAATTGCACAATTGCATGCACATACAGCCACCCCGCGTCACTGCTCTCCATCACCTGTCATCATCACAGATGGCATGTTGAACCACACCCCCTCCACATGGCCATTTCACCAACATCCGGACAGTACAACTATACTGTCAACAGGTTTTTATGCAGTTTGTGGTTAATACAGATTTTGTGTTGATGCTGTTTTTTTAATGTTGCCCTATTAGTCAAAGTGCTGAAGGGGTCTAGTCTACTGCAAGCACTCTCTCTCTCTCTCTCTCTCTCTCTCTCTCTCTCTCTCTCTCTCTCTCTCTCTCTCTCTCTCTCTGTCTCTGTGGGCCCAAACATCTCAGTAACCACTTGGGAAATTGTATTAATATTAAAGTTAATGGTGAAGGTCAAGCAAGGTCATTCAATCTTTGCAATAACTTCAAAACTAAGATAGCAAGAAGAAGTATTTCAAGTGCATATTCTTGTGCAGAGATAGGGGCAGATTTGCCCCTTTCCCAAAAAAAAGCTGGGATAGGGGCAACAAAAGACTGGGAAAAGTTGATGAATGCTTAAAGAACACCTGTTTGGAACATTCCACAGGTGAACAGGTTAATTGGAAACACGTGAGTGTCATGATTGGGTATAAAAGGAGCATCCCCAAAAGACACAGCCTTTTTTGAAACCTTTTGTTGCAGGCATCCATTTCAAAATGAGCAAATACTTGCACAAAAACAAAGTTTATCAGTTTGAACATTAAATGTCTTGTCTTTGTAGTGTATTCAATTGAATACAGGTTGAAGAGATTTGCAAATCATTGTATTCTGTTTTTATTTACATTTTACACAATGTCACAACTTCATTGAAATTGGGGATTTATTTCATTAGCATGCCCATAGCAGATGGTTCCCCCATTGAGTTCGGGCTGCTTGACGTTTCTTCTTGTAATCAAAGAACAACTGTGAGTTTCTCTTACCATTGACGGTGTGGTTGCTCATGGCTTGGGTAAGGTTTAAACCTTGCACATATGTAGAGCCTTGGGGTGACGTGATTCAGTGCTGCTGCATATAAAAAAAGAACTGATTTGAATTCATAGTCTGATTCTGTCTCTTTGCCCAATAGTCTACTCACACTCCTTAATGGCTACAGGCAGTAATGTTTCTTGTGGATGAAGAAAAAAAGAAAAAAAAACAGAGTTGGTGAAGAGGATCTTCTCTGTAAATGCTTAATTTAATATTCTTGTGTCGAGTTGTGCTCGGATATATCCTTCTTTTGCAGTTGTAATATTTATGTAGTCTGTTGTCATTGCTGAGGTTGATGTTTTCTATAAATGTTAATCAAATTTTGACAGCCAACATGTCTATGCAATAAAAATTTTAACTGTCATTAATGCTGATACGGCAGAGTTTGTTGGGTAAAGGTGTGATGACTATCATCACTGAAAGTGGCATATGAGATGTTGGGTGGCATCAGATGACACCAATGGAAATCAGACCAAATACATCACAGTTATTTGGCAGTTCTTAAATCACTTGGTACTAAGGCTGCACAGAGCCATGTGTACCAGTATCCACCCTCCTTTGGTCAAGGGAACATCTGTCACCACACCTGATTCACCAGCCACCACAGTACAGAGTGTCACCACTTCATTGTTGTCACCTTATCCTGTAAACAGAGTTTTCATCATTCACTCTGTGTGTCTGGTACACAGTATTGGTTGAGGGTCACCATAGCTAACGGTGGCACCAAAGCAGCTGCCAGTCTCTTTGCAGGGGAAAATGACAAGCAGCTACATTCTGCACAAGTCGAGAAGCAGCAACAGCATTACACATCTTATTTTAAATTATTATTATTATTTCCTTTTTTTTTCTGTCAAGAGTGTGATCAAAGCTGAACTCTGTCTTCTGCATATTCATGTTCAACTTTGAACTGGATGGTCAGGTTCTGTGGTAATAATAGCATTGTAAGTTATGAAATTATTCCTGGCCTGTCTGTCCTCGGAGTAGCATGCCAAGCCCTTGTCCAATTAAGGCAACACTTCCCATGTGGTGTGTGAGTTAATTAACATCATAGAAGCTAACAAAAAATAAAAGTAAAAAGCCAGGCTTAGACTTCTGCTGCAAGCTACAGAAAAAGAGCATGCAAATAGGTTCACTTCTTTTCGACTTGTACAAACACTTTTTGGCATTGCCAGTAGCAATTGCATTCCTGAAATTTAAAGTTTTATTTTTGACACAGTGTTTGTGAACTTCTACGGTGATTACTAGATCAGTCTACCTTGTACGGGCACATGACCCAAAAAGTCTGTTAGTCCTTAAATCCTCACTCCTGTTTGAAGTGATTATCCTTTCAGACTGGAAAGCCAAATTGGCTAAAAAATACAAATGTTCACATTTGTTTGATGAAATCTGTGTCTGTCTGCTCTAAGCACAGTGTGATTCCTTCTGGCACCACACTGTTTGCTTCCAAAAAACAATGTATCAAATGCATTATAACAACAGCAAGACATGGCATACATAATAGTTAATATTAAATATCTGCTTATAATTGCACATGCACAATACACTGGGAGGGTAAACTATGTATCCATGTCCTTGGTTCTTGTGACAGTATTTATAGTTTACTGACGGGGACTAGAAGGAGAGAGCATATCTCACCCATATTGGCCTCTCTTCATTGGCTTCCTGTTAATTCTAGAATAGAATTTTAAATTCTTCTTCTTACTTAAAAGGTTTTGAATAATCAGGTCCCATCTTATCTTAGGGACCTCATAGTACCATATCACCCCAATAGAGCGCTTCGCTCTCAGACTGCAGGCTTACTTGTAGTTCCTAGGGTTTGTAAGAGTAGAATGGGAGGCAGAGCCTTCAGCTTTCAGGCTCCTCTCCTGTGGAACCAGCTCCCAATTCAGATCAGGGAGACAGACACCCTCTCTACTTTTAAGATTAGGCATAAAACTTTCCTTTTTGCTAAAGCTTATAGTTAGGGCTGGATCAGGTGACCCTGAACCATCCCTTAGTTATGCTGCTATAGACGTAGACTGCTGGGGGGTTCCCATGATGCACTGTTTCTTTCTCTTTTTGCTCTGTATGCACCACTCTGCATTTAATCATTAGTGATCAATCTCTGCTCCCCTCCACAGCATGTCTTTTTCCTGGTTCTCTCCCTCAGCCCCAACCAGTCCCAGCAGAAGACTGCCCCTCCCTGAGCCTGGTTCTGCTGGAGGTTTCTTCCTGTTAAAAGGGAGTTTTTCCTTCCCACTGTAGCCAAGTGCTTCCTCACAGGGGGTCGTTTTGACCGTTGGGGTTTTACATAATTATTGTATGGCCTTGCCTTACAATATAAAGCGCCTTGGGGCAACTGTTTGTTGTGATTTGGCGCTATATAAAAAAATTGATTGATTGATAGTTGCAGTCAATCACCACATGATGGTACTGTAGTTATTAAACTACACTGAGCAAAAATATGTACAACACTTGTTTTTGCTCCCATTTTTCATGAGCTGAACTCAAAGATCTAAAACATTTTCTATATACACTAAAGACCTATTTCTGTCAAATATTGTTCACAAATCTGTCTAAATCTGCATTAGTGAGCACTTCTTTGATAATCCATCTCACCTCACAGGTGTGGCATATCAAGATGCTGATTAGATGGCATGATTATTGCACAGGTGTGCCTTAGGTTGGCCACACTAAAAGGCCACTCTGAAACGTGCAGTCTTGGTTTGTTGCGGGGGGTGGGGGGTCTGGGGGGGTCATAAAACCAGTCAGTATCTGGTGTAACCACCATTTGCCTCATGCAGGGCAACACATCTCCTTGGCATAGAGTTGATCAGCAGCCAGATGCCATCAAATGTGAGCATTTGCCCACTCAAGTCTGTTATGACTATGAGCTGCAGTCAGGTCGAGACCCCGATGAGGACGACGAGCATGCAGATGAGCTTCCCTGAGATGGTTTCTGACAGTTTGTGCAGAAATTCTTTAGATCTGCAAACCGTTTGTTGCAGCAGCTGTCCAAGTGGCTGGTCTTAGACAATCTTGGAGGTGAACATGCTGGTTGTACTGCTATGTCCAGTACTGGCAGGTTCTGTGCAAAGGAAGGACACAGCACTGTCTCCCACTCCGGTCCCGTGTTTGCCATCCAGACGTTTGGACATCAGGCAGTCTTCTGTGACTTTTATGGCTGTCTGACAGCAGTCTGTGTCATCTAACTGTTGTCTAAATACTCTTTGGATGCCATTGTGCAGGTGTGGATGAGGTAGTCTGGATGGGATCTACCCACAGTCTTCACACTTCTTTCTGTCCCGACTGTGTCCGGACTATGGGCATTTCTGCTGTGTCTGCCTGGTTCTTGCACATTCTTGCTATGTGTGATGGGGGCTTAATTCTTCACACTATACATAGATACACACATACATAGTTCCTGAATGAAGGCTCTAGTGGTCCTGTATATACAAATCTGTTTTTGTGTTTGTTTGTTTGTTTTTGGTTTGTTTGTTTGTGGATGATTGGGTTTACCCATTGGCTTGAGATCTATAGCAGCTTCAAAGTTGTAATTCTGGTCCAGGTTAGCCTAATTCAGTTCAAGCCTTCACTGAAATGCAGAATAACTGCAAGTTGAAACAACTTCATCTGGCAAATTATTCCAAGCATATTCTGTCTCTTAATTTCTGATTTACTGAAGATTTGTGTCTGTGAAACATGTATGCAAATGGTATAGCATTCATTAATTTATTTTACAGTGTGCACTGACGGTTGTGTTTTTCAAATATGCACAAGAGTGTGTATTGTTCATTTAGCATGTTTGCCTTCGTGATTATTTAATTTGGAGTTCGTCCATCCAACTGTGATAAAATGGTTGAAGGGAACACTTGAAGTTTTCACAAGCAATACAATTTATCAAGGTAAAAAGGAAATTCAGCTGGTGCTGATGATGTCTGTATTTTGCACATTTCAAACTTTGGCATTAACGTATTCTGCTTGACAGACCGCTGTTCCAGAAGCACAGAGGCCACCGCCTCCTTGTACACAGAATAAAGAAAACAAAATCATTCACTGGAAACGTCAGGCATATTTAAAGTGTTAATGGGTTATTTCGTACTTGCTTCTTTAAGAATAAACATTTTCATGCGTAACCAGTGGACCATAGTTCTGCACTATTCTGCACTGAGGAGAAAATTACATTTTGCTCAGACTCATTTATGGTCATTGATGTTTCACGCTGTGTCACACAAATAAACACACACATGTACATCTTGGAGTCTGTGTGGGACAATGCACAGCTGTCTGTGTGTGTTCCCCCGGTAGAAAGAAGCATAACTGTGAGCCTTTTTGCTTTAAATACAGTGGAAGGAAAAATAATTTCATTTTTCAGTTTGACTTCATCGTTCATGTCTTTCAGAAGTTGAATCAGCTTTGAAGCTCTTCTTTGCACATTTTCCAATGATGGTATATCCTTGTTTTGTGATGGACTTCATATTCATTCATTTTCTATACTCCTTTATTCCAGTTAAAGGTCATGGGGGGCTGGAACCCATCCCAGCAGAAATAGAGTTAGAGGCGGGGTGGACAGAACATCTACTGCAGGGCCAATAGACAAACAAACACATTCAAACTCACACCTAGTCAGTTTAGTCATCAATTTACTTGACCTGCATGTCTTTGGAAGTAGGAGGAAGCCAAAACACTTGGGGGGAACTCACGCAGAGAGAAGAGAAGAGAGAAGAGAACATGCAAGCTCCACAAAGAAAGGCCCAGGCTGGAAGCGATTCCACGATGTTCTTGTTTTGAGCCAACAGTGTTAACCACTTACCCACTGTGCCGCCGGACTCCACTCTTTTTACGCTTACAGTACAAAAACCTCTGACTTTACGGCTTGCTGTAGAGGTGTGAAGACAGTGAAAACATGATTCTCACATAGGGCTATTGAAACAAAGAGAAAATTGCTGCAGCCATTAAAATAACCACACTGCACGAAAAGTCAACCAAATGTTCTTCTGTAATTCATTAAGCACACAAACACAGAAAGAAATGAATTCATTATGGTCTTTAAAACACTTGGGGAAACAAACACTGAATTTTTAAATGTGGTTTTAAGCTGTAACGGTGTGTTAGTGATAAGCTGTAACTGAAAAATTAAACTAAAGCATGTTTCTGCTGTTGCTTGGCACTGCACAATTTTCTGCCACCATGGAGTGCGTTTGATCTATAGCAGAGCTGTGACGTCGATCACTCTGTAGCCAGCAATGTAGGACCCTGAGTCGTGGCAAAAAAAAAAGTGTTCTATCAGTGCTGGATTCAATAAAACCACTTGGACATAAACCTGGGTTTTTTACACTGAAACTGATCCCCCATGAAATGGGACATTTTTTAGAATTGCTCCATTGTTTTATACTAACCTGCTTCATTTCTGTTTATTGTTAATTTGTCGACCTAATGCATACTAAAAATATTCCCTACAATTAGCAGGGCATGCATAGCATTAATGTAGTCAGTCACTGAGCGAGTCCTCAAACATTTGGGTTGTGACAGATTTGGTGATGCAGATACCACTGTAATAAATGTCCAAGTCTTCAGGGTCCTGGTGCTTCCTGTCTGACTGTGTGGTTGTGAGACATGGATGCTAACCAGTGACTTCAGGTGATGGAGAGATGTCTTTGGTACTGGGTGTCTTTGGAGGATCCTTGAGTGCTGCTGGAAGAACTTGGTGGCAGATGAAGTTACTTAGAAAGGCACATATGAACAGTATCACTTTTGGCCATATGGCGCATTTCTCTAGGTATCCTCCAGCATTCAAATATCTTAGTACTACTGTTGACATAACCAGCTGGTAAAGGCCAAGGGGACACCTATATTTTTATCCCTTTGTCCACTGAGCAGGTAGCTCATTGCATATGGAGACAGCCTTCCAAAATGTAGACCTTGGTTTGAATCCCACTCATGCTACCTGACAAGACACTTAATATGCATCATCTCAATCCACCCAGTTGTGAAAATGGTTACTGGACTTGGCTGGGGAAGTAATTGTGACGCATCATTGTAAAGCACTTTGTGATTGTAGGAAAAAACAGGACGCAGTCTTCCATGTAGTTATTAATGGTCTGGCTGTGGAAGTTATAAACACCTTGGGACTTTTATTGACAGTAGACTAAACTTTGAGCATCAGATTGACCAGGTATGTAAGAAAGCTCACCAACGCATGTATTTTTATCGTAAACCCAAGCATTTTAATGCGGACAGCACTTATATGAAGATGTTTTATTGTTGTTTTATTGCATCTGTACTTACAATTTCTTTTATCTGCTAGTTTGACTTTTTAACTTTAAAAAACAAAAAACATCTGCATCGTATTACAAGTGTAGCAAGATTGCTGTTGCTGCCTTAAATGACCGGCCATCCATACATAGAAACAGAGCCATTAAGAAGGTATGGTCGATCTTGGATGATCCCGGTCACCCCCCTTGTACCCAGAGTTCAAACTGCTTCTGTCTGGCTGTAGATTTTTGTCCAAGAGATGCAAGACCAGTAGGTACAAGAACTCTTTTACACCCACTGTTACTTGTCTTTTAAACATTATCACATGAATGTTTTTAACTAGTTCTGTTTATTATGTCCACTGTCTGGTGAGTTTTCATGTCATATTTAAGTGTATGAAAACGAAATCCATTTGTTTTGTATATTTCCAACACAGACTGTCAAGTCATCAGACATAAATTATACATCATTACCAGTAACATGATTGTCTTACAATTTAAACAGTACATTCATTGTTCTTATAATGTGCTGTGCTCTCTCATTATTTTGTCATTACACATTTTTGTTGATTTATGTACATTTGTTCAACATTTGCTGCTGCTGTGTGAGCGCAATGTGCAATCACACCTCTCATGTAGTCGCACTGTGTTTGCGCGCATGTGCACGAAACCGTCACCACGGGATCATACAAGAGTGTGCGACCGTCTGTCCCTCCTGACAGCAGCTGGAATTTTTTGAGGTTCACCAGTTTGGTTTTTTCAGCCTTTTCGTCCGGTTTCTGCCTCATTCACCCAAATTAGTGTTATGTGTAAAGGGGCCATAAACAATCACATTAGTATTTCTTCTGTTTTTCTTGGTGCTTAATGCTGACATTGATATTGTTTTTTTCTCTCTCTCTCTGTTTGAGGTGCGGCTCCATCCAGAGATGGTTGTGGTGTCTGTTTCTGTAACCCTCCTGTCCTGTGCACCGGCAAAATTTCCTGTATATTCATTTTGTGAATTGTTTTGGAATTTGTGTCTGTAGCATGGCCCAAGCAGAGGGTCACCCCTTTGAGTCTGGTCTGTGATTTGTTGTGATTTGGTGCTATACAAATGAAAATAAATTGAAATAATTTGAAATAAATTGAAAGATTTTAAGGTACTATTATTAGCTTATAAAATTGTTCATGGACTTGCGCCTCCCTATGTGGCTGACCTGGTAAGGCCCTATGTACCAGCTTAGGCCCTGCATTCACAGGGTGCAGGACTTTTTTTTTTTTTTTTGTTCCCAGGGTGAATAAAAAGTCTGCCGGTCAGAGCTTTCTCTTACCGTGCCCCAGCTCTGTGGAATAATCTCCCAGCACACATGCAACAGTTGGATACTGTGGAGACTTTTAAATCACGTTTAAAGACTAATTTGTTTTCTTTGTTTTATTTAGTGTTATTGTGTTATGATGTGCTTTTATTCTTGTGTTCTTTTATGGTTTTGTCTTTTTATTGTGTTTTAAAATTTTTAATTCAGTTTTCTCTGTTTTTATTATGCTGTGTGAAGCGCCTTGAGGCGATCTCATCGCAAATTGGCACTATATAAATTAATTAAATTGAATTTTAAATTTGAATTGGAAATTGAAATGAATGTGTTCTCTCTGCTGGCTGCACAACAAGTTGCCCCATTGGAGATAATAAAGACACCTTGATACCTTGACTTTGAGCATCATCTGCTAAGTGCTATAAAAACGCAGTCCTCCTTTTTCTTCATATCTTATCTGGGTGCAGAAGATATATGGTTACTTCCAAAAAATGGAGATGGATCTGCTGTCTGCTTGGGTGGTTGCCATTCAGGACCAAAGGTGGTTCCACAGAGCAGTGGATGCAGCGAAGTGTGGCACCAGCACATGGTCCCAGACATGATCTCACCTGATAGATACAAGTGAGGACCAGTGAACCTCCCATTGAACTGGTTCCAGTGCTAAATTGGTTCCCAATTATTCAATCCATAAGAGTTGTATCCTCACAAGATTATTTATTCCTTTCATCAATGCGGTTTGTTTTACTGTCAATTCTGCATTTCAAAATTTTATGTGTCATCATGACATCACTCTCATACTGTATCTGTGCATCACACTGTGGGAAACTTGCAACAAGGAGTCTTGGCAGATAAAGCGTAGCTTCATTACATGAAGAAAGATGACAACTGTGCTGTTTGTAATGTCTTTAAAATTATTGTTCAAGTGAGAGTGGAAACTGTACACGAGTGTCATTGCTTTCCAGACAAGCAGCGCAAGCAGTAAATATCCTGTTATAATAGCTTCAGTGCCACACAGACAGGCATGGCACATTTTGCTTTGACTAAGAATCCCTAAATGTTGTACAAATATTCTTTCACTGAATCCATTTTAGATAATAACAGACAGATATTTTCTACAAATTGCTCTCAAAATACAGTCAGCTGCTCAACTCTCACATCAGCTCACAGCCAGCAAAACCATTTCACGCTTTCTGCACAGGGAAGGAAAATGAGAGAAGAAAGGGCGAACAAGTTACAAAATTTGCAGGGAAAGGTTTAGGGAGCGGAACAAAAATTTAGCTGGACCAAGTTATACCCTTTTCAGAAAAGGAACACTATAATACATTTTATCATGTTCTGATTTTACTGCACAGACATTCTGCACTTGGATCAAAATTCCCATCAAACCTCAGGAGCTGAGTAGGTGCTGGTTAGTACTTGGATGGAAGATGTCTTAAGAAGACCAGCGGCTGTGTGTGTTTCTCCAGGTGAAATTGGAGTTGCTTCAAATCCTAATGGTGATCTGTACTGAATTTGTTGTGGTGACCCTGACCAAAGCGGGGGCACCTGAAAGACACACAACTATATTTGGATTGGACTCAATTACAGTAAAACAGATGGTTTTAATGCTAAAAACCTGTTTAGGTTTATTTTTCCCTACAGAAAATTAATGAAGAATTGAAAAGAGAATTGGCAGTCAGATCAAGAAGCGGACCTGATAATGTCACTGGTATCAGTAAAACCCTATCAAGTCCCATCCCTCTTTATATTTGACCCTCCTCCTGAAATATAGAAATGCGATTGTTATCCTGTCACAGATACAGTACAAGGCTCTTGCTATAAAATCACTCAAGTTCAGTCCTCGAGATCTACCTTCCTGACACTCTTAGTTGTCTCTCTGCTCCAACACACCTGAATCAAATGAAAGACACATTAGCAGGCTTTTAATGAGCCTTTCATTGGAAATATGGGGATATGATGACTGAATATGGGGAGGTGATTGTTAAGGATTTTTTATATATATATATATATATATATATATATATATATATATATATATATATGTTATCACTGTTAAACATTTGTACCTTTTGTCTTCTTTCTGATGAAAACGGTGTTGTGCTGTTTGCACCTAACCCCGAGAATGTATGTGTTATTCAACCTTGTTTTAGCATGCTGGGGTCAATCTGAACTGGGAATGAGAAGCTGGATGTACTTATTATTATTCTGATTGTGATGTGATGCTTAGTGTTCCAGGCAGATGCAGAACAGCTGATAACTGCGAACGAGATGTGCTGACCTTCGACGATAAGAGTAAAAGAAAGTGTTCTTCCTTACAGCTGCACTTATTGACGTGTGTGTTTATGTTACGGGAAGAAACTTGTCTTGCGTCATTCCCCCCACCCTTAGGACAAGTTTTTGTTTATGTGATGAGGGATTCACTAATAAAAAGAGCGAAGCGCAGGCCAGACTTTAGTGTAGCTTTGGTGTACAGCCTGACTGCACTCCGCGCGTAAAATTTGACTTTCTGTCTCACTGGTGGTTCTTGACTCTGTTTGTCTTATCAAAGGTTTTAAGAATGTTTGGAGGAGAAAATACCCAACATTGACTGGGGGCTCGTCCGGGATCTCAACAATACCGGAGGTGTCCAGCGGAGGTCGTCAAGTCCAGACGTAAATCCTTGGCCAAGGTCCGATCGATTGATCGTGTCTGCAATTGTCGACCACCGTTGGCATCGTCTGGTTGACGAGATTTTCCCGAAGAAGACAGACAGGAAGTCGAGTCAGTGAGTAGAATTTCTTTGTAAATAGTACTGAGTGAGTGGTGATCAGATCACATAAACAGTTAAATTCCGCAAGCGATGATACAGAATCGTCTGTTAATGCAAAGCAGTTAAACTCTGTAAGGAGGGTGCGGACTCCTCTGTTTATATACGCGTACCGGTAGGGGATAAAAGTGATCACATAAAACAGTTAAACTCCGTAAGCGATGATACAGAATCGTCTGTTAATGCAAAGCAGTTAAACTCTGTAAGGAGGGCGGACTCCTCTACGGTTGCGAGGGACGCACGTAGTTAAATTCCGGAAGGAGGATACGGACTCCTCTGTTTTAATACGTAAAGGAAATCCCGGGTAGAAATACGTGCACTGTAAAAAAGCAGTTAAATTTGGCAGGGACGGCGGAGTCCCCTAATGCAGGACATTAGTTAAATTTCACAGGAGGGCGAGCTCCCCTGGCATAAGAATACGCGTACGATTATTAAAAGTGTTTCTATGTGTAAATAGTGTTTTGTGTAAGTGTAAATAACTGTGTGAAAGTGTAATACTTTGGACAACGTTAGTGACAACCGTGCGTGTGGAAGCAGCAGGCAAGTGATTCCGCTTCCTACGGGGAGGTGAAAGGAATCAACCACACGACGGCAAATTAATTGTCACGTCCAAAGAAAGTGTGAAAACTTCAGATTTAGAACACCCTAGGTGTGCCCCCTTCTGAAGTCCAAATTATAACAAGGGATAATAAAAATGGGGGGTAAGACGTCTATAAATAAGGGAAATTTATCAACTGACGACTGGAAATTTATGGAAGCAAAAAATCCAAAAGCAACAAAGAAATTGGAGACCTGGATAAATAAACATGACTTTGACGGACGACTGAACCTGATCAGTATACAGAAGCTGAAGAAGGAGTTAGAACAGAAACATAAAGGTGATGAGAAAAAGATGCAGAAAGTAGGGGCAGATTTAGTGGCATTTTGGGAGGAGGAAGCAGAGAACAGACAGAAGGGAGCAGAGAAGCGACAATTAGAGAAAGCAAGGAAAAAGAAAGTTGTAGGTAAGGCAGAAGAAGATGTGATAATTCAGCACAGAGAACCAGAACAACCTCAGCAACCACCGCCGGCTGGATCGTCGGTGACAACAACACCCTTATCTCCTCTACCAGAGGATGACGATGTACCGCCACCACAGTATGATTTGGCAGTAAAACCTAAGGTAAAAAGTGAAAAACCAGAAAAACCACAAACACGCAGTCAAGCGAAAGTGCCCACAGCCCCTCCCATGGTGGAACACAGTGACCAGGGAGGTGCCTATCCTATGATAGAAGTACCAAATCCTCGTGCAGGAACAGCAGGACAGCGATCAACCATGCTTGTATATCGAACATGGAATGCTGATGATATCAAAGCAGCAGTCGACATGATACCATCGCCACATGTCGATATTGAGGGATTTATGCAGGATATAGGAAACATTAGAAGTTCTTACCACCTTAGTGGACCTGAAGTCCAACAGGTGTGGATGAAAGCATGTGGCCCTAAATGGAGTCAGGTACGCGGAGACTGGAATCCTGCAGACCAACAAGGCGTACCACTGACACATGATGATCTAGTCTTAGAAACAAGAGTGGAAGCTATGATTACACGGGCAAAAGGTGTGTTAGGGCCAAAAATAAATTACACTGAAATTACCAGGACAGCTCAGAAAGAAGGAGAGCCATGGACAGAGTTTAGATGCAGATTTGAGAGTGTATTTAGAGTCCATAGTGGCATATTGCCAGGAACACCAGTGTATGAAAACAAATTGAAAAATATTTCACCTGTGAAGCTGACAATGACCGATTTGATTCATGATGGCAACTCAACAGCTGTCATAACAGTAACAGGTGCCACTGAAGATGTTTTAAAATTGAGATTCACAGGTATGCCATTACATGTGTCACTTTGTAAGCCATATTTGACAGAATGGCAAGAATTGGGACTGACAGTCATAACAGCTTTGTCAGCCACTGATTGGAGCAGAGTTGGACCACGAACGGAGTTCAGTCCATCAACTAAATTGTATAAAGTGCCAGTTAATGTCTCATTGGTGCTGACAGCTGGAACACACATTGATGTGTCCACTTCACAATCCTGAGTGTTTCAGTTGAGTCCTGAAGAGGATGATCTCTCTCTTCTGTACCATCAGGATTGTGGACAACAGGTCCTTCAGACGTAGGACTGATAAAAAATGCACAACCTGTAGTTATAAGACCAAAAACAGAATACAGACCATGTGTAAGACAGTATCCATTGAAACCTGATGCAATTGAAGGAATCAGGCCAGTAATAGAGGATTTGTTAACAGCAGGAGTAATAGTGCCATGTCCAGATTCACCATGTAGGACACCCATATTTCCTGTAAAAAAAGGCTCCGCCCTCAGTGGGATGGAGAATGATTCAAGATCTGCAGGCAGTAAATGCTGCTGTAGTAAAAAGAGCTCCATGTGTACCAGATCCGCACACACTGTTAAGCTCATTGAGATTAAATTCTAGTTGTTTTTCTGTAATAGATATCAGTAATGCTTTTTTTTTTTTTTTTTTTTTTCTGTACCAGTACACCCAGATAGTCAATTCTGGTTTGCTTTTACCTTTAAAGGACAACGATATACATTTACCAGATTACCGCAGGGTTACGCAGAGAGCCCAACTATTTATTCTCAAGTCATGTCAGCATGTTTAGCCAATTTCGTTCCACCGGCAGATAGCCAACTATTAGTGTATGTTGATGACATTTTGATTGCCTCTGACACACGAGAAAACTGCATAACTGACACAGTAGCATTATTATGTTTCTTATTTGATAATGGCCACAAAGTGAGTAAAAACAAAGTTCAGTTGTGTAGGGATAAAGTAAAATATTTAGGACATGAATTATCAGCCACAGGGCGCACGATCCTGTCTGACAGGAAGGAAGCAATTTTACACGCTCCAAAACCACAAACCAAAAAGCAGATGATGTCATTTCTTGGACTGACTAATTACTGCAGGGCGTGGATTCCCTGCTATGCAGAATTGACTAGTCCACTTTCTGATTTGATGTACAAGGATGATATTTCAATGTCAACCGTGTTGGAATGGAACAAAGATGCTGAGGAAGCTTTTGTAAAAGTAAAACAAACATTAGTGTCATCCACAGTTTTGGCACTACCAGATTATAGTAAACCATTCATTCAAACAGTTGATTGTAAGAATAAGTTCATGACTAGTGTTTTGGTTCAAGTGTATGGCTCAAAATTAAGGCCAGTTGCCTACTACTCATCTAAATTGGATGCAGTAGCAAGTGCTTTACCACCATGAGTACAGGCTGTTGTTGCAGCCTCTATGGCTGTTCAAAGTAGCAGTAATGTTGTTCTATTCCATCAGTTGACACTGAAAGTTCCACAGGCAGTCTCTGCACTTCTGTTGCAGACAAACATGAGCCTTTTGTCCCCAGCAAGACATCTTTCGTGTATGTCCTTGCTATTATCACAACCACATCTTACGGTAGAGCGCTGTACAACATTGAATCCATCCACATTGATACCCTTACCTGAGGATGGTGAGCCGCACAATTGTCTTGATGTAGCTACGGTCTGTACGAAAGCACGCCCAGACCTCCAGGACACACCCATCCCAAACAGTACAATTGTGTATGTGGATGGTTCTTCCACTAAAAACGCTTATGGACAAACACAATCTGGATATGCTGTTGTCACAAATTCAGAAGTATTGGATTCTGCTTCATTGCCATCCTCATTTTCAGCACAAGCAGCTGAATTAGTTGCTTTAACTGCAGCTTGCTATCTGTTTAAAGGTACGGCTGTAACAATTTATACAGACAGCCAGTACGCTTTTAGCACAGTGCATGTGTTTGCAAAACTGTGGGAAGAGCGTGGAATGGTGACATCATCTGGAAAGCCAGTGACTCATGCCACTCTCCTAACTGCATTACTGAAGGCTGTGAAATTGCCTAAACAAATTGCTATATGCAAATGTGCGGCTCACACCAAAGGCTCTGACAGTGTTTCAAAAGGAAATGACGTTGCTGACAAAACCGCAAAGGCGGCAACAGCTCTTTCTATTTTTCTCCTATATGACACCCCTCCGGATATGACCACAAAAGAAACCCATATTGCCAAAAAATATGTTTAAATGGGCAGCTATTATGAGCCATGGCGTGACGCATGTCTCATCAGGGGGTATGATATCGCAATTGCAATCTATTTTTTGTCTTTATGGGTTTGATGCATATGCAAAACAGCATTGTAGAGCATGCATGACATGTGCAAAACACAACTCACAAGGCAATTTGAGACCCCAAAGAGGCAAATTTCCAACACCACAATATCCCTTTCAAGTGATGATTTGGAATACCAGAAACAGTCTATTCAGATAATGGAGCGCATTTTGTTAATACAATAGTGCAATACGTAGGAGAAGCGCTACAGGTCAATCTCAAAAATCATTGTGCTTATCATCCACACAGTGCCGGATTAGTGGAAAGGACAAAGGGCACAATAAAAATAAGATTAAGGAAATGTATAGAAGAGACAAAACGAACCTGGATTGAATGTTGGACCTAGTAAAATTGTATATGAGAATAACACCAACACCATCAGGGTTAACACCATTTGAGATACTTTATGGACGACCATATCGCCTACCAATTTTGACATGGATACTAAAACAGCAGATGAGGAACAAACATTAGCAAATTTTATGAAAAAGACATTAACACAGAAAGAGATAACTTAAACACATTTACTGCCGAATAATTTTGATCTTCCACAGGACGGCCTTCCAGTAGTCTAGCCAGGAGACTGGGTGTTCATCAGAGTGATTAAGAGGAAGAACTGGTCCAGTCCTCGTTGGGAAGGTCTATACCAAGTGCTGTTAACAACACCAACTGCAGTAAAGATAGCGGAGAGATCAACGTGGATACATCACTGTAAGATACAGCGTGTGTTGGCGGCCTCCACAGTGTAAGGGGAAGTCTGGCTACAAAGGGAGTCTATTTAATTAGCAATAGATTGTCTCAATGCCAGTGAAGCAGGGAGATCCTTGCACTATTAGGTGAGGTGGTTAACAACACTGTATCCTAGCAATCATGACTGAACTACAGCAGACCCCGGAGCGGCGTGCTCAGCGCCGCCGCTGCCGGACTGTTGGTAGGGCAGCCGGTTGCATTGTGATCTTAGTGTGTTTCGTGCTCCTCGGATTCCTGGCCTGGTGGTTGACCCAAGAATTGCAGCTCACTGTGGACCGAGCCAGAGAACAACGCAAGCAACGTCAGAAGAGGTTTATTCATAATGTGAACGAGACAGATGGACACCCTCATATATACCATACTAATATGTGGTACAGATATGTTCATTTATTGGCTATGGAATTACGTTACTAATTGTTATGTTTGTTCGCAAATACCTATATCCTCAACACACCCAGCTCTGACGGCTAAACCGTACCCTGCTAGGGTGACAGAATGTCTTATCATACGGATGCATAATCAAACTGTATTTCGGGGGCAGCAGTTCTCAGCAAATCCGATAAGATGTAACACCACTTGCCTCAGTGCAACCACTTATATGATAGGGATTTCAACAGAGGACGTACAAGCGTGCCCAAGTGCTGCTCCATTGACTAGACTGAAGGGAAACGCAAAAATATCATCACGTTAAATTGTCATCACAACGGCCATTCCCAATTTGCTTTTACGGGACAGGGAATAAAAATGTAGGTAAAATTAAGAAACGTCTGTGTACCCAAACGTATGTTTTATCAAATAATTTAAGCCTAACCAAAACATAATATGTGGATGGTACTTATCTTCATCACATTGGACGGGGATGTAATTATACAGGCTCCTGTCCATGGGGAACGGATGAATCATGTGCTTATGTTAGTAAGTTTTTGCTACCACCTGTAAATGGTACTCCGGTGTATGATGACATCTATTGGCTTTATGGTTCCAGACTGTACATGAGTCTCCCACCAAATTGGGGTGGTGTGTGTGCACCTACCCAGGTGACTGACCATACATATGTGGTAAGACCTCCACAGAGAAGAATGGCAGCACCAGACGGAGGAGATTGATATACCCAGATGTGTTACCACATAATCACATGTGGGGCTCGGATGTACTAAAGGACCAAAAAAAATTGTGGTCTGTAGGAGATAAAATAGCACATTCATTGTTCCCCTGGATAGGAGTGGAAAAAAATTCATTAATGATTGAAACTCTGAATTATCGATTGGGTCTGTTCATGAATGTAACTAAAAAAAATAGTAGCAGCTCAAAACACTGAAATAGATGCTTTACGTACCATGGTGATGCAAAATCGTATGGTTTTAGACTTGCTTACTGGTTCACAGGGAGGAGTTTGTGTTCTGCTGAACACAACATGCTGTACTTTCATCCCAGACTCCATTCATTCAGTGGATATGCAGGACGCATTGGAAGAGCTGAATAAACTTCGTGATGCAATGCATAAAGACACCCTAGCCGTGAACCGGTGGAATCCCTGGTCCTGGTTGACTTCAGGACCATGTTGGCAGTTACTATTGAAAATGGTGACACCAGTCAAACTAAGTTAATAAACTAACTAACTAAGCTGGGTGATGCCTACTATATGTTTAACAGGCGATAAACAGGTGGGAAATGTTAAGGATTTTATATATATATATATATATATGTTATCACTGTTAAACATTTGTACCTTTTGTCTTCTTTCTGATGAAAACGGTGTTGTGCTGTTTGCACCTAACCCCGAGAATGTATGTCTTATTCAACCTTGTTTTAGCATGCTGGGGTCAATCTGAACTGGGAATGAGAAGCTGGATGTACTTATTATTATTCTGATTGTGATGTGATGCTTAGTGTTCCAGGCAGATGCAGAACAGCTGATAACTGCGAACGAGATGTGCTGACCTTCGACGATAAGAGTAAAAGAAAGTGTTCTTCCTTACAGCTGCACTTATTGACGTGTGTGTTTATGTTACGGGAAGAAACTTGTCTTGCGTCATTCCCCCCACCCTTAGGACAAGTTTTTGTTTATGTGATGAGGGATTCACTAATAAAAAGAGCGAAGCGCAGGCCAGACTTTAGTGTAGCTTTGGTGTATAGCCTGACTGCACTCCGCGCGTAAAATTTGACTTTCTGTCTCACTGGTGGTTCTTGACTCTGTTTGTCTTATCAAAGGTTTTAAGAATGTTTGGAGGAGAAAATACCCAACAGTGATCCGGATCCAGACTGGCAGATGTCAGAAATCTCAGATTGCTCTTGTTTCAGTCTAATTTTAGTTTAGCTACAGGTGGATGTCTCTTCTCTTAAGTCTTATGACAATACGCCCTGGCCCTGAAGCAGTGTTTCACCTGATATGTACTAAAGATGACTATGGTTGACATAGAACTCCAACCAATCACTGTCTTTGGTGGATGCGGCGGTTTTAAAAAATATAGATCTTATGCTCATGAAGGAAGAAGCGGGAAAGGATAAAGAAATTATGTAACGTCTTTTTATTCAGTTGATATAATTTTATGATGTCAGTGATGGCGTTAGTGATAACACGTTGTTTCTGTTTTGTTTTTTGGACAGAATAATGCTGTGAATGGATGAACGGAAGGGCAGCAACACTTTGTTCTTCGTACGATACAGAGGAGACGCCCCACTGACACCCATCTCTCTGGATTCCAAGAACAGCACCACTGGTGGGCGAGTCATACTGTAGTTTTAGCAGTGACTACTGCCCCTTTCCACTGAGCACAACACTCTCATAGACCGATACAATCAAGCCAAATGACATTTAGAAACTCAGCTGCATAAAGCCTGCAAGGAAGCCCAGAAGACTGCCTTGCTGCTCCCACGGCTGCAAAGCAACAGACGCATTCAGCCGCTCACAGGTGTTCAGTGATCCCCTGGAAAGGCTGCGTCGCGTCCCAAACAAATGTGAGCTGGACTGGATGAACAGTTGTGGCAAGCAAGCGTGCCTGCCTGTTTTTAGAAAAGGTCATCTTTCTAGATATGAAATGTTTATTACACTGCTGTGTCACTTTGTGTTCAGTAGCAGTTAGACACAGTTTGTGAATTATCTATTTCGTGATTTATTTATGTGAACTAGTCTGGGAAATATATGAGTGGTTAACACTGGGAACAGCATCGGTCGATGCTGAGCATCTCTCACTTAGACTAGAATGTTTTGGTCTGTGCTCACACCAGACACAAAATGTCTCTGGAGCCATGTCGACAAATAATTTGTTGCGTGAAATGTTTTCTGCAAAATTCGTCACACCTCTATATTTTAACTATTCTGACAAGAATGTAATAACATAATACAGAACAGCTGTTGATTTTACAGCAAATCATCAATATTTATCAGTAATCTAGGTTACTTTATCAAAAAACAAAATGTGGATCAGGGATGCTTCTTTAACCTCTAGGTCAACATAACCCTAACCACAGGTTAGGCCCATTGAAACCCTTACAGTTGTCATGGTAACCTCATCCAAAGGCCTGTGCGCCTGTTCTCACGACCAGAGCCGCCTGAAAACGGCTCCATTAGCAATATGATGCAAACAAGTTTCCATTTAGTTCCTTTATAAGGAACATGCTACATCCAACAATGGTAACACACAGTAGGGTGTTTCTAATCACGTCACTGGACCACACTCTTTTAGGAGGTGATGATTATCTCCAACTACTGGTAGTTGGGACAATATTCTGGCACATTGGCATGTAAAATAAACTCTAAACCATATGTTCCATTTGTTTCAGGGGCAGGACAACCGACACCTTCACCACTGCTGCCTGTGACGTGACTAACCGCATACTGCAGTGATACATGCTGTCAAAAAATTTAAACTGTAACTTTCTCTGCTTGCAGTAGCTGCAAAGACAACTGCGACTCAAGTGCAAAGACACAGATTTCTCTCTGATGTGCGGGAATGAGAATGACTTAACGTGACATGACAGAGAGAAACTGAGCTGTAACTTTCCAAGACATTGATTCTGGAAACAATAATAAATGTGAATGTAGAAGGCGGCAAGCAACTATATCTTGAACGCTATGTGACAGGATAAGTAGATTTGAGCTGAAAGCAGGGAAGATGGCCTAAATTAGCTAATAGCTGATAATAGTTCTTGATTATCTAGCAAAGCTGATACTAGCTTGTAGTAGCACTTCATGGGTCTTACATCATCGTTTCATTAATATTCAGGGCAGTCGTCCCCATGTTGCTCAATGGAAATTGTCCTCCTGATCATCATCATTCATTTTAGCGGTTTTTCCTGTTGCATCAGGCTTTAAAGTGATACACTGAACCAAAAAAATGATACAGGAGAACAGTTTACCACCACAGATGTTGAGGGACATGTCTAATCAAATCTACAACTTGGAATTTTTCCCATTGGTGAGTCTTCAATTGGGCAGCACAGTGGTTTAGTGGTTAGCACTGTTGGCTCACAGCAAGAAGGTCATGGAATCGTTTCCCACCTGTGGCCTTTCTGTGTGGACGTGTGCATGTCCTCCCCGTTTTTGCATAGTTTTCCTCCAGGTGCTCCAGCTTTCTCCCACATGCAGGTTAAGTGAATTGGAAACTTTCAGTTGATAGTACGTGTGAATGTATTTATCTGTCTATATGTGGCCCTGCGACAGACTGGCGTCCTGTCCAGGGTGTAACCTGCCTCATACCCTATGACTGCTGGGATAGCCCCCACCGACCCTTAATTCTCAACTCTCATTTAACCTTAATTCAGTTCTCAATTTTGATGATCTGCATATTGATATGGTGTAGGTTTCATGCCAGATGTCCTTCCTGATACAACTCAAGTTCTGCAAAGTGAAACCACCTATAATCTGTGTTTCAGTGGTGGGAGGACAGCTGAGTACCCCAAAGAACCCACGTGCACTCAGGGAGGATGTCCAAATTCCACGCAGAAAGAAAATCAAAACCACTGGCAAAAACATGTCACTTGTCAAATGGTAGTTGGCTGATTTTTCATCTTCATTTCTTCATCATGCTTTCTTGGGTTCTATTCTGTCAAACGTGGTTAGTTTTTCTCTCAGTGGCTGACTTTGAAAAATTTATGAAGAAAAAGTCTTTCATATAATCCCAGTCTCTGCATAGCGACAGTTACTATTATATATTCTACAACATTTTACTCATGAGGCTGTCTACGAAATGCTTCTTTTTTTTTAGTAGAAAAAAAATCTAAAGTAAGAGCATAACCATGAGCTTGCAGTTCAAACACTTCAAAGGGTGTGTGTGTGTGTGTGTGTGTGTGTGTGTGTGTGTGTGTGTGTGTGTGTGTGTGTGTGTGTGTGTGTGTGTGTGTGTGTGTGTGTGTGTGTGTGTGTGTGTGTGTGTGCAGTGGTGAGCACAGCTAACTGAAAAGTTAGTTTCGATAACCATTAATGTACTAACTGAAAAGTTAACTTTTCTAACACTAAACCGATGAACCGCTAAAAAATTTTGCGAAAGTTAACGCTAATTGCTAACTTGCAGTATTGACTCGGTTACACTGTCGGCTACTGATAAGGCAGGTTCGAGTTTAAGCACCGCAGGGGTTAATGGGCAAATTTAAAGGTCAAGTTACATAACCCACGCATTCCCAGGATCACAATCACAAAATGAATGCATGAAAAATAAATAAATAAAAAATAAAACTCCAAGCACTGTCATCATCTTTGTCAAAAGCAGTAAATTGCAGTATTAGAAGTCACAGTCTATCTCTATGTTATATCTTTATAAACGCTTAACGGACCTACGACTCACCCATACTGCGTTCACAAAACCCAAAACAAATGCACAAAAAATAAATAATTAAAAAATAAAACCCCAAACACTGTTGTCATCTTTATCAAAAGCAGTAAATCACACTATTAATAGTCACAGTTCATCTGTACATTATATTTATAAACATGAATGGAAAGTAACGGCTCACCTGTATTGCGTTCATAAATACAACATTCCTGTTTATAAACAAGAATTAACATGTATGATTTTAGGGTTTACAAAAGTTTTGGACCGTTAAACTTTACTCACTTTACCAGTAAAAAAATGTTAACAGACTGAAAGTTAGCAGAACTGCATTTAGCGGAAGCTAATTGGGCATGGTTTTCAAAGTTAGCTGAAAAGCTAATCCACTAATGAAAAATTCTGCTTCGCTAATTAGTGGTTAGCAGATTAGTGGACTTGTGCCCACCACTGTATATGAGGGATTTTAAAAAATTGAACAACAAAACAAAGAAAACAAGAAGAAGAAAAGTGGAACACATATATTTAAATTTAAAAGAGACTTGTAAAACATCTACACGGCCTTACACTCCGAAGTTTGTCATTCCCTGAGTCGTATGTTGTGATGATTTGCGCTAAAAGTAGAACATCTGTGGAGTGCTAATCAGACTCACCAGCCAAACCGCACTGTCCAGGCAGCTTACTTTACGGCTAGACTGTTGCACACAGCAGCCAACAATAGTTCATAAATTTCTGGTTATGTAGTAATGCATTGCAAGAAAACTACAGTAACTACAGTTCTTTGTGCTTTGCTGTACACTGCACATATTCACCAAGATGGTAGCCAGCCGTGTGTCAGTGACGTCGGTTAGGAACACCCCACTCTAAGCGATTAGCCATAAGATAAAGTCATATTAAAAAAAAAAAACCCTTCACCGTCAGCAATAATGTACAGTACCTTATTCAGATGGATGACACGGTGTGTAAAAAGAGAGACAGGCTGACCAAATTAGCAAGTGCACTGAGTAATCACTGAGGTGTATCATAGTGCTTTTTATACAGTTCACATTTCACCGGAAAGTCAATGGAATGAACATTCTGGGCAATGAACTTGTACTTGAAAAGATTCTCCACGTCAGCTTTGCAAAGAGTCGAGCGCAGTGATTCAAAGAAAACCTTTTTCATGTCAAAATCTGAATTGTTGAGATTGTGTCTTAGTACTTCAGAAACGGCTTTGTTTTCTTTCTGAGGAAAGTGTTCGAAGCAGCTGTTGATGCCAGATTGCCTGTGAGGGACAGAGCGTGAACACCAGCTGGACACGGGTACAGCAGTCTGTCACAATCTCGCCTCTGTAACCTGTAATCTGCCAAGCCTGTGCACGTGCACAATTTCCAGTCTGCGTGCACGCGGCAATGTTTTTTTTTTTGTGAAAGCTAATGGGAGGTACCGCTAATCTCTGGAATCCCCGCAGCTGCTGAGTGGTGCTCCAGGCGGTCTGAGTCAATACAAAATTTCTAGGCTGGAGAAACCAGCCTCAAGAGTTCTTGCTGTTATATTTATCCATTCTGTTCTGTGACGTTTAAGTGGGTCCTAACTGTGATGAAGGGCCATTGACATCCTCAAGTTATCAGCAATAATTTTCGCATTTGCTGAGTTGTTGGAGCAAGTTAATTCCTGTTTCATTGGAAGGCGGTTAATTGCATGGTTGCCCCAGCAGACTTGTGCCAGACGTCTGCTTCCAGGGCAGAGAAATACGATGTACCCAACGGAAATAATTGGCCCAGAGATCAGTGGTGGTTCTAAATTACTCTCCCTCTCTCTGCCTTCCTATTCTCCCAGTGTGAATAGCAGTAAAGACGGCAGTGGACACCTTAACAGGTGAAAGAGCACAAAAAGCTATTTAATTAGTATGAAAATCTCATATGATAAAGAACAAGGTACTTTTCAGGGCTATGTGCTGTGTGTTCTTTCATAAAATAAGGCAAAGGAGTTTGTTTCTTATCGCCAACATATTAATACTTTAATTTTGCCTCCTGAAAGCGGTAGCAGGGTGAAAACTGAGTCATATTTTGATCTACTCAATCCCTTTTTGATTGAGCTGTCCAGAAACACAGCCGGGATATTACGCTCGTTCTTAAACATGTTAGAAGATGGTATTGTGGCGTTTTCTGTTTTGTTGATAAGAGTCTTGACTCCAGTCTGATGTAATGTTGTAAATTAAATCAGCCCTCCTCCCCAAAGAAAAAGGGATGGGAAGAAGGGAGTGCACATATGTCTCAGTCTCCCCTGGTTGTCATGGTAACCGTTGCCTTACAGTTGAATACCCACGTAGCTTTGTAGTGGTTGATACCTCACTCTGGGTGTGGTGGTGGTGATGATAATGTGCACCACGTTCTGTCTATGTATTCCTACTAGATAGAATGTTCAGTACCATTTTCAGTTGTTGCACTTGTTGACTTTGTATTGTCACAACAGGGAGAAATAAAGTTCTATCTTTTCCAGTGTGTTTAAATCCCTCCGTGTCAAGTGTTCTTTGAGAAGCTCATTTATTTCTTATATACATCAAAGTGAGTTATTCAAATGAATTGTGAGTCTTCTTTTCGTGTCCAGTCAGAATGTTACTCCTATGATGATACTGCTTTTTCTGCACAGTGATTTCAAGCTGACAGAGCCATGTTGTGTAATATTGGAATGCAGTTGTATTTTTGTGTAGCTTATGATCACAGTTCAGCCAAATAAAGCTAACCGAAGAGATAGCTCTATAAGACAACTTGACCTGCCATATACACTACCATGGCTTATTCACATAATTAACACATACTGTATGTCCCACTGAAATACAGGATCATGTATAGCCACCTTGACACTTGCGCAAATTTGATCCCCACACTGCTGCAGAATTTGTTGTGCCAATGTGACTCACTTTGTCCTGCTGGACCTTATGCTTTGTCCCATTTGACGTCACGTTATATAAAATAATAATTTCATAGCCAATGACGAATTTGCTCTAAGAACGTGGCTGTTCAAACCATCTTTCATCGCTCCCAGAATCACAGAGAAATTATCTGCAACTAGAGCTTCTCTTGTGTGTGTTGTGCTGTGGAGAACGCATTTGGAATCATCTCAAAGGTAATTATTTATAATTATATTGTAATGGACTGGTAAAACAGTTGCATTGTCATTCCTTCTTATGTGTTAGAAAATGTATCTGTAAAATTACGTTTATTATAGATGCACAATGTTCACATCTAGTTCACAAAATTAATGTGTGACAGAAGTTTTGAACATTTCAATACGTTCATTGCGCAACTGCACACAGCTGTGCACAGATCACACTCAGATTACAACGGGTTTACTCACTGGCACACCACATTGCGTCCCAGTGCAGGAATCAAATTCGTGCAAGTGTCAAGGACCTTAATCCTCTAAAATCCCCTCTAAATTGGGCAGGTTATCTGAGAATTCGGGGCTCCCAAAAGTGATGTAAGGCACTGGCAGTCCACAGAATGGCAAGGCATGGTACTGTTGTTAGCATTTGAAGCTCAACACCATCAACAATTCTTGTAATAATAGACAGCATTATGCCTGATGTTTCAAATAGATGTGAAGGCATTGGACACAAAAGGTCAGCAAAGATATTTCACCAAGCCAGGGTTTGATAAGGGACTGAAAAGTTGACAAACTGGCTGAGTTTGGAATTTGGAAAAATTTAATCGAGTCCATTTTTAATCAGCTGAAAGGCAGTGAGAAACTATAAAAGCTTGGAGGCCTAAAGGAAATATTGCTTTTGTATTTACTGGAGCACACAGTTCATTGCATCTTCATGAGAAAAACAGACATGCTGACAGACAGCGTGCATATTTTTTTAAACAGTGACAAGCACAGATGCTTTTTGAATATCACAGTATCCTTCAGCATACATAATGTTATCATCATTTGTTAACATGTCCTCTTTCTTTTAACAGAATTGTATTTACAAGATGTTTTTGTGTTGGTGTCCAGGAAATAGACAATTTGAAGTTAACGTATGTGTAAGTCGCTAAAAATGTTTTGCTTCCTTCAGAACAAGCAGAACTGAATGAACGCTGCTTGTGTTACAAATTAAATTAATGATATGAAAGGACAACATTTGTGACTAAAAACATACCATTGTAGTCAGACATTTACATACACTTATAGACATGAATTTTAAGGTAATTTGGGGCTTTTATTGATGTCTTTGAACTGTTCTTTTGCCAGGGTGGAGTGATTGTCGAGCATACATCATTAATGACTTTAAAAAACAGGAATTGGATGCAAAAGTTTGAACTTATTTTGGATCTTCTATAATTCACACTGTCAAAATTATACCACCCAGGCTCAAATATATACTTATATGTAAAATAGAACATTGCAGTAGTCCAGTGTAGAAGACACAAATGCATGAATCAGAGTGTCTGTATCAGCCATAGACAGGATGGGATGAATCCTCACTATGTTTTGCAGGTGGAAGAAAGCAGTCCTCATAATATCGTTAATGTGGAGCACAAAGGACAGTGTGGGGTCAAAAATCACTTCTACTTTGTCAGTGTATGTATGTGTTTGTTTGATGCTACCACCAATCCTTGGCAGTTGATGGAGTATTCTTAGGTTTGAAAGCCCAAGATAATTCACCTCTTAACCCCCTTTCACAACGGGGCCAACGTAGAGTTGCTTAATGCAGTGTACCGAGTACAGTGAGCAGAGTTTTTGCCTACCAATGCAGCAGTATGAGGGATACGCGATTCATTAAATACAAAACCTGACATCCTCAGTCCCTGAAAGAGAAAAGAACTTCATGGATGCACAGAACCTCCATCCATCCATCCATCCATTTTCTTCCGCTTTATCTGGAGTCGGGTCGCGGGGGCAGCCGAGAGATGTAGTCAGCCGAGAGATGTAGTCCCTCCAGCGTGTCCTGGGTCTTCCCTGGGGCCTCCTCCCAGTGAGACGTGCTCGGAACACCTCTCCAGCGAGGCGTCCAGGGGGCATCCAGAAAAGATGCCCGAGCCACCTCAACTGACTCCTTTCGACGTGGAGGAGCAGTGGCTTGACTCCGAGCTCCTCCCGGGTGACCGAGCTCCTCACCCTATCTCTAAGGGAGCGCCCAGCCACCCTGCGGAGGAAACTCATCTCGGCCACTTGTACTCGCGATCTCGTTCTTTCGGTCATGAGCCAAATCTCATGACCATAGGTGAGGATCGGAACGTAGATCGATCGGTAAATCGAGAGCTTTGCCCCCCTACTCAGCTCTCTCTTCACCACGACGGTCCGATACAGCGACCGCATCACTGCAGATGCTGCACCGATCCGTCTATCGATCTCACGCTCCATCCGTCCCTCACTCGTGAACAACACCCCGAGATACTTAAACTCCTCCACTTGAGGCAAGGACACTCCAACGACCTGAAGAGGGCAAAGCACCTTTTTCCGATCGAGAACCATGGCCTCGGATTTGGAGGTGCTGATTTTCATCCCGGACGCTTCACACTCGGCTGCAAACTGCCCCAGTGCACGCTGAAGGTCCTGATTTGATGAAGCCAACAGAACCACATCGTCCGCAAACAGCAGAGACGAGATTCTGTGGTTCCCAAACCAGACCCCCTCTACACCCTGGCTGCGCCTAGAAATTCTGTCCATAAAATAATGAACAGAACCGGTGACAAAGGGCAGCCCTGGCGGAGGCCAACGTGCACTGGAAACAGGTTTGACTTACTACCGGCAATGCGAACCAAGCTCCTGCTGTGGTCGTACAGGGACCAGATAGCCCTTAGCAAAGGACCCCGGACCCCATACTCCCGGAGCACTCCCCACAGGGTGCGCCGAGGGACACGGTCAAATGCCTTCTCCAGATCCACAAAACACATGTGGACTGGTTGGGCAAACTCCCATGAACCCTCGAGCACCAGATGGAGCGTGTAGAGCTGGTCCAGTGTGCCGCGACCAGGACGAAAACCACACTGCTCCTCCTGAATCCGAGGTTCAACCATCGGTCGAATTCTCCTCTCCAGTACTCTGGAATAGACCTTACCGGGGAGGCTGAGGAGTGTGATCCCCCTATAGTTGGAACACACCCTCTGGTCCCCCTTCTTAAACAGAGGGACCACCACCCCGGTCTGCCAATCCAGAGGCACTGTCCCCGATTGCCACACGATGTTGCAGAGGCGTGTCAGCCAAGACAGCCCCACAACATCCAGAGACTTAAGGTACTCAGGACGGATTTCATCCACCCCAGGAGCCTTGCCACCGAGGAGCTTTCTAACCATCTCGGTGACTTCGGCCTGGGTAATGGATGAGTCCACCTCCGAGTCCCCAGTCTCTGCTTCCTCTTCGGAAGACGTGACGATGGGATTGAGGAGATCCTCGAAGTACTCCTTCCACCACCCGACAACATCCCCAGTCAGGGTCAACAGCTCAGAAATAAATAAATAAATGCACAGAACCTGTAGCATTTATATGGATCTGTGTATATGTTATTACACTAAGTAGACCCTTTTTGAAACCTTCTAACTTTTTAAACCAACTCAGATATCCAAGTTAAAGCCATCAGACTGAGCACAAAGCAGTCATCAGATTTGTGTCAGATGGTATTCCAGTTCCTTTAAGATATTTCCTTAAAGACATTTTGAAGCTGCCCAGTTCCTTGAAGATATTTTGCTCTTCATCCAGAAAAGCTTTTGTTGAAGTTGTTTTTGTTGAAGAAGTGAAAGAAGAAAGAAACACTCAAATATTTATCCTCAGTGCACTCAGTGGCTACGTTTACATGACGTTAATATTCTGGATAAGGTCAGTATTCCGGTTTCTGCATCATTAGGAATAACCCGTTTACATGCTTAAGCAGACAGAGTTACTCCTGTATACATGGTCATTGGTATCATTTGGAATATCCCCATCTAAACAGCGACACACGTGATCCACTGGTGCTTGGTTGGGTCTGGCGTTCGTGCAAATCCTGCTTCGCGTTACTTTTTGGCCACCTTCTTGTAAATGTCGCTATCTTGGTACTTTCTACCGTCAATAAAAGAGATTATATTCATGTCTTTCACGATACTAATGAAGGACTTGGTTTCCTCCTCGCTCCAAAAGTGTGTTGCTGTGCTGCCGCATCTGGATTGTGCGGCAGCTTGTTTACCATGCTTGTTTACCTCTGCTTCTGTGATGTCCAGTGGGTTGTGCACGCTGCATACAGGTAGTTGCCGTACTCAAAAGACCAAGATTCCTTGCAGATAGTACATGCACAGAACACAAAATAATGTTCCTTTCTATTGGGGATATTCTGATGCGCATTTATATGACCTGATATTCGGGTTAGACAAGTAGTAACCCAGGGGTCATATTCGGGTTTTTAAAAACCCGAATATGAGCATATTCGGGTTTTTGCAGGTGTTTACATGGCCATGCCCAACCGGGTTATTGCTAATATTCCAGTTATGAAAGGGTTATGAAAGGATTATTGGCTGCATGTAAACGTAGTCATTGATGTCACAGTGATGTCATGGAAGAGATGTTGAGAACATTAAGTTGTTGGTTGCTGGACCTCACTTGGGTTCAGATGTGAGAGAGTCCATTGGTTTTAGGTCCTGTTCAGACTGGGGTTGATAATCTGGCTCAAACTGGATTCAATCCAGATTGCTCTCTAGCCAGATAGCACTCAGATCTACACATGCATCCAAACTCAATCCGGCTCAAGCTGAAAGGGATGTGTCTAGATGTGAGAGTGCAGGCGTGTGCGCATGTGGATCTAGACATGACAGCATGGGTATGTGATCTGGACATGGGAGCGTGGGTGTGTGTGACACATGGAAGAGAACGTACCTGGTGGATTCTCTTGGCCATTGCAGCTGCACTAAACACCTCCACTGTGGAAGGGATGCTGTAAGCACACAGATGTTTTATTCACCCTAGGGACTACTTTGTGTCCCAAGGGTGAATAAAAAGTCTACGGGCCACAGAGCCTTCTCTTTTCGTGCACCTGTTTTGTGAAATGATCTCCCTATGGAGAGAAAACAGTCTGATTCTGTGCAGACAGTCAAGTCCAGACTTAAGACACATTTATTCTCCCTTTTGTATGGTTAGCAGTGGTGGGCACAGATAACCAAAAAATTTACTTCGATAACAGATAATCAGATAACTGAAAACTTATCTTTGATAAAGATAAAACGAAAAACCACCCAAAAATGTATCAGAAGTTACAGATAACTAATAACAGACAAATTCCAATATTGTCTCTGGTACACTTGCAACTACTAATAAACTGAATTTGAGTTTTAACACCATGATTGCTTATGGTAGCATCAAAAGCGACAACAAACCCGAACAATGAGCCCACACTTCTGTCTTTGAACATCTTGCCCCCTGCAGGAAGCTCTTGTTTACTACATGACTTCCAGCACAGACACAAGCTGAGTGCAACCACAAAGCCCAGCTCTCTACCCAATCACAGCGCTCCAGTCAGGCGGAGGTCTTGGAAAATAAAGTAGTGCTGACTTATAGTTTTGATTTATAAATAACATTAATAGCGATAGAAAAACTCCATTAATGTCAATTCTGTCATTTGTACAAAGTTAAAATATAACATATATCTTTTAATGTTGAATAATGCACTAATTCTGAGCTTTTGTAACAAACACAGACAGATAGCAAAGGATTCTGGATAAAATGTGGCTCTGCTAAACACTGATTGGTTCAGTCATTCATTATGTAAACCAACACATTAATGTGACGTGTATCGTGTGTTGGTGTTTACAGATAAATGTGCTTTTGTAAAATATTCCATTTTTTTATTTGTAAAAACAGGCATTTTTACGGAGTCCTGGAAGTGTCATCGCAAAATGTTTTTCATGTGGAGAGAATGTGCGCTCATTTTATTATATTGTGTGCACATTTTATGATGTGCGCACGTTTTATTATATTGTGCACATGTTTTATTATATTGTAAAACGTGCACTCAATATTGTCTTGACACATAAATGTTGGCTATGGGCCCTATTGATGTTTCAAATCCCACAAAACCTCAGAGAGGTCGCCGCTCTGCGAGATCTCAGTAACATTGAGAACTGCATTGAGACGCTCTGATCACGCTGCACTTTAACTGCTGCACACAGACAACACCATTAACATCGCAACATAAAGCTATTTTTATATTGTGCCTAAAATTCTCGTGAATATATTCTCTGGATTTATAGACATTGTTATTGTGTTTATTTTATGTAAACATGCGAAAATCACAGGCTGTCTCTTCGTTATTTTCAGTGGGAGCTGCTGTGAGCTACGCTCGCTTCCTGATCATGTCGTTCTGGGGGAAAGTGAAGTTTGCTCTTAAATGGCTTGATTATTGTTCTTTACAACAATGTTTGTCCTCTTTGTTCGAGATTAATATATATAATATGTCTGAAATTTGGTTTGCGTTTATTAAATTCCATGCAGATTAAACATAACAGACACGGATTATTTGTTATAATTGTTTTAGCAAGTTTTCAGGGTATCATGCATGCAGTCTCTTATTAATATGACGAAAAGCATGAAAAATACATTTTTGTAGTATAATATTAATTTACAACTGTCATTGTGTTGATTCTCTATATTGTTTGACTGCAGCGACTCTCTGGCACGCAAGGGATTATGGGATACATCAACAGGGCGAATGAACACTACTGGCCAGTAGATAGCAGTAGAGACCTTGAAAACTTGCCAAAACAAAATTCCAGATAATCCGTGTCTGCTACATTTAATTTAACAATGTCTATAAACCCAAAGAATATATTCACGAGAGTTTTAGGCACTAGAGTTTTAGGCACTAGAGTTTAATGCTTTTGTCCGTAGAGCCTGATCAGAGTGCTTCAAATGCATTTCTCATGTCGTGAATGTACTGAGATTACCCTATCCTACCCATAATGCACTGCTGGGCACAGTATATATCCACACTAAAACCTTAAAAATTAGCGCATTACTTTAAAACTAAAACATATATCTGATATTTTAACTTTATAAAACTTCAGACATGACATTAATTTAAATAACCTGTCCGACATTAGTTTGGTTGAAAAGTTGAAAAGTTAAGTTAAAAATGACTTGGGTGATATTGCCCACGTATCAGTATGGGGTTAAGAGAAATGAGGTTTTGGGGGGGGGGGGTAAACCAGTTCTCCTTTGCCTGCAGAGGATTCTTCTTAAAGCAGCTCTTCTCTGTTTTGCAGAGGGTAGAACTACACATCAGCTACAAAACATTTAACAGGTAGGTGCTCAACTGATTTTAAGTTTTATAAATATTTGTAGCTGTTCACCTTTATTTACCACATTATCGGTCTAAAAATTATCAGACAAAAATTTATCGCAAGATAATTAGTCCAATAATTAGTCTTTTTAAAGTTATCTAAAAAGATAATCTGATAATGAAAACATTATCTTCCAAAAAGTTAGCTTCAATAACCATTAATCCAATAACTGAAAAGTTATCTTTTATGATGCTAAATGGATAAACTGCTAAAAAAAATTATCTTTATTACAGATAACCGATAACTTTTAATATTGATTCGGACGCAGCCACATCAGATTACACTGTCGGCTTCTGATAAACCAGTTTCACTTTAAGCGTCACAGGGATTGCTGGGTAAATTCAAGGATCACAAACACAAAAACAACGCACAAAAAAACGAATGAATAAAAAAATAAAACCCCAAACACTATCATGTTTCAAAAGCAGTAAAACACAGTATTAGAAGTCACAGTTTATCTTGGTATTATAAACACTGTCATTTACAAACTAAAGCTAGTGCTTTTTTTCACACACTTTGAACCCTGCGGCTTAAATAACTGAAATACGTCCATGAATGCATTAATTGGCAGCGTAAAAGACACATAGTAAATATAAACTCTTACATGTTAGTTTCAATGGGATTCATTTTTTGTGAGTTTTGAGTTGTTTGTGAAGCAACCTAGTTAAGAAAATTGTTGGGGCTTATTAGGTTTATGTATGGTTATTGACTTTGTTATACCGGGGATAGGATAGGAGTGCGATCTCTAGAGAATTAGTAGACCAGCATGGGTTTTGAGGCTATTTTTTTATTTTTGTGGGTCACCAACGGCAATTTTGTTTTGTATACACTTACTCTATTTTATGGTAAACAATGTCTGATACAAGAATGTGGGCAATACTCGTTTTTTGAGTTGGAATATAAAGGAGATGCATAATCCAGTGAAACGCAGCAGAGTTTTTGCACACTTAAAACCTCTGAACTCCGACATTATATTTTTACAGGAAACACATCTCCAAACAACGGAGCATGCAAAGTTAAAGAAGGCCATGACAGGACAAACATTTTGTTCAAGGGTCCAATTGTGTGTTGGACCCTTATCTGGACCGGTCAAACCCAAGGCCCAATACTAAGATTTCAATGGCAGGTGCTGTTATTAAGACTATTGCTGAATCCTTTGCACTTTTTGATCCCTGGAGAAAAGAAAATCCAACGATGATGCAATATTCATTTTTTCCCCAGTACATCATTCATACGCAAGGATAGACTTTTTTCTTCTCGACAGCAAGATCCTTCCTACAGTCAGGGACTGCCAATATAAAAACATTGTCATTTCTGGTCATAGCCCGGTACAGCTGGACAAAAGCTTTCACGGATGCCCTGGACCCTGATGCACCTGGCAGTTTGACCCCCTGTTGCTAACCAAAAACTCATTTAAAAAATTCTTTTCACAACAAATAGATATGTTCCTGGAAATTAATATCACTCTGGAGGTATAACTAACCACCGTCTGGGAGGGTCTTAAAGCGTACCTTTGAGGCCAGATCATAACATACTCAGCGTACCAGGGGAAGAAACTTAAACAATGATTAACAGACCTGTCACATAATACAGCAGAAACAGATCATTTATACGCCAGTTCTCCAATACCGGAGCTCTATAAGAAGAAATTATGGTTAAAAACAGAATTTGATAACCTATCTATTAAGCAAACTGAACTGACATTTTCCAAATCAAACATTCTATGAACATGAAGAGAAAGCTGGAAAACTATTAGCTCACCAAATCAGACAATCTAAAGCCACAAATACTATCCCTGAAGTAATCATGTCAACAGGGGTAAAATCCACCAACCCTGATGACAGTTCAAACAATTCTACTCCAATCTTTATAGCTCAGAATCAAACGGAGATCCATCTCAAATCAGCAACTTTCTGGACAGCTTGGTTGTTCCAGAAATAACACCAGAGGATCAAGTGCATATGGACAGAGACATGTTAACAGCAGAGGTGACACAGGCAATAAAATCCATGCAGAGTAACAAAGCACCCAGCCCGGATGGTTTCCCTATTGAAGTATATAAAGAGTTCACAACGAAATTGGCACCAATACTTAAATCATTATATCAAGAGATATTTGACCAACAGAGATTGCCGCAGACTATGACACAGGCAACTATTTCAGTTTTATTAAAAAAGGACAAAGACCCCACCTTATGTAGCTCATATTGTCCGGTAAGCCTACTGAATTGTGATTATAAAATCCTGACGAAGATCCTAGCTACGCACATTGAAACCGTCCTTCCTAATGATATTAATCCTGATCAAACCAGTTTTATACCGGGCAGACAATCCTTGTATAATATGCGGCGTCTAATCAACATTGTGAAGATGACAGTGCTACCCCGATTTCTCTATCTCTTTCAGATGATTCCAGTATTCATACCAAATCTAACATTTCAACAGCTAGATAGGGTAATTGCATCATTTATTTGGAATAATTTGAACCCCAGAATAAAGAAAATATATTTAGAGGTGCCCAAAGAGTCAGGGGGTCTTGGACTGTCAAGCTTTATTTTCTATTACTGGTCTGCAAACATGCAGACCAGTAATTGGGTATTTACATATAAAAATAAACAGGGCATGGAATGGGCAGAAATGGAATTACTGAGTAACCCACTACCAATACTCACCTCCCCACTGCCATATAGTCATAAGATAGAAATAAGAAATCCAGTGGTTAAAGAGTCACTAAAAATTTGGCTCCAGTTCAGGAGACATTTTGGATTAAAACAGGCCAGTTGTTTTTTTACAGTATCAAATAATCCCTTCTTCCCCCCGTTTGTATTGGATAATGCATTTCAACATTGGCATGGAAAGTGATTGACATTTAACAGTGACTTGTTTACTTACTTACTTACTTACTTACTTGTTTGAGACACTCAGGAAAGACCACAATTTATGCAACACTCATTTCTTTAGATATCTCCATGTACGTAGTTTCACTAAGCGTTCCCCTCGTTTCCTTACCTACCACCTAAAAGCCAATTAGACAGCATTTTAGAGCCCTTTGAGAAGAAATGGGTTTCAGTGATATACACTTTGATAAGGGGTTTAAATCAGATATCCTGGGAGAAAACTAAAACTGAATGGGAGAGTGATTTGGGGGGTGGTGCTGTCAGAGGAGGTGTGGAGGGACAGCCTTTCTCGAGTACACACCTCTTCATTATGTGTACACCATGGATTAATTCAATTAAAGGTGATCCATCGTCTCCACTACTCAAAGGACAAACTTGCCAGAATTTTTCTCACTAAAAACTCTGCTGAGATGCGGTAACACCCCAGCTTCAGTGGGACATGTTTTGGGCCTGCCCCTCTATAAACAGTTACTGGGGCAGTAGTTTTTAGGTCTTCTCTCATATGTGCAAAAAGACCATAGTTCCAGAAATCCACACAGCCATTTTCGGCATAGCTCCCCCGAACTGTAACGTCACAAACTTACAGGTGAATGCTTTGGCATTTGCTTCATTACTTGCTCGCACTGAATCTTTTTAACTGGAAGGCAAAGAAACCCCCATCGTTTCTACAGTGGTTAAAGGAGATGCTTTCCTTTCTGCCTCTGGAAATGCTCAGATAGAAGACAAGCAAAAGAAGCAAGGACTTTTCTGTGACCTGGAGTTCTTTTATGGACTACATCAAACTTTTCCCTTTACAATAAGTACTCTGCTCATTTAGAGGCAATTGCCCTATTTCTCAGAATTTCCAAGAATTTATGTGAAATAATGTTGTATTTAAAAATAAAAAACAAACACAGACCGACTGTAAAAAGAATGCCCAGTTTTGTGGCCCCCCTTTTTTTCCTAAGCCTCGGGGGGGATTGGTATTTACATTTGTATTTTTTGTTGCTGTTCAAGAGTCAAGCTTCAAGGTTCTTTTATTTGTCCCCAAGGGGAAATTTGTCTTGGACACACAGGCAGCCACATAAAATATGAGGTCTATTAGAAAAGAAACCGACCTTTTTATTTTTTCAAAAACTATATGGATTTGAATCACGTGTGATTACGTCAGACAAGCTTGAACCCTCGTGCGTATGCGTGAGTTTTTTCACGCCTGTCGGTTGCGTCATTCGCCTGTGGGCAGGCTTTGAGTGAGCACTGGTCCACCCCCCTCGTCGGAATTCCTTTGTCTGACTTCTTCCTGAGAGACTGGCGCTTTGCTTGATCAAATTTTTTTCTGAAACTGTAAGGCACATCCAAGTGGACACCATTCGAGAAATTCAGACGGTTTTCGGTGAATATTTTAACGGCTGATGAGAGATTATGGACTGTTACTGTCGCTTTAAGGACTGCCCACGGAGCCGGACGGCGCGCCGCGCCCTTAGCTGCCATCGTCAGCCTGTTTCGAGTTGAAAATTTCCAAATTTAAGCCTCTGTTAACCCAGGACGTCGTGAGAGAACAGAGAAGTTTCAGAAGAGTTCGGGATCAGCAGTTTATCCGGATATTCCACTGTTAAAGGAGATTTTGTATTGAAAGACGTGCGGACGGATTCGCGCGTCTCCACCCAGCCGCTCATCGCGCGGCGCCACAGCAAAACACCTCCGTTGGAAGCATTACAGGACAAGTTTGAACATGCCCAGCTGTTAAACAATTTCTTGGATAGTCACTCAACTGAAAGCCATCGAAAACCGCCTGAATCTTACGAATGGTTATCAACACGGAGGTGTTTTTCTCTGTGATGGAAGATGGTTTTTCTCCAGATGGAAGCAGCTCATATTGAGGGTAAAGAACATGGGAGGGGTCAGAGGTTATTTTCCTCGCCTGTTTAATAACAGCCTCCTCAAATATCTGCTGTAATGATGGATACTCTCTTACTCCCATCACTTTATGTGCCGTGCGCACCAGCCGAATCAGTTCTGATTTAGTTTTGACTGACAGATTACCAAACCACACAGACATTCCATACCTAATAACACTTTCAACAACAGCCTGATAAAAAATAAGCATAATTTTCTGTTCAACACCAAACACTCTCAGTCTGCGCAGGAAGTACAATCTTTGTTGAACCCGGCTGCAGACTGAGGTCACATGGACGTTCCACAGGAGGCTGGAGTCAATGTAAACACCCAAGTATTTGTAAGAATGGACCTGGGTGACCTCAGTGCTGTCAATACAGAGTGGGGTGTGGTCTCCCACATGTCCTGGGTCAAAAACAACCTCCTCAGTTTTCTTGACGTTGACAGTGAGATGATGGACTTTACACCACTGCACAAAGTTCTCCACCTCTGATGTGTACACTGATGTATCCGTGTTTGTGTCCATGAGTCCTCAGATGGCTGTGTCATCAGAGAATCTGATGATGGAAGTGCTGGAGTGTCTGCTGATGCAGTCGTTGGTATAGCGGGTGAACAAAACTGGCGAGCTGACACAGTCCTGTGGTGCTCCAGTTTTGATGCATTTTAATTCTGATAATGTATGGTTCACTCTGACCTGTTGAGTCCTGTTGGTTAGAAAAGAGTGATACCATCTGATGATATATGGCTTAACAGACCACTGAACGAGCTTATTGAGAAGGATGTGTAGCAGTAAGGTGTTTAATGCAGAGCTAAAGTCAATGAACAGAAGTCTGGCATAGGCCCTGGGATTTTCCAGATGTTGTAGGATCAGGTGCACTACTGTCAGAACTGCATCATCCGTGCTACGGTTGTCTCTGTAGGCAAACTGAAGTGTGTCTAGGTGGCACTCAGTATTCAACTTAAGCTCTGTCACCATCAACTTCTCAAAGCACTTCATTACATTAGATGTTAATGTAATGGTCTGTAATCATTGTTTTCTCTGGAGGCAGATGTTTTAGGAACTGGGATGATGGTTGCCTTTTTCCACAAAGATGGAACAATGTGGGAGTCAGCTGACCTCTGGAAGACAGGAACCCAGGCTGGTGAAAGTTCGGCCTCGCTTGTCTTCAAAAGGAAGGCTGAAATACCATCAGGGCCCATTGTTTTATTTGCTTTAACATTCTTAAAAAGCCATGTGACTTTTCCAGTAGTGATGTTAATTTGTGGCACGTCCTCAACTGTTAAATTTCTCAAGATGTTATGACAATCAGATGAGAAATTATGTAAATCATAACTCAAATAAAATATAAAGTCATTTGCCATTTTATTCTCATCTATTGAGTGTAAGGATTTCTTACTGGGAGTCATATCTGTAATGGCTTTCATCGTGTCCCACATTCGCCTTGTGTCCCTAGTTCTGAAGTCCCGTTCAATTGAGTCTGTATATTGTTGTGTGTGTGTGTGTGTGTGTGTGTGTGTGTGTGTGTGTGTGTGTGTGTGTGTGTGTGTGTGTGTGTGTGTGTGTGTGTGTTATTAAGTTAATGTTTCAGTTCTTGCTGAATAGATCTCATTTTTACAAAGTCCTTATTATTAAAAGCAATCCTGTTAAGTTTTATGCAGTCTTTGGCATCTTTTGTGATGTAGACTTTGTTGTTAGGATACAATTTTATTGTCTTTTGGGGTATCACAGCATCAACACAGAAACTGATGTAAGATGTTATAATGTCTGTGGTTTTACTTAGGTCAGGTTCGTGGAAAACCTCCCAATCTGTACTTAAGTAGCACCCCTTTAAAGTTTCAATGCTGTCATATATCCACAGTTTAACCATTTTAATCAAGGATTTAGTCCTTTTAAGGGCAGTATGATATATGGGATTAGCTGCACAATGTTGTGGTCAGACATGGACATGCCTATTTCGGCTTTCAGTGTTTACCAGTCGAGTGAGTATAAGAGAACTTGTGGAGAGCTGGATATGTCCAAACCTGTCCTCTAACACTCCGAAACGGAGGTGTTCCTTTGTCTCGGTTCATCAGCAAATTGGTCGTGACGCGCGAAACCTCCGCGCGGCTTTCCATGACAAAATCTCTTGTTAAAAGTGAAATCTGCCGGAAAATGGCTGATGTCCAGCTCTTGTGATAACCAGAGAAAGAGCACACGACGGTCTCGTATCCACAGAGCCATCAGCTTAGAAATGATCCAGTGGTTTGTGCCGCGACGTCGCAGCTCGGAGCGCAGCGCAGCGCACCGACCGTCCTTAAAGGGGTCCTTAAAGCTGTAGTTAAAGTCCTTATTCTCTGTGAAGCCCGTACAATTTTCACCAAAAGCCAGATAACTTTTTCGAATGGTTTCCAGGTGCCAGTCTCTAACAGCTTCTGAAAAAATTCTGATGGAAAAAAAGTCCTTTTCATTCCGCCATTTCCAGACAATGAAAATCCGACGAGGGGGCGGGACCACTCCTTCCACAAGGCATGCTCACAGGTGAATGATGTCACCGACAGGCGTGGAAAAACTCACGCATGCGCACGAGGGTTCAAGCATGTCTGACGTAAAAACATATGAATGAAATCCATATAGTTTAAAAAATAAATAAAAAGGACCGTTACTTTATGGACACACCACGTATAGTGCCAAATCACAACAAACAGTTGCCCCAAGGGGCTTTATATTGTAAGGCAAAAGCCATACAATAATTACAGAAAAACCCCAACGGTCAAAACGACCCCCTATGAGCAAGCACTTGGCCACAGTGGGAAGGAAAAACTCCCTTTTAACAGGAAGAAACCTCCAGCAGAACCAGGCTCAGGGAGGGGCAGTCTTCTGCTGGGACTGGTTGGGGCTGAGGGGAGAGAATCAGGAAAAAGACATGCAGTGGAAGAGAGCAGAGATCAATCACTAATGATTAAATGCATACAGAGCAAAAAGAAGTGAATAAAAAGAACCACTCAGTGCATCATGGGAACCCCCCAGCAGTATAAGTCTATAGCAGCATAACTAAGGGATGGTTCAGGGTCATCTCTCATGTTAATAAATAAGTAAATTCCCTGCTGATTAGGATGAAATTCATTCATAAATTCCCGCAACTATACCAAACTACAAAAACGTCATATAATCATTGCTCATTGAACTTCGTCATCATCAAATTGCTTACTGTGATATGTCCTGTTATTTAACTCCTGCCTGAGTTAAATAAATGTTTTAAACATGTGAAGTTGTCTGCGATTTTGTATGCTTTTACAGAGGGGGCCAGACTTGACATGTGGAACTTACGACTGGAAGATTAGAGACTGATTTTAATATTTCTTGTTGACTGACCCTAAAATTATAGATATTATAACCTTGTTATAATATCATTCAGTCATAGGTGGTGCCCCCAGTATTCGAGGTAAAATTATCCACAAGTGATCATTTCAATTATCATACGAGGTCTGTTAGAAAAGTGTCCGACCTTTTAATTTTTTTCAAAAACCTGATTGATTTGAATCACATGTGCTTGCATGAGCCAACCTTGAACCTTCGTGTGCATGCGTGAATTTTTTCACGCCTGTCAATTGCATCATTTGCTTGTAAGCAGCCTTTGTGTGAGGACGGGTGTTGTCTCTTGTCGTTTTTTCTTTGCAAGGAAAATGGCGGAATGACTGGAGCAGCGCAACTGCATCAGATTTTGCCAGAAACTGGGCGACAGCCAGGTGGAAACCATTGGGATTATTCAGATGGCTTTCGGTGATGATCCTATGGGCATCACACAGATTAAGGAGTGGTACAACCAGTTTAAAGACGTCCGCACAACAGTGGAGAGCGAGCCGCGCTCCGGGCGACCATCAACATGCTGAAATGACCAGATCATTTCCAAAGTGGACGCTGTGATGATGTGGGACCGTCGTGTGACTATCTGAGAAATTGTGGAAGAGGTGGACATCAGCACTTTTTCGGCATATTCCACTGTGACAGAAGATTTTGCCATGAAAAGAGTTGCAGCGAAATTCATGCCGATGGCTTTGGCACGAAGCTCATGGCAGAGCAAAAGCGCCACCGTGTTGAAGCCTCACAGGACATGTTGTGACATGCCCAGCTCTTCCACAATTTCTCGGATAGTCACACGACTGAAAAGCCACCGAAAGCCATCTGAATCTTCTGAATTGCATGGAAGATTTGCACGCAGAACACATTATCATTTATAGGTATATAAATGTATTCATATAAATGTATATATATAAATGTAAATGTATGGTTTTCTTCAGGGTGTATAAAGCCATATTCATTGGTGAACAACTTGATAACTGATAATGTCCTAAAACACATATTCTTCCTGGTCCTGCTACATTAGATTACAAAGTTCTAAATTTGCAACAACAAAAAATGTAACACTCAAACTCACAATTTTACAAGAACATTTCGTGGGTGGGGGTCAAGAAGCCACAAAACTTCATTTGACACCACAGATGCCACCACTTGCTGAGTGCTATGACATTTTTCATTTCTATGAATTTGAGTTAGAGCAAATTCATCTCATATGTGACAGAAAAAGAAAGGAGGTATCAGAGAAAACTGTCAAATGGGGCAGGGCATTATATCCAACCCATGCACATAAATCCAAAACTGTATCCACAAAAGTGTTATACAGTGATGCCTTTTCAATGTTTCAATGTCTCAATAATGTGTGGCAAATCTTTTGGACTCTGTCTAAGGTCTATTTGCTGTTGAGAAGGGACCCATGTGAGAGCTGGTCTCTGGCTGTACAGATTTATTATCTTCACTCTTCAGCGGCAGGCTGTGGGCAATAACTTCAATTTCCTTTAAACCGCAGTGCACAGGCAAGCAAAAGATTCTTGGTTTTCCTGGTTTCCTGAATTTTGACAAGAAAATGGGCCTGCACAGACACAGTATGCATAGAAAAATAATGTTGTTGCTATGACAGCTGGTTATTGTTAATATTGCATCATTTTAAACCTGTTTGCATCTGCCGTGTATGTAGAGTGTTGATAGCCATGCATGGCTGTGCATGTAAGATGCTGTTTCAATCTTTGAGAAAGAAAGGGCAGAGAGGGTGCAGGTTTTCTTTGCAACCACCCACTCCAGCAGGTGATTTCACTGATTAACTGATTCCATCTGCTCAAAGTGATGTTAATCAGTGAAATCACCTGCTGGAGTGGGTGGTTGCAAAGAAAACCTGCACCTTCTCCACCCTTTCTGGAACAAGTTGAATACCCTTGGTCTAGTTCTTCAGTGAGCATGAATCAAAAGCCTGGCCCAACATTTGATTAGCTGGTCCATAATGTCAGCTCGAGCCTGTCACAAATCATCACTTAAAGCCTTTTGTTTCTCCAGACCTTCTCTTACAGCAACAACAGAGTTTGCAGAGACCCAAGTACCTGAAGTGGACTGTGTTATTTAACTATGTAACAACTGCAGAGACACTGCAAACGTTAGCCGCAACTATGAGTAATAATCATTCATTACTTCAGCAGGCTTCTGTTAATCTTTTCAAACATTGTAATAATAATAGTAATAAGATAAGTCCCTTCGGCTGCTCCCTTGTTTGCATTCGGGTTCGCCACAGCAAATCCAAGGTGGATCTGCATGTTGAATTGGCACAGGTTTTACACCGAATGCCCTTCTTGACACAACTCCACATTACATGGATAAATGTGGCAGGGCTGGGATTTGAACCCGGAGCCTTCTGAACTGAAACCAAGCGCATTAACCACTTGGCCACCACCCCTGCTGTAATAATAAAAATACATTTGGTTTGCGCTTTAATAAAACTGTAAATGCATCACAACAATAAATTAAATAAAAGCCACCTTGTTTTCACTTGAGGTCACCACTGCAGATCCAAGATGGATCTACATATGGTCCTACTCAGACCCAGTGTAGGACCATATGTACATTGTCAGTGTTAATTTAACACTGGTGATTTTGTTGTGTGGGTTTGAACCAGGAACATTTAGCACTGAAAACAAGTACACTTAAACACTTGGCCACCAGCTCTGCCCTCAACAACGAATCCTCTATGAGAATAAGCAGTTGAGAACCTGGGAATCTTCAGTCTAGACTTGAAGACCTCCACTGAAGTTGACTGTCTTATCTCAACTGGTAGGCAATTCCATAGCCATGTTGCATGAACAGAAAATACCTTACCTGTCTGTGAACAGCCTGGAACCCATAATTTATCACTTGAACTTTTTACAGAGCGCTCATATCCTGATAGGTAAGAACTGATTCAGTTTTCAAGGTCATGGGTCATTGGGCAAAATCAGGAAACATATTAGAATACTGGAAAAAACCCTATTCTTTAACACCGACCAAATTTTCAAAAATAACTGTCAAAATACATCAAATTTCTTTCATATTTGAAAGCATTATGTAGGATGGTATTCTTTATCACCTGACAAAGTTTGATCCAGATCTGTTCTGAATTACAGATTTTGCGGCCATTTAATTTTAACATTGAAAATCCCATTTAAGGTATATTTTACATTATATCTTAATCAAACATACCACAATCACTCTCATATTTGAAAGTGAGGTGCAGACTGGCACTCACTATCGCCTGACAAAGTTTGATCTGGATCTGATCAGGATTGTGGATTTTGTGCACATTCAAATTTAATATTGAAAAGCACATGTGGTGTACAGTTTGCATTATATCTCAATCAAAAGTGCCTCAATCACTCTCATTTTCTGTTATGGATTTACCTACACCGCCAAAATTAGATGGAGGTTCCAATTTTATGCCTGTTTGTCTGTCTTCCAGGTATTAATCGGAAACCAAGTGCCGAAAAGCAATGACAAATTGCGCACAGCAGAGATAACCAAAAAAACTGACACCACAAAAAAAAAAAACTTTGATTCAATGGAATGAACTAAATAAATACTCCTGACGTTTGATCACATCTACAGTGCATCTATAAAGTATTCACAGCACTTCACTTTTTCCACATTTTATGTTACAGTCTTATTCCAAAATAGTTGAAATTAATTTTTTCCTCAAACGCCTATGCATAATACCCCTTAATGACAATTTGTATAACTGAGCTCTTTGGAAATTTATTGAAATAAATAACAATTAAATAAGTATTCACAGTGTTTGCCATGGAGCTCAAAATTGAGTTCAGGTGCATCCTGTTTCCACTGATCATCCTTGAGATGTTTCTACAGCTTAATTGGAGTCCACCTGGGGTCAATTTAGTTGATTAGACATGATTTGGAAAGGCTCACACCTGTCTATATATAGGTCCCACAGTTGACAGCACAAACCAAGCATGAAGTCAAAGGAATTGTCTGTAGGCCTCTGAGACAGGATTGTCTCAAGGAACAAATCTGGGGAAGGGTATAGAAACATTTCTGCTCATTTGAAGGTCCCAATGAGCACAGTGGCGTCCATCATTTGTATAGGGAAGAAGTTCAGATCCACCAGGACTCTTCCTAGAGCTGAGTGTTTAACCTGAGCAATCAGGGGAGAAGGGCCTTTATCAGCGAGATGACCAAGAACCCAGTGGTGGGCACACTTCCGATAATCCGATAACAGATAATTATCGAAGATAATGTTTTCATTATCAGATTATCTTTTTAGATAAATTTAAAAACCATCATCGGACTAATTACCGTCCAATAACTTTTAGACCGATAACGTACTAAACTAAGCTGAACAGTGAAAAACATTTTTAAAACTGTTAAAGCTGTTGAGACCTACCTGTTAAAAGTTTCCTAATAAGCATGTTGTTCTACTCTCTACAATCAGAAACCACTCTATCATCTGTAAGCAAAGGAGAACTGGTGACCAAAAAAAAAGTCATTTCCTTTAACACCATACTAACATAGTCGCAATGTCACCAAGTCATCCAGAGGCATACATGTTTAACTTATGGTTCAAATTTTAACCACTCATTTTAGACAAATTATTTAAAATTATTGTCATGTCTGAAGTTTATAAAGTGAAAATATCAGATATATGTTTTTGTTTTAAAGTAATGTGCTAATTTTTAAGGTTTTGTGAGCACATGCTGTGCCAGGCAGCAATGCATTATGGGTAGCATAGGGTAATCTCAGACGTTCATGACAGGACAAATGCATTTCAGACACTCTGTTCAGGGTCCACAGATAACAGCATTAAACTCTAGTGCCTAAAACTCTCATGAATATATTCTCTGGGTTTATAGACGTTAGTGTATTTGCGTTTGTTAAATTCCACGCATCTTAAATGTAGCAGACATGGATTATCTGGAATTTTGTTTGACATTTTTTCAAGGCCGCTACTGCCATCTACTGGCCAGGAGTGTTCATGGCAGTATTAAACGTCTGCGTACATGGCTGCTCTCAAAGTGTTGGTATTGTCCATTGTCCAGGCACTTTTTGTGTGCATATATGTTAACTTTGTATTCTAAAACTACGGTTAGAAGTAATTCCGACTCCTTATGGGTCCACACGAACGAGGTTGGCGCCATGTTTTTAGTTTTTGTGGAAGTGACGACAAGAGAATAAGGCTCCTGATTGGATAGAATTTTAATCAGTACCGCCACCCAAAGGTTTGGCAGACTAATTACAACACATTTATACGGTTCGATGTGGATGGATTTTTTTTTTAAACGACGTAGTGTGGATGAAGTTTTTTCCCCAAACTGAAAGGGTAAGATATTCGGTTTTACAAATACCCGACAACGTGTGTACATGGCCTTATGTCTGTGAAAGGCACTATATAAATAGATTTACTTACTTACTTACTAATATTGAGTGCACGTTTTACAACATCATAAAAGTTTTAAAACATGCAATTGCGATGACACTTCCAGGGCTCCGTAAAAATGCCTGTTTTTACAAATAAAAATGGAATATTTTACAAAAGCACATTTATCTTTAAACCAACACACGTCACATTAACGTATTGGTTTACATAATGGATTACTGAACCAATCACTGTTTAGCACTTTTACCCAGAATGCTTTGCGGTCTGTGTTTGTTACAAAACCTCAGTATTAGTGCCTTATTCAACATTAAAAGATATATGTTATATTTTAACTTTGTACAAATGACAGAATTGACATTAATGGAGTTATTCTATCAGTATTTTCAAAAAACCATAAGTTAGTATGACTTTATTTTTCAAGACCTCCGCCTGACCGGAGTGTTGAAATTGGTAGAGAGCTGGCTTTATCGCTGTGCTTGGTGTGAGCGTTGTTGTAAACAAGAGCTTCCAGCAGGGACAGAATGTTGAAAGAAAAATGATTATGATTAGTAAAGAGTTGATTTTGTGGGTGCTGTCAGGATTTGTCTGTGCTGCTTCCTGCAGGGGGCAGCATGGTCAAACATTCTTGCTTATTCTTTAGATCTTTTACTGCTTTTGATGCTTTCAAAAGCGAGTGTTAAAAATCAATTTCAGCTCTTTAGTAACTGCAAGTGTCCCATAGAAAACACCGGAATTTATCGGTTATCGACTATCTGTAACTTCCGATACATTTTTGGGTGGTTTATCGGTTTATCTTTATCAAAGATAACTTTTCAGTTATCTTATTATCTGTTATCAAAGTTAATTTTTTGGTTATCTGTGCCCACCACTGGTGGTCACTGTTTCAGAGCTCCAGCATTCCTCTGTGGAGAGAGAAGAACCTTCCAGAAGGACAACCATCTCTGCAGCAATCCACTAATCAGGCCTGTATGGTTGAGTGGCCAGATGGAAGCCTCTCTTTAGTAAAAGGCACATGGCACCTGGCTTGGAGTTTGCCAAAAGGGACCAGAAGGACTCTCAGACCATGAGAAAGAAAATTCTCTGGTCTGATGAGACAAAGATTGAAGTCCTTGGCGTGAATGCCAGGCATCATGTTTAGAGGAAACCAGGCACCATTCCTACAGTGAAGCATGGTGGTGGCAGCATCAGGCTGTGTGGATGTTTTTCAGTGGCAGGAACTGGGAGACTACTCAGGATTGAGGGAAAGATGACTGCAGCAATGCACAGAGACATCCTGGATGAAAACCTGCTCCAGAGCGCTCTGAATACTTTATGAATAGACTGTAATTTAGCTTATGAAAAGTCACATCTAACAGGACTTTGACCATGAATTTTTTTTTTCCTAGGTAAAAATTTGTGGAATTAAAATCTGGTGCTGGAGGAGATTTATGTTGTATGAGCACGGTGCTCTAATTTTCTTACAACACACATAGCAATCAAGCCATCTGTGATTGTCATGATCAAGTTGGTATGTATGTTTCAACTAAATCAGTCATGTAGATTGGCACACAACTATTCAGTGTCTTGTTACACAAATATTGAATGTTTATGAGTTCAATGGTACAAACATTTCACTGAATTAAATATTTGTTCCATTGAAAGAATGAAAAAACATTCATTATTTGTTTTATGTAACGGCGAAAATCCTTGTTATTTGATATTTTATTAATATATAAACAACAGAAAAGGGACTTACATTTTGTGTTCGTCACTGGTGCTTTGACGTCAACAGTCAAACACAAATTTTAAATAGGAGTCCAAAATTGTTCTCAGTCAAATTCAAAAAACAGTTAGATAGTTCAAAAATAATTCTGACAATGTAGTCCGTGATGCCGTGCACTGACTTCGTGTACTTCCAAAAAAAAAAAAGACTGTGGTCTCCTCAGACCAGCGAAAAATCACGACAGAAATTTGTCCAGCTTTTCATCCTAATTGAATCCTCATCATGCCTCCAGACAGTTTACAGCGTGGTGGATTTGTTTTTTGTTTTTTTTGTCTTTTATTTTTTGTTTGTTTGTTGTTGTTTTTTTGCGTTAGAAGAATTAGCACCGTCAATTAGCTCCTTCAAATTGTCATCTGTCAGCAAAACAAAGTCCACCATGTTTATCTAAACGCCACCCCTGGTACTGTGAGCATGTGCAGTAGTCGGGGCGTGCATTAGCACATTTCATATAATTGCACGCTAAAAAGAACTTTTTCACCGTAAATGAAACACAATGGCAAATGGTACAAATAATTCACATCATGTGACATACAAGCCACCAATCAAATGACAAGATCCACTCAGCCGTTATATAATAGTCAATAATAGCAAGCCCTTGAAGTCGGCCATTGTCCAAATAGATGTGTAGCAGATTGCTCTCCGATGTGATTTTTGACTCCTCCTTGTCACTCCCCTCCGGCGATCTCCAGCATCAAAGGCAGACTCTCTAACCACAAGGCTAAAACCCAGGCTATGACCTTGTGGCCAGAGAATCCTTTTACCTGTGACTACTATTACACAGCTCCTGCTGGCCTCTGTCACACATTTCAAAATTTTACCTGAAGATCTGTTAATGTTCTCACCTAGCATTAGCTTAACTGTGAATGAATGTTTTTGTACATATGCAACTTACTGACAATGTCCATGTGCACACAGTGCAAACTGTCAGAAGCGCACTAACTTGCACAAGGATATGCAGTCCAAGTAAAATCTGAGAGGAGCACTTACAAGTAATACAGAGACTGAGGAGAGTCCATTATTATTTTTAAATGAGAGAGATTTATGTTTTCATGAATAGTTTATAAGTGCTTACTGGTCATGTAAAAGTGCCTTGTGGCTGGAGGGTCTCCAGTTTAATCCCCACATCGAGAGGATAAATCTGGGTCAGAGAAAGAAGAAAGCAGCATTTGTCTTATTGCAGACAATTGAGTGTGGATAAGCTGCGCCTGGAAATGACAACACAGCACACACTACAACTTCCCCTGGCTAAAAATAAAAAGAAACTCAGCTACGTCTGTTTTCATCCATCAGTCAGGCAGATTGTCCATTCATAGCTTGTATAATCTATTCAGAACTTCAACTATTAAACTTAAAGTGGTAGGTCAAGGTCAAACTTGGTTAATGGTCTTTGAACATCAATTTAAAATTACAGCAATGATCCCTGAATGTTCCAGGGCTACATTCATAAATAGTTTTAATGAATGAGAGAAAACTACATGCAAATGCTCCCTTAGTATTAAAATATAATGCTATTGTAACACAAATAGACAAGTCAAATAACATTATTACAACTTCCATGTATTAAAGGAAGGGGGTGTCCCACCTCCACTGCTGGAATTCCAACATACTACAAGATTCAGATTCTTTATTGTCATTGTAACAAGTACAACGAAAGGTGAGCTGCAAGCCTTTCAGTGCCAATATAAACCTGAGTGAACCATATGTAGACTTAAAAGGTCTGGGGAAGAAAAAAAAATTTACATAAAATTTAACAGAGTGAAAAAGTGTGTTCAATGTGCAAATAAAAAAAGAAAAAATTCTAAGTACGTAGTAAGTAGCAAGAAAGAGATTGTAGTTAAAAAAGAGAAAAATATGTACAAAACTGTGGATATTTCAGTGGCAGTCGATACTGCACATAAGCAATTATTGCACTCATTTCAAGTGTGGCATGTGACCTGGCTATTTGGTTCCAGTGGCATTCATAGCTCTAACAGCAGTTTCGTTTTTCAATTGATTTGTTGACTTTTGTTTGTGTATACACCAAAGAGCAATTTGGAGAAATTGGCCTTCTTGGAGTCCCTGAATGGAGTCCTGTATATGTCTCCAGTGGGGGACTCCATTGTTCTATTAGTGGACTTCACACGTAGGCAATGACAGAGACACCTGTCAATGCATGATTGGGAAGAACGGCCTCCCTGATCTAAACCTGGAGTAATCGTTTGTTATTGGACTTCTGTGCTAGTCATGGACTGTCCATAAGGAACACCATGTTTGAACATAAGGTGCTCATAATTGCACATGGTACTAGAGCACCCTATGTTCTGGACATTCGTGTGAAGAGAGGGGCAGATCTGCCAACTGATCACCATCTGGTGGTGAGTTGGATCAGGGGGTGGGGAAGGACTTTGAACAGAGATAGTAAGCCCAAACAGATAGTGCGGGTGAATTGGAAACATCTGGAGGAGCCCACTGTCCAACAGATCTTCAACTCACACCTCCGGCGGACCATTTCTGGAATCCCTGTGGAGGTTGGGGGCATTGAACTAGAATGGGCAATGTTCAAAGCTTCCATTGCTAAAGCTACAGCGGGGAACTGTGGTCTGAAGGCCTTAGGTGCCTCAAGAGGCAGCAGCCCACGAACACCATGGACACCGGACACCGGTGGTCAGGGAAGCCGTACGACTGAAGGACTCCTTCTGGGATATGTTATCTCGGAGGACTTCTGAGCCAGTTGCAGGGTACCTACAGGCCCAAAGGGCAGCAGGCTCTGCTGTGGGGGAGGCAAAGCAGCAGGTGTGGGAGGAGTTTGGAGTAACCATGGAGAAGGACTTTTGGTTGGCACCAAGGTGCTTCTGGCAGACCGTGAGGCACCTCAAGAGAGGAAAATGGAGAACCATCCAAGCTGTCTACAGTAAGGATGAGACTCTGTTGACTCAACTGAGGAGGTAATCAGATGCTGTAAGGGACACTGAGGAACTCTGCATCAGACTTGAGCGCCCTCTATAGTAGGGGCAGAGATGGAAGCTGATGGGGGATCATCATCAATTTCCCTGGTGGAAGTTACTGAAGAAGTCAAACAACTCCACAGTGGCGAAGCCCCGGGGGTTGATGAGATTCATCCAGAAATGCTGAAGGCTCTCGGTGTGGAGGGACTGTCTTGGATGAGACGTCTCTTCGATATTGCGTGGGTGGTGGTCCCCAGATTTAAAAAGGGGGACCAGAGAGTGTGTGCCAACTACAGGGACATCACACTACTCAGCCTCTGTGGTAAAATCTACTCCAGGGAGCCGGAAAGGATGGTTCAGCCGATAGTCAAACCTGTGATTGAAGAGGTACAATGCGGGTTCCATCAAGGCTGTGGAACAACTGACCAGCTCTTCACTCTCACAAGGATCCTGGAGAGTGCCTGGGAGTATGCCCATACAGTCTAAATGTGTTTTGTAGACTTGGAGAAGATGTATGATCAAGTACACCGGGAGATACTGTGGGAGGTGCTGTCGGAGTATGGAGTGAGGGGGTCCCTTCTCAGGGCCATCCAATCTCTTTACTCACAAAGTGAGAGCTGTGTTCAGGTTATCAGTAGTAAGTTGGAGTTCCGGTGGGAGTTGGCCTCCGCCAGGGCTGCGCCTGGTCAGTAATCCTGTTTGTGATATTAATGGAGAGGATATCAAGGCGTCATCGAGGGAGGAGGATCTTCAGTTTGGTGGCCTTAGGGTCTCATCACAGCTTTTTGCTGATGATGTGTTCCTGTTGGCTTCATCAGCCTGTGACCTCCAGCACTCACTGGATCGGTTTTCAGAGTGTGAAGCGGCTGGGATGAGGATCAGCACCTCTATATCTGTGGCCATGGTTCTCAGCAGGAAACCGATGGATTGCCTAGTCCAGGTAGGGAATGAGGTCTTGCCCCAAGTGAAGGAGTTCAAGTACGTCAGGGTCTTGTTCATGAGTGAGTGGACAATGGTGCATAAGATTGGCTGGAGAATCGGTGCAGCAGGGGCAGTGTTGCATGCGCTCTACCGTACAACTGTGATGAAAAGGGAGCTGAGCCTAAAGGATGGTGTTGGCTGCAGTAAGAGCCATGAAGGTCCTCCAGTGTGGGTAGCGGGCACCCAGTGATGTTCTCTGCCATTTTGGTAACCCTCTGAAGCTCTGTTCTGTTTGCCACCGTGTAGCTGGCAAGCCACGTACAGAGGCAGTATGTGAGGATAAAAGACATGCGCAATCATGAGTAACCATGGAGAAGGACTTTCAGTCCGGCACCAAGGTGCTTCTGGTGGACTGTGAGGCACCTCTGGAGAGGAAAATGGGGATGTTATTTTTCCTGAGGATTCTCAGGAAGTTGAGTCTTTGCTGTCCCTTCTTTACCAAATGTGTGGTGTTCCTATCCTAGGTCAGTCTATTCTGCAGATGTCGTTGAAGAAGCTGTGGGGGATACAGCCTTATCGTTTTGAGCCTTATTTAGACGACAATGACAAAACTTTGGAGGAAGACCTTCAGTCTGACAACAGTGACGATGTTAGCAGAGTTCGGAACACAGAATGGTGATTATTAAAAAAATAATTAATTAATGTGTGCTGATTTCAGCATGCGGATGGAGATGATAAGCTAATGTTTTGTGTGTTTTTATTGCCAGCTATTTGGTCATAATCAACTGATAAGGCCTCATAAAAAATGTTAGTTTACCATCCTTGATATCAGAAAAAAGTGATTGAGGACGTGCAGATTTTTTATTTATGATTTTTTTTTTCTTAGAAACAGGTACACATTTCAACCCTGAAAAATGATACACAGCACCTGTGAGGGACTGAAAATAGCAGCTATATTTAAATAAATGTTGTTTCCTTCTTGAATACGTGACAAATATACTAGGGCAGCCACATCAGCTGTTCCACTGTCAATGAAAGTGGCCAAAAACAATTTAAAAAATTGATGCTGGCCAATTGTGGCATGCGGGCGAGGATGATAAACTAATGTTTTTTTTTATTATTATTATTTTTATTTTAATGGGGTCTAATAAGAAGGTAAGCTTGCAATCTACTTACTGCGTGTTTAGATCCACAGCTGTCAAACTTCTGGTTCCAGATGAAGCCTCACCCTGTTGAGTCTCGGGACGAGGGCGTGGAAAAATAGTCAGCACAGTTGGTGGCAGCAATATTTTAGGATGCTGAACATAAAACCAAGTTCTTGCCTCTTCGATGGGACAGTGTCAAAACAGCTGTCTTCAAAATGTGCAGAGCACAGGATGGATGAGTCGCTGGGTGACCCACTTATCTCTTGTGTGGTGAACTTCTTTTATAAACTCAATCCGATGCACGTGCTGTTTGAACAAAAGCCTGCAACACATTGAGTCGGCATAACTCCAGAAATGAAGCACTTACACACAGAAATATGTCTGATCCTAGTGATCTATCCAACTTTCGACCTATTTCCAAATTACCATTTTTGTCAAAAGTGTTGGAGAAAATTGTTTATAATCAACTGAAAGCATTTTTAGATGAGCATGAGATCCCTGAGGTCTTTCAATCTGGTTTTAACAATTTTCAGACTACTGAGTCAGCTTTGATGAGGATTTTTAATGACATGCTGTTGTCTACTGATTCTGGTCACACTGTTGTTTTGGTGTTGTTGGATCTGACCGTTGCGTTCGATACAGTGGATCATGAGATCCTTCTGGATCGCCTTAAGCATGTGGTCGGCATTCAGGGCTATGCTCTAGGACCCTACTTAACAGATAGGAGTTTTTGTGTAAGACTTGGAGATTTTGTTTCCTCCACAGCTCCCCTGTCATGTGGTGTGCCTCAGGGGTCCATACTTGGTCCACTTCTTTTTTCACTGCATTTGCTTCCGCTGGGATCAGTTTTTTGTTAGATTTGGGGTGTCATTTTACCTTTATGCTGATGACAGTCAAATCCGTGTGCCCCTAAAGCATGAGAATGCTTTCGGTGCCAATCAACATTAAAGACTGGATGTCTGCAAACTTTCTACTCTAATGAAAAGAAAACTGAAATTCTCCTGGTCGGGCCAAGTAAATCAGGTAGTTGTGGTTCAATAAACCTTGGACCATTGACAGAATGCATTAAATCTACTGTTTGCAACCTTGGTGTGAGAATGGATGAAGATTTTGAACTTGATAAACAAATCAGTGCTGTTGTGAAGGCAAGTTTCTTTCACTTGAAGCAGCAAGCTAAGATAAAGTCCTCACTTTCAAGGCATCATTTTGAGATTTTAATCCATGCTTTGTCATGACTCAGCTGGACTACTGTAATGCACTGTATGCTGGTATTTGGTCCTGGGTACAACCTAAAACTGCATCCGGCAGTGAGGTCTCTGTTTGGGAGTTCAGAGATTTGAGGAGAATTGGTGCTACCTCTTAATCACTGTTGTGCTTGGGTCGCCATTAGGCAAGGCGTAGCACCCACCAGCCTCCCTGTGTCAAGGGCTACTGACACACTGTTTTTGCTGGTGGTATATAAATCCCAAACTCATGGACAGCAAACAAAGTCCTCAACGGTGGAGCAGGCGGAGAAGGTGTTTCAACAACACCAAACGGCTGTGAAAGCAGAAGAAGGCTGCAGCAGAACCTCGACCCCAATCGTCTGCTTTCCCCAGCCATTGGAACCAGTTGTGGAACTGTCAAGAACCGTGGGCATGACGGAGTGCAACGTCATCCCCACACTAAACAAACACACACACAGGCATCTCCTTGCTTAGGCAATTGTTTCATTGCCATCTGCCTTCTATTCCAAGTCTTTCAGTGAATGGGAATGAGCAACGGGGGCAGGATTGTGAGTCTGGGAGCCCTTAGTTTCAGACCCGGCACGGAAGTGGCTGGTGCTTGATCAGTCGTCTGACTCCTCGGACAAAGCAGGAGGATCTTTCGGCAGCTACACCTGTGACTGAGCAGCCCTTTTTAGGACCCGCTCTGCTCACCCTGAATAGGGAGAGGGCTAGAAAAGGTGCGCTAAACATAGCCTGCTTCAATTTCGCCTGTTTGGGTAACCGCGCCCAGAGGGTCACCACTATGCAGTCAGAACAATGAGAAGATTCTGAAAATTCGCACGTGGAACATGCGCACCCTAATGGACACCACCAACACAGACCGGCCAGAAAGAACCGCGCTGGTCTTGAGAGAGCTCGCCAGGTATAACTTAGACATCGCCGCCCTGAGCGAAACAAGAAGACCAGGAGATGGTCAGCTGAGGGAAAAGCTGGGAGGATACACATTCTTCTGGAAAGGACTCCCCGAAGAAGAACCCCGGATCCACGGTGTCTGCTTCGCTATCAACAACCCCAAGCTGACTGAACTCCCGCTTGGGGTCAACGAACGACTGCTGGACAGATCATCGGCTCATCTGCTCCAAACTCAGGCTAAACATCAGGAAGAGAAGACCTGGATGCAAAACTGCCAGGAAGTACAATGTTGCGAAGCTACAGGATGACTCAATCAGGCAGGAATTCCAGCAATGGCTCGCTCAGGAGCTGCCTGTGCAGTTTTCAGCCCCCGTTTCCACCTACTGGGAAGAACTCAAGACGTCCATCAGCGCCACATGCCAGAACTCCCTTGGCTATGACCAGAAGAAACAACAGGACTGGTTCGACAGCAACAACTACACACTGCAACAACTAGTGGACCAAAAGTGCAAAGCCTTCCTGGAGTTCAAGAAAGATCCCAAGTCCAATGCAAAGAGGGCTCTACACCAACAGAAGAAGGCAGACATTCAGCGGAAAACCCGAAATCTGAAGAACAAATGGTGGACAGACAAAGCCACTGAAATTCTGTGGCATCCCTGCTGAGGTCTTCAAACTGGGCGGACCACTCCTGCAAATGCAGCTGGACCAGCTCATCGTGAAGATCTGGGTCAACAAGGAGGTCCCGGAGGACCTGAGAGTTGCGGTCATCGTGATGATCTACAAGAAGAAAGGGGACAGGGCAGACTGCGGAAACTACCGTGGCATCTCACTGCTGTCAATCGCGGGAAAAGTCCTAGCCCGAATTTCCAACAACCGTTTAAGACCAGTGGCAGAGACCTTTCTTCCAGAAAGTCAAACTGGTGTCAGGACTGGTGATGGTTTGACACATGAAGCAGGAGAAGACCAATGCAGACTCACAGGCATGGTTGGCTTAGATTGATAAAAAGCTTTATCAGAAAACCAGGCATAGGATTCGGTACACAGGTAGTCAAACTTACTGGCAGAGGTATCAGACATGATGCAGGCTGGATCAGGGCCCAGAAACAAGCAAAGTTCATACAACCGGCGTCGAGGAGTAATATAGGCAAAACAGAGGCAGAGTCAAAAAACAGGCTGAGTACAGGGCAACGGCGAGGTGGAGATCTGAATATACAAGCAAGGTCAAAAAACAGAAGAGCAAAACAGGACGAGAACAAAAGGCGAGAATTGAGCAGAGTCAACAATCGGGCCATGAGCAATGGAACTGTGAGGGTTTTAAAGAGCAGCAAACTAATCAGGTTGATGTGAAGCAGGTGTGTGGAAAGAGGTGTGGTGTAGTGAACAAAGAGGAGAGAAGAAAGGCAAGAGTGTGCGAGAGGGCAAAACAAAGCGGTGCAAAACAAGAGAAGTGAGTGACAGAAAAACTAACTAAGAAACATGACGTTCAAAAATGAATGTGAACAAAAACAAAAGGGGCAAACTAAAGAACTACCGTAACAAATCAAAAAGGGGAAAACCAGAAAACTAATGATTAAAACTAAAACTAGAATGGAACTGTAACTGAACGGTACAGAAAAGTGAATACAATGAAATGGCAAAACAAATTATCATTAATCCGCAAATAAACAAAACCCAGTGAACACAGAATAATGCAATGAATAAAACAAGATAACTGATAAACAGAAAATGCAATGAATAACAAATGGAACATAAGCTGATGAGCAACACCAAAGATAAATAATAACAAAAACCTGTGACTAAACATTATACAACAAATGTGATAAACAGGACTAAAGTAACTTAAAAGACCCAGAGTGACCAAATACAAACTACACAATAAATGATAAAGAATGAACCGGTGACAAAAGTGTAACACAAGAAAAAGCAACAAATAACTGAATGACTGCAAACTAAATGATGAGGTGCTGAATGAAAACAGTGACTAAATAATAAACAAAACAAAACAATAAACAGAACCAAACTGAGACTAACATGATAAAGTATGAACTAATGAAAAGTAAAACCAGAAAATCACAAAAGAAATATGCCAAGGGCTAAGACCTAAAACCTGAGCCGGGGCTGAGCATGACAACTGGCTTTCGTCCATCGTGAGGAACCTCGGACATGATCTTCACAGTCCGACAACTACAGGAAAAGTGCCGCGAACAACACCTCCCACTGTACCTGGCATTTATCGACCTCACGAAAGCCTTCGACAGCATCTCCCGCCCGCTTCTCTGGAAGATCCTAGCCAAGTTTGGCTGTCCAGAAAAGTTCATCAAGGTTGTACAATCCTTCATGATGACATGACAGCATCCGTGCAAGCCAACGGAGAAAGATCAGACACTTTCAGAGTCAAACAGGGCTGTGTCATCGCCCCCACCCTCTTTGTCATCTTCATGGCCACCATCCTCCACCTGACTAAAGACAGACTATCACCGGCAATCAAGATCAGATACCGGAAGGATGAGAAGGTCTTCAATCTGAGCCGACTTCGATCCAAGAACCTGACCAAGACAACATCTCTCTGTAACTTTGAGTATGCAGATGACAACAGCGTCGCATCACACACGGAAGCAGGACTCCAGACCACCCTCGAAGCCTTCGAGTTTGTTTACACAAAGCTTGGCCTTCACATCAAGCTGAAGAAAACGCAGGTTCTCCAGCAACCGCGCCCAAACGATGCCAATCCACAACCTCCAACCATCGTACTCCAGGGCCAAACCCTCAAAAATGTCGACCACTTTCCCTACCTTGGCAGCCACGTGTCGTCCAAGGCAGACATCAATGCAGCGATTCAGCACCATCTTCAGTGCGCTGATGCAGCCTACGGTAGACTACGCACTCGCGTCTTTCAGAACCAAGACCTCCAAACTGAGACCAAGATCAGAGTCTACAGGGCTATTGTCATCCCAAGTCTTCTGTACAGCTCGGAAACATGGACCACCTACCGTCGCCACATCAAAGCGCTGGAACGCTTCCACCAACTCTGCCTGAGAGGCATCCTCCACATCAACTGGGAGGACTACAGAACAAATGTCAGCATCCTTGAAGATGCCAAACTGTCTAGCATTGAATCTCTTGTCATCAAAAGCCAACTTCGCTGTACAGGCCACATAGTCTGGATGAATGAGAACCGGCTGCCAAAATAAGTCTTCTACTGCAGCCAAAGATCGGCCAAAATGGAGATCCACCATTCACCTTGGCACTCAGGCCTTCGAAGAGGCTAGGATCTCCTACACAAAAGAGAAAAGAAGAAGAAGAAAAAAGCGACTTCAAGACTCCAACAGGCAGAAACTCCCACCAACTACCACCTGTCCAACCCGCGGGAGGCAGTGTGCTATGCGACTGGGACTCCTAAGTCACCTAAGAGTCCATGCCAACAACTAGGAGACCATCATCCTTGGCAACGAGGGATAGCCACAACAACGCCGGTATTAGTCAGGCCTCACTTGCACGGCTGCAGCTGGTTCAGAATGCTGCAGCCCATCTTTTGACTGGATCCTGGAAGTGTGACCATATTTCACCTGTTCTTTCTTCCCTTCACCGGCTGGCAGTTCGTTATCGTATTGATTTAAAAATGTTATTGTTTGTTTTTAAATGTGTCAATGATCTTTCCCCACGGCATCTGTCTGACCTGCTTGTGTCTTATTCCCCATCACGTTCTCTTAGGTCATGAGATCAAGCTCTGCTTGTAGTTCCTCAGACCAAGCTAAAACTTAGAGGTGATAGAGCTTTTTCTGTTGTTGGTCCCAGATTGTGGAATGACCTGCCTCTCTGCATTAGGCAGGCGGCGTCACCTCTAGTCTTTAAATCTTGCCTGAAAACATATTTGTTTTCATTGGCTTTTGACTAGAGGGTTGATGATTTTACTGTTTTAAAAACTTATATTGTTGCCATTGTTATTTACCATGTGATTATTTATTTATTATTTATTTATTTATATCTTTGTACAGCACTTTGGTCAACCTTGTTGTTTTTAAATGTGCTCTATAAATAAACTGGACTGGACTGGACTGGACTGATCGCTAACAAAACAAATGGGACTGTTAAGATAATGGTTCTTGTGCTGATGTCACTTCCTCCTTCTTCTCCAATTTCATGACTCACCCGGATGTTCCTGTTCTTTAGTGACGCGCGGTTCAGAATCCAAATATTCATCTCTTCAGTAACCGTACACTGGGAAAGCATTCATTTCAAACTGTTGTTTAATTTTAGTCTTAAATACTCAAAAAACATTACATAATGTGTCACCTACACTTTAAACTCATATGTGCTGGATCATGCAGAGAGAAGTACCAAAAGATGAGAACAAATTTAAGCAGCCGCAGTGTTGTTGTCTTGCTAGGAGTGGCAGCGACAAGCTGACTCACGGCCTGCCAACATGGAGCGATATCAAAGCGGTACTCCTGTGACTGTCAGTCTGCTCTTTCATCTTTCTGTCTTACATTTCTGGAGGAATATGGGCAGCGGAAACCAATGACTGTCCTACCAAACCAGCTTCTTTCTGGATTTCAGGCCAACGTTTCTTATAAAAAAAAATCATAAAATTGTACCAGTTAGCTGCCTTCACAGAAGACTTTTTGAAAGCCGAGTGGGAGGTTCTCTTAATGTTTTATCACAACCTTTCACCTGTCAATCAAATCATCAATGAACAATTAGTCAGTTAATTGGATTTTCACATGTGTGCACCTGAACAAAGCAGGGCTGCTCGGCACTGAAAAGGAACTTTTATTTCAGTGCACTTCATGTGCACGTTTTTACTGTGGCACTCACGTGCACGAACATTTTCTCATGAAAGTGTATGTGTGAAAAAAGAGACTTTAAATGGAAAATAATCTCCAATTATTCTGTTATTCCATTTGAGGATTGGCTCCTTCTCAATTCAGTTTAAGAAAATCTATTACATCCAGGACTGAGAAAATACACGGCTCATAACTATTAATGTCCACAACAATGTAAACTGTTCGGAGAACCACCGTGCAGTCCCCAAAAATAGGAGTTAATAAACACCCAAATGGATGTTAAGTGGCTCTGACTGTAAGAGACTGGCACGTTCAGAGATGTTTCATCACACATAGAGCCACCCACGCTCCGCCCCTTTATGCATTAATGAGTTCAGTGTTAGCTTCTGTGAACATGGTGCCGTAGCCCAGACACTGGCTTCATTTGGGCTCTTCCAGGTCTCTATAGAAAACCAATGAGTGACCCCATGCAGGCACCATCCATTATATATACGTACACTCTACGAAGATGACCCGAAACGGTGCTATTGGGCAGCGCAGTCTCGTTTAAGGGTGGGCGCTAAAGGGTTAAAATATGATGCATATGATGCAATAATTGTACATCTGGGGACAAAAATGAGGCATATGATGCAATAATCCTACATCCGGGGACAGTCCTTGTCTGTCCCCATAAGAGACATGGCACTTTGTCTTAGTTTTTGGGCAAATTACACATCAAACAAAGTGAAAATGCAAAGAAAAAGTGACGATGCGGTGGAAAGTGGACATGCGTTGTGGTTTGTTTATGACCTGGAGCTCAAATATGTCGAGGTGGTTGTGCAGGCGAGAGAGCACAGCTACTCTGTCAAGGTGTGTAGGCTAACACTTACCGCCACAACCTCTCACATTTGCCTCGTCTTCCCTTCTCTACTGGGAACCGAAAAAACTGCACTTTTCGCGACTGCTTCTGTGATTGCAGCCGAAAACAAAACAGTACACCATTTTTCTATGAGAAGTGGTGCTGTGTTTATGTTGCGCAACGGCAGGCTGTTCCCGGAAATGGTCAAATCCCGCAATATCACGTAGGGGTTCAAACGAGACTGCACTGCCCTATTGCTTGCAAGAGTGGACATAGCTGGCAGGTCAGAGGTACAGCTGGAAGGCTGGCTGGGATGCACATAAACAGGCAGGTAATGGCAGAGTGTTGTGGAACACAAAGAAAGTGGAGCTGGAAAAGCAGGATTAAGAGTGTGGGTGCAGGACGAACCCATAGCAGGAAAGCCAGGCAGATGAAAAAAACTTGAGGCTGGTCAAGCAGAACTGCAGGAAGGCTGAAACAACAAACTGGCAACGTGTGGGCGAAAATCTGGAGGTGATACACTGCAGGGTGGTGAGTAATCTGGCAGGTGTGAAGATTAGGGTAATCAGCAGCTGCTGGGTTGATGAGTAGATAAATTCCAAGTGTGCGAGTTCAGAGAGCTGTGAGATGGGAAGAGGAATGCCACGCCCACAGCACAGACAGACACATGCACACAGAGAGACAGACAGGGGAAATGGAAACACCACAAACACAAGGAAATAAATCAAAGGCACAGCTGGAACCAAGACAGGATGTGCTTCAGAAAGTGTTTGAAATAAATCTTCAAAGTCATTGCATGCTACAATACGTCTAACTTCTACAGTATGCATACTTAGCACTTAGCACAGTTGGTAATGACAAGTACTTAAATACTAATATTTGTCAATTACAATATCGGGATAGTCATAAAGAAGTGAACAAGTATGAATTCTAGTCAAAAACCAGTAATTTTAAGTTGGCTGATCTATACAGTGGCAACATTTCCAAACTAAGACAACAACTGTACAAAACATTTACAACTACAAAAACACCTGCAACAAATCAACAACAGATAGTTGCACCAAAGAATGTCTTGATAATTTTTAAAAATGCTTGCAAGCATACATATTTACACATGTAACCTACAGGACATAGAACATTTATATTTGACTAGCCGATTACCCGCCCCAGGGTGGATTGGATGGACACTTGAATGAAAACTTCATATTCACCAACAAAGCTATCACCTCCCACCTCTCCTGGATTCCAGAGAACTGTTAGGGCATGAATAAAACTTCCTCAAGAACAGACAGCTGTTATTATTACTACTACTACAATGCCACTCACTCACTCATCTTTAACCATTTACTCCAATTAAGGGTCACAGGGGGCTGGATTCTATCCCAGCAGTCATAGGGCGTGAGATGGGTACACCCTGGACAGGACGCCAGTCTGTTGCAGGGCCACATAAAGACAAACAAACACATTCACACCTGCATGCACACCTATGGACAATTTAAAGATTCTGATTCACCTAACCTGCATGTCTTTGGATGTGGGAGGAAGCCGGAGCACCCGGAGAGAACCCATGCAAACACGGGGAGAACATGCAAATTCCACACAGAAAGGCCGATTCCCTTATCGATACCTTTTGTGAATTTTTTGTGTACTAAAAGTAGGCTTTACAGGTTTTCTATGTCAGCGGGTCAAAGAGGTTTTTCTTATCGTGCACCCGCTCTGTGGAACGGTCTTCCTGTGACCGTGAGACAGTTGGAGTCCGTGGACATTTTTAGGTCAAGACTTAAAGCCTATTTTTATTCTATTTATTATGAGTAGTTTTTATTTTGTTATCTGTTTTAGTCTTTTACTCCTGTTTTTAATTATGTATTAGAATTTTTAATTTTGTATTTATTTATTTAAATTTTTTATGTTGAACTGTTCTATGTGAGGCACCTTGAGACGGCTTTTGTTGTGATTTGGCGCTTTATAAGCCGATTAAATTGAACTGAAATTGAACAACATTTTATTGATTCTGTGTAGGCTCTCAGTTGTCCAGGTGGTTTCCATAGCAGAGAAGCTTGAATCTTCGACTGGACTGGGTTGCTTGACGTGAGGACGTTTTGCTTCAAATCACAGAAGCTTCCTCAGCTAAATTTTTATTATATTAATTTATTATTATTTTTGTTATATCAGATGTCAGGAAAACTGTAATGAACACTACATAGGTGAGACTAAGCAACCTTTAAACAAGAGGCTATACCAGCACTGCAGAGAGGTCGCCAGTGGACCTCAGTCTGCAGTTCATCTCCACCTGAAAGACACTAACCACACGTTTGAGGACAAGGAAGTTAAAATCTTAGCCAGAGAGAAGAAATGGTTTGAGAGAGGAATCAAGGAAGCATTCTTTGTAAAACAGTTGAAACCCAGCCTTAATCGGGGGCGGGTCTCAGACACGATTTGTCCCCTGTTTACAATGGGGTACTCAGGTCAAAGCAGTTTCAGTCTTTTGTTCATGGTAATGAGTCATTCACGTCATCAGGAGAGTCGTCAAGGGAACCATCAGGGGAGTCTTCCATCCCATCATTAGGAGAGTGCTAACTAGAGCACAATAGGTGCTAATTAGAGCTATTGTTTAGTCACTAGCCTATAGCAGTCGGCCTCTCAGTAGGAGGGGTCTGGTTAGGTTAAAAACACCAGCTTTTGTTGGCTTCTGGTTTATTCTTCTCCACAAGAGTCAAGACAGAAGTCAGACTACCAGAGCAAGAATTTTAGCTGAGGAAGCTTCTGTGATTTGAAGCGAAACGTCCTCACGTCAAGCAACCCAGTCCAGTCGAAGATTCAAGCTTCTCTACAACATTTTATTGAATCTTAAAGTAAATAAATACGAAATTGGTCACTGGATCCTTAAACTCTGGACATAATAAACTCTACATGGTGGATCCTTGATCTCTGGACATAAATAAAAAAAAAAACAAAATCTGTAGTTTTTGTCAAAAGCATTTCCTTTCAGACATTATTGGCATGAATATCTTTCCATACATCTGAGCTGAGCTCTTGCAGCTGGCTATGCGGCACATTAGGATGTAATTCATAAAGAATGCAGGACGTCTCATTTTGGGAGGAAAAAAATGTTTTAGTCTATTGTAGTTTATTGTCTGTATTACAGCGTTTGTAAGAGGTGTCATTTTATTCAAAGCGGCGATTCATTTTGAAGTTATTAATTCTGAGCGGACTCTGTCTTGGTAGACAGCCACGCAGCATTTGGAGCTGTGCCAACGGAACGGAGGACGATTCTCGTTTCTTGACTGCACCAAGACAAAAGTCCCAGTTAGTGACTTTAATCCACACAAAAGTGACTTTACTGGCTTTGAGAGGAGTTAAGAAGCGGACTTGCTGTTTCTGAAGAGCAGGGAATTAAAGAACCAACTAGCTAGTGGATCGAAGCATTGCTTCAATGGTTCACGGTACAAAGTGTAGTTGCACTGCAGAAACACTGCAGGGTCTGTGATCAGTGTAGAGGAATGATCATTTTCCTGACAAACACCCTCAAAAACAACGGCTGCTCTGAAGGACCGATAAGGGAATCGTTAAGCAAAAAGGCTATTGATATCGGTGAATCAAATAATTTCTTAACGATACTCCAAAAGAACCGGTTCTTGATACCCAACCCTAATGAGGACTATCACTTGCATTGTGAGGAAGCATCAGCTTGGGCATTTTGGCCACATGGGTAGATGCCTGAGTGTGGATGGATGGATGCTTGATTACATCACTGAATCTTTGATTTCCATTTCAAGAGCTGACATTCACAACTTGTTAAAAAAAAATCACATCCATAGCTGAACAACACTTGAGACATTGTGAAGTCAAAGAGTTGAGATAAATGAAAATATACAAGAACAGACACAGAAAGGATGGCAGGCCTCAACTAGTCGCTGCACATCAGCTGCCGTTCACATGCCTCAAACACCACAGCAACTCAGACATCCACATTTGTCACTACATTGTTAGGGTCCCCAACAAGCTCTGAATTTTACTTTCACTCAGCCCTTATTTGACCTGATCATTATCGACTGCACCCTGACACTGCCAGTAACTCCATCTGCCTGCTCCTCCTTCCTGCATGTTCTTCCCTTCTGCACTTAAGAAATCAATTGCTACCATCTATCTCCATTTAGAAGCCATTGTCTGGATATCCACATCCTGCTGTTGCTGAGGAGCCTGAGCTGCATCCTGCCAACATTTATCTATTAAAACTCCATTAGGCCTCTTCTCTCCTATGACTGGACTACACAGACCGGATCTTCTGCAGCACTTACACAACATTAAGATCCATCTGAGGAGGGTATTAATGTTGCTGATTCACTGTGTTCTTTTAACTTAGTGTTCAAGTCATCACTGAGTGGTGAACCACACCAAATTTCTGCTATGAACAATAAAAATACAGTATCCCCTATCAGTGTATAGGCACAACATAGTGCCAGGCCAAAGCTGAGGCTTGCTGGAGCTGAAAAAGTCAAAAAGTACACTTTTGAAGTGGAAAAATAATGGGAGCAAGCCAAATGCTACTATGGGCAACTCTGTTTTCTGTTTTGTTGCTATAGGCAGTGAAAGAATTATAAATAAATTGAAATAATTTGTTATCTTATAGCCTGTTTGCCCATCTTCCAATCAAATACATACATATTATTATTATTATTATTATTACTACTACTACTACGATGACTACTACTACTTCTCCTTCTTATTCTTTTGACTGCTAACACCACAGCAAATTATCTGTCTCTATCTCACCTGTCACCTTTTGTTTTCCACTTCTGTTTTTGCCTATGAGCTCCATCCACAATATCCTTCTTCCAATATACCTCACATCCCTCTTCTGTGCATTGCTGCAGTATCTCAGCATCCCCTCTCTAACTTTGTCCCCAGACTGTCCCTCTGATATGCTCATTCCTTATCCTGTTCATCCTCCTTACCACAGTGAAAATCTCAGCATCTTCATGCCAGGTGTTTTTTATCATTACCACTTCTTCCAAGCCACACCACATAGCTGTGAAAATACATCTGCTGATGCTACAGGACACATCTTCAGTGATGTTCCTGGAATCATTGAGTGTTTTGAGTGCTTCAACATCATACATCGGTTTTCCTCATCCAGGTGACCCAGGTTGTGGCTGATCAGACACCAACTTACTAAGCCATAGCCTTCTTCGCCATAGCCATCTGCCGCTTTGGTGGTATTGCAGATGACTGCTGTCTTCCTCACTCCATCAATGCCTAACAGACTGAAGGCTCTGGACAGGGATCGGGCTGCAAAGACCCTACATCTATTGGGAGACACCTAGCTCTCCATTCAATTTGTTGACACTCACTGACCAGTCTCTCGTACTTGGCGAGCTTCCTCTCAAATGCCTCCTCCAGGCAGTCTTCCCAAGGGACTGTAAGCTCCAACAGGACCACTTGTTTTGTGGACTCAGACCAGAGCACGACATCTGGTCTTAAGGTGGTGGTCACTATATGGTTGGAGAACTTGACTTGCTGCTCCAAGTCCACCAACAACTACCAGGCCTTGCTGTGTCCAGGATACTTGCAGATGTTATTGCAGCTAGTCTGGGCTGTTGTCCAGCTCTGATGAAGGTGATGGACTGCTTGGAGGGGTAGGAGTGCTTCGCCCACTCAACTCCTGCGGCACTGGCTTCAGCAAAGGCCTTCAGCACTTGGTCATACTTCCACCTGTACCTTCCCTTTCCCAGTGCCTTTGAGCAGCAACTCAGAAGGTGATCTAGGGTTCCACGCTTGGAGCACAGTGGACATGCTGCTGACTCCACTTTGCCCCATATGTGAAGGTTTGATCGCCTGGGAAGCACATTGTATACTGCCTGGATGAGAAACTTGATCCAATGTGACTCTGCCTTACACAGTTCCACCTATGTCACCTTCCTCTCTTACAGAACAATTCACAAAAGGAATATACAGGAAATGGTGTTGGTGCACAGGACAGGAGGGTCTTCAGCACAAATACCACACACATCTCTGGATGGAGCTGCACCTTAAACAGAGAGAAAAAACAGAATCAGGCATCAGAAAGACAAGAAATACAGTATAATTTGCCAGCATTAAACAACAAGAAAAACAGGAAATACTAAGGTGATGGCTGGCCACTACCCTAAGCTTCACTAAAAGACGCAGAATTTAGGTAAAGTTCAGGCCGCAGCATGCTGCGTTTCCTAATAAAATGAATTAAAATAGTAAAAAGAGCAGAACGATACTATGCCAGTATGCTAGCCATAAGAAAGGGAAAATAAGTGCATCTTAAGTCTGGACTTGAAAGTCTCCACAGAATCTGACTGTTTTATTGACGCGGTGAGATCATTCCACAGAACAGGGGCATGATAAGAGAAAGCTCTAAGACACGCAGACTTCTTCTTCACCCTAGGGACACAAAGTAGTCCTGCACCCTGAGAACGCAAAGCCCAGGCCGGTACGTAAGGTTTAATTAGGTCAACTAGGTAGGGAGGTGCCACATCAGGTGGACATCATTCTGAAAATCGGTGAGCGTGCTGTAGGCTTTATAATTATGATTTTTAAAACTGTATTATTATTGGGAACAGTGGGGGAATTTCCACAGTCTAGTCACATGGATAATAGCAGAATAATAAGAGCTGCACACTTTTTGTGCAAACGCGCCATTTGTCTTCAGCTGCAAGTAGCCACTTCAGTGAGATACCTACTGTCACTCGTTTGCATGTTTGGTCACTAATTCGCATCTCCAACTGCTCTGCAACAGTTGTACCCACTGAAATAGGACCCTAAGGACTGAGCAAGTTGTTATGAAGTCTGTCTTTTTAAATAATGACAGTGTTGTAGTGAAGCAGTAGAGGAAAGTACTCAAGTCACTAAAACCAAGCCTAAAAGAAAGAATTTGGCTTTAAAACAAAACCTAAAAAAAAAAAAAAAAAAGCCCCAAACTAAACCACGTCCTACAGTTGTTCACCAAATGTATTTTTCATGTTCATAATCTTACTTTGTGCAGCTCCCATTTTGCTGGAGTCCCCCCCCAATTGGTAGCTCAGCCAGTGATATCATGATGAAATCAGTAAAAATCTTTAGGATGGCTAATTTAAAGGGCATATCTCACTCCAATCCACACTATCTTTTAAAAAATGAATCATTACTTCCAACTCTTTAACTTGTGTGAGTCCTGATGTAGGTGATAAAAACAAAATTAGCCATACAGCGTCCAAAAAAAACGCAGAGCTATTTTCATCCATAAATGTGACCTAAGGTGCTGTTACCTGCTTGTAGTTCACTCCACCTGTGTTCAGTTCATGACTTACTACAGTACACAGAGTCAATCTGGGTTATTTTTCTTTCTCCAAATGTAATATGGCATTAATATGTATATGGCTTTGTCTTCCACATCAAATTGTTGTACGAGGTCTGTCAGAAAAGTATCCGACCTTATTATTTTTTTTCAAAAACCATATGGATTTGAATCACGTGTGATTACATCAGACATGCTTGAACTCTCGTGGGCATGCGAGAGTTTTTTCACGCCTGTCGGTTACATCATTCGCCTGTGGGCAGTCTTTGAGTGAGGAGTGGCCCACCCTCTCATTGTTTTTTCATTGTTTAGGAATGGCTCAGAGACTGCTGCTTTGTTTGATCAAACTTTTTTCAAAAACTGTAAGGCACAACTGAGTGGACACCATTCGATAAATTCAGCTGGTTTTCGGTAAAAATTTTAATGGCTGATGAGAGATTTTGGTCTGTAAGTGTCGCTTTAAGGACGGCCCACGGCGCCTGACGGCGATCTGCGCTCCGAGACGGCGTCGTCTCGCTGTTTCAAGCTGAAAACTTCCACACTTCAGGCTCTGTTCACCCAGGTCGTCGTCAGAAAACAGAGAAGTTTCAGAAGAGGTCGGCATGAGGAGTTTATGCGGACATTCCACTGTTAAAGGAGATTTTGTAATGAAAGAACGTGCGGGCAGATTCGCATGTCAGGCCGGACCCAACCGCGGGGGGTCGCGACAGGAAAAACACCTCCATTGGAAGCCTTAACGGACAAGTTGGAACATGCCCAGCTGTTAAACAATTTCTCAGATACTCACTTTTTGAAAGCCATCAAAAGCCGCCTGAATTTTACAAATGGTTTTCAACACGGAGGTGTTTTTCCTGTTGCGGCGCAGACGGATTTGCGGCGTCGTCACGGAACCGACTCGGCGAATTTGCCCGCACGTTCTTTCATTACAAAATCTCCTTTAACAGTGGAATGTCCGCATAAACTCCTCATGCCGACTTCTTCTGAAACTTCTCTGTTGTCTGACGACGACCTGGGTGAACAGAGCCTGAAATGTGGAAGTTTTCAGCTTGAAACAGCCAGACGGACACCACCTCCGACCACGCCGCGCCGATCCGCTTTGTGAGCTGTCCTTAAAGCGAAAGAAACTCCACAATCTCTCATCAGCCGTTAAACTTTTCAGCTGAATTTCTCGAATAGTGTCCACTCGGATATCCTTCACAGGTCCTGAAAAAATTTTGATAAAGCAACGCGCGCCGTCTCCAGCAGCGTCTCAGACAAAGGATTTCAGCCGAGAGAGCTGGACCAGTGTTCACTCAAAGCCTGCGCACAGGCAAATGACGTCATCGACACGCGTGAAAAAACTCACGCATGCGCACGAGGGTTCAAGCATGTATGGTGTAATCACACGTATTTCAAATCCATATAGTTTTTTTTTTTATAAAACTGCTGGTTAGTTTTCTAATAGACCTCGTATTTTGCGATCAGCAAATGTCTGTCTCCACCTCTTTGTAATCCACAGTGTATTCACAAAAAAAAAACTAAACAAAGGAACAAACATTGCATGTGTCTCAATAAGACAGAATAATAATGACTACATACCATGAAAGTGTAAGATTGAGTGTAATGGTATGCTTCAGTGTCTCAAACATGGATGCTCGCAATAGTCAATGTAACATTTTCCATAGTATGAGCATACATAAACTTCACAGTTTAGTGTCAATGTCTGTTGTTGTCAATGTCTGTTGTTTGACTATAGTCCAAGTCTGGGTGTCCATGACAACTGCTACAGAAAATTTCAGGCATATTCTACCTTGAACATGGCTCCAGAAATGACGGCCATAATTTTTGCCTAAAAAAAAGGCAGACCCCATGCACACTAAATTGGCCATATCTCAGAAACTACTTGGCCTACAGGCCTCAATCTTCAGATTTGTTGTTCTGAATAGTCTGGGAATATTTGGTTAAAATTTGAAGGAAATCTGAAACAAAGTGTGTGAGGCCCTCGTTGAAATGACATGGAATGACCCAAGTGGTGTCTCTGATTTCACTCCTGAGTCAGGTAGAACTGTTGTTCCACTGTGTTGCACTGTGTTTTCTCCACAGAAGAACAACGTCCCACCATCAGTCTTCTTCTCTAGACCCAGTAGCGTTTTTAACAGTGGTCACTCGTCGCCACCTTTCTGTCCAACTCCCTGACCACAGTTCCTCACATAGCATCTTTGCGCAAACACACTTGTTTCCATGCTTTCAGGAAACATACTTTGTTGAAAATTTACTCCTGGCCACATGAAAGGAAAGGACAAAATCTGTGGTTTGATCCATGTTTTGAAGACCATTCTCACATTGTGCTGGGCTTCATTTCTGCCTGTCCGAGATGCACCACACACACACACACACACACACACACATATATATATATACACATATATATATGTGTATATATATATGCTTATATATATATATATCTTGCTTGCCTCTATTGGTGGTTGGCTCTCACTGTGGTATTGTATCACTTCCTGTTCCGGAGCACAGCGGTGTTTTTCTGTATCTGTTAGCTGTTTAATCTGCGCAGTTAGATTGATCTAGATTACGATTTGTTTCCCAGTGTAATCTTTACGTGCCTTAACTAAAGCACTCCTGCTGAATCACCTCTAAATTATTTACACATTATTCACTTTGCGTGTTTTTAGGAATCCGCTAGCTTAGCGTAGCTACTAGCTCTTAGCCGATTTAGCATGGCGGCTTCTCCTGTCTCTCCCGCACTTTTCTGCTCTGGGTGTGAAATGTTTAGTTATTCCTCGGCCTCCTTTAGCAGTAACGGTACTTGTAATAAGTGTAGCTTATTCATAGCTTTGGAGGCCAGGCTGGGCGAATTGGAGACTCGGCTCCGCACCTTGGAAAATTCTACAGCTAGCCAGGCCCCTGTAGTCGGTGCAGACCAAGGTAGCTTAGCCGCCGTTAGTTACCCCCTGGCAGATCCCGAGCAGCCGGGAAAGCAGCCCGACTGGGTGACTGTGAGGAGGAAGCATAGTTCTAAACAGAAGCCCCGTGTACACCGCCAACCCGTTCACAATTATAACCGTTTTTCCCCACTCGACGACACACCCGCCGAGGATCAAACTCTGGTTATTGGCGACTCTGTTTTGCGAAATGTGAAGTTAGCGACACCAGCAACCATAGTCAATTGTCTTCCGGGGGCCAGAGCAGGCGACATTGAAGGAAATTTGAAACTGCTGGCTAAGGCTAAGCGTAAATTTGGTAAGATTGTAATTCACGTCGGCAGTAATGACACCCGGTTACGCCAATCGGAGGTCACTAAAATTAACATTAAATCGGTGTGTAACTTTGCAAAAACAATGTCGGACTCTGTAGTTTTCTCTGGGCCCCTCCCCAATCAGACCGGGAGTGACATGTTTAGCCGCATGTTCTCCCTGAATTGCTGGCTGGCTGAGTGGTGTCCAAAAAATGAGGTGGGCTTCTGGGGAAAACCTGGTCTTGTTAGGAGAGACGGCATCCATCCCACTTTGGATGGAGCAGCTCTCATTTCTAGAAATCTGGCCAATTTTCTTAAATCCTCCAAACCGTGACTATCCAGGGTTGGGACCAGGAAGCAGAGTTGTAGTCTTACACACCTCTCTGCAGCTTCTCTCCCCCTGCCATCCCCTCATTACCCCATCCCCGTAGAGACGGTGCCTGCTCCCAGACCACCAATAACCAGCAAAAATCTATTTAAGCATAAAAATTCAAAAAGAAAAAATAATATAGCACCTTCAACTGCACCACAGACTAAAACAGTTAAATGTGGTCTATTAAACATTAGGTCTCTCTCTTCTAAGTCCCTGTTGGTAAATGATATAATAATTGATCAACATATTGATTTATTCTGCCTTACAGAAACCTGGTTACAGCAGGATGAATATGTTAGTTTAAATGAGTCAACACCCCCGAGTCACACTAACTGTCAGAATGCTCGTAGCACAGGCCGAGGCGGAGGATTAGCAGCAATCTTCCATTCCAGCTTATTAATTAATCAAAAACCCAGACAGAGCTTTAATTCATTTGAAAGCTTGACTCTTAGTCTTGTCCATCCAAATTGGAAGTCCCAAAAACCAGTTTTATTTGTTATTATCTATCGTCCACCTGGTCGTTACTGTGAGTTTCTCTGTGAATTTTCAGACCTTTTGTCTGACTTAGTGCTTAGCTCAGATAAGATAATTATAGTGGGCGATTTTAACATCCACACAGATGCTGAGAATGACAGCCTCAACACTGCATTTAATCTATTATTAGACTCTATTGGCTTTGCTCAAAAAGTAAATGAGTCCACCCACCACTTTAATCATATCTTAGATCTTGTTCTGACTTATGGTATGGAAATAGAAGACTTAACAGTATTCCCTGAAAACTCCCTTCTGTCTGATCATTTCTTAATAACATTTACATTTACTCTGATGGACTACCCAGCAGTGGGGAATAAGTTTCATTACACTAGAAGTCTTTCAGAAAGCGCTGTAACTAGGTTTAAGGATATGATTCCTTCTTTATGTTCTCTAATGCCATATACCAACACAGTGCAGAGTAGCTACCTAAACTCTGTAAGTGAGATAGAGTATCTTGTCAATAGTTTTACATCCTCATTGAAGACAACTTTGGATGCTGTAGCTCCTCTGAAAAAGAGAGCTTTAAATCAGAAGTGCCTGACTCCGTGGTATAACTCACAAACTCGTAGCTTAAAGCAGATAACCCGTAAGTTGGAGAGGAAATGGCGTCTCACTAATTTAGAAGATCTTCACTTAGCCTGGAAAAAGAGTCTGTTGCTCTATAAAAAATTGAATCACTAATTGAAGAAAATAAGAACAACCCCAGGTTTCTTTTCAGCACTGTAGCCAGGCTGACAAAGAGTCAGAGCTCTATTGAGCTGAGTATTCCATTAACTTTAACTAGTAATGACTTCATGACTTTCTTTGCTAACAAAATTTTAACTATTAGAGAAAAAATTACTCATAACCATCCCAAAGACATATCGTTATCTTTGGCTGCTTTCAGTGATGTCGGTATTTGGTTAGACTCTTTCTCTCCGATTGTTCTGTCTGAGTTATTTTCATTAGTTACTTCATCCAAACCATCAACATGTTTATTAGACCCCATTCCTACCAGGCTGCTCAAGGAAGCCCTACCATTATTTAATGCTTCGATCTTAAATATGATCAATTTATCTTTGTTAGTTGGCTATGTACCACAGGCTTTTATGGTGGCAGTAATTAAACCATTACTTAAAAAGCCATCACTTGACCCAGCTATCTTAGCTAATTATAGGCCAATCTCCAACCTTCCTTTTCTCTCAAAAATTCTTGAAAGGGTAGTTGTAAAACAGCTAACTGATCATCTGCAGAGGAATGGTCTATTTGAAGAGTTTCAGTCAGGTTTAAGAATTCATCATAGTACAGAAACAGCATTAGTGAAGGTTACAAATGATCTTCTTATGGCCTCGGACAGTGGACTCATCTCTGTGCTTGTTCTGTTAGACCTCAGTGCTGCTTTTGATACTGTTGACCATAAAATTTTATTACAGAGATTAGAGCATGCCATAGGTATTAAAGGCACTGCGCTGCGGTGGTTTGAATCATATTTGTCTAATAGATTACAATTTGTTCATGTAAATGGGGAATCTTCTTCACAGACTAAAGTTAATTATGGAGTTCCACAAGGTTCTGTGCTAGGACCAATTTTATTCACTTTATACATGCTTCCCTTAGGTAGTATTATTAGACGTTATTGCTTAAATTTTCATTGTTACGCAGATGATACCCAGCTTTATCTATCCATGAAGCCAGAGGACACACACCAATTAGCTAAACTGCAGGATTGTCTTACAGACATAAAGACATGGATGACCTCTAATTTCCTGCTTTTAAACTCAGATAAAACTGAAGTTATTGTACTTGGCCCCACAAATCTTAGAAACATGGTGTCTAACCAGATCCTTACTCTGGATGGCATTACCCTGACCTCTAGTAATACTGTGAGAAATCTTGGAGTCATTTTTGATCAGGATATGTCATTCAAAGCGCATATTAAACAAATATGTAGGACTGCTTTTTTGTATTTACGCAATATCTCTAAAATCAGAAAGGTCTTGTCTCAGAGTGATGCTGAAAAACTAATTCATGCATTTATTTCCTCTAGGCTGGACTATTGTAATTCATTATTATCAGGTTGTCCTAAAAGTTCCCTAAAAAGCCTTCAGTTAATTCAAAATGCTGCAGCTAGAGTACTGACGGGGACTAGAAGGAGAGAGCATATCTCACCCATATTGGCCTCTCTTCATTGGCTTCCTGTTAATTCTAGAATAGAATTTAAAATTCTTCTTCTTACTTATAAGGTTTTGAATAATCAGGTCCCATCTTATCTTAGGGACCTCGTAGTACCATATCACCCCAATAGAGCGCTTCGCTCTCAGACTGCAGGCTTACTTGTAGTTCCTAGGGTTTGTAAGAGTAGAATGGGAGGCAGAGCCTTCAGCTTTCAGGCTCCTCTCCTGTGGAACCAGCTTCCAATTCAGATCAGGGAGACAGACACCCTCTCTACTTTTAAGATTAGGCTTAAAACTTTCCTTTTTGCTAAAGCTTATAGTTAGGGCTGGATCAGGTGACCCTGAACCATCCCTTAGTTATGCTGCTATAGACGTAGACTGCTGGGGGGTTCCCATGATGCACTGTTTCTTTCTCTTTTTTCTCTGTATGCACCACTCTGCATTTAATCATTAGTGATCGATCTCTGCTCCCCTCCACAGCATGTCTTTTTCCTGGTTCTCTCCCTCAGCCCCAACCAGTCCCAGCAGAAGACTGCCCCTCCCTGAGCCTGGTTCTGCTGGAGGTTTCTTCCTGTTAAAAGGGAGTTTTTCCTTCCCACTGTAGCCAAGTGCTTGCTCACAGGGGGTCGTTTTGACCGTTGGGGTTTTACATAATTATTGTATGGCCTTGCCTTACAATATGAGGCGCCTTGGGGCAGCTGTTTGTTGTGATTTGGCGCTATATAAAAAAAATTGATTGATTGATTGATAGATTATATATATATATATATATATATATATATATATATATATATATATATATGCCCTCCTGTGGGTTCACCACCCGCAGAGGGGGCCATGGGGGTCGGGTGCAGAGAGGATTGGGTGGTGGTCGAGGGCGGGTGGCCCGGCGGCCCGGTCCATGCTCACAGCCCCTGGCTGTTGGGACGTGGAATGTCACCTCGCTGGGGAGGAAGGAACCTGAGCTTGTGCGGGAGGTTGAGAGATACCGACTAGAGATAGTCGGGCTCACCTCCACGCACAGCTTGGGCTCTGGTACCCAACTCCTGGAGAGGGACTGTACGCTTCATTTTTCTGGCGTTGCCCACGGGGAGAGGCGGAGAGCTGGGGTTGCATTGCTTATTGCTCCCCAGCTCAATCGCCATGTGTTGGAGTTCACTCCAGTGAACGAGAGGGTCGCGTCCCTATGCCTTCGGGTCGGGGACAGGTCTCTCACCGTTGTCTCGGCCTACAGGCCGAGCAGCAATGCTGAATACCCGACCTTATTGGAGTCCCTGGGAGGGGTACTAGATAGCGCTCCGACTGGGGACTCCATTGTTCTCCTGGGGGATATCAATGCCCACGTGAGTGGCGACAGTGAGACCTGGAGTGGGGTGATCGGGAAGCACGGCCTCCCCAATCTGAACCCAAGTGGTGTTCAGTTGTTTCAGTTGACTTCTGTGCTAGTCACAGTTTGTCCATCACGAACACCATGTTCGAGCACAAGGGTGTCCATGAGTGCACATGGCACCAGGACACCCTGAGCCGGAGGCCGATGATCGACTTTGTAGTCGTATCATCTGACCTTCGGCCACGTGTCTCGGACACTCGAGTGAAGAGAGGGGCAGAGCTGTCAACCGATCATCACCTGGTAGTGAGTTGGATCCGCTAGGAGGGGAGAAAGCCGGTCAGACCTGGCAGGCCCAAACGTATCGTGAGGGTCTGCTGGGAATGACTGGCGGTCTTCAACTCCCACCTCCAGGAGAGCTTCTCCCAGATCCCGGGGGAGGTTGGAGACATGGAGTCCGAGTGGACCATGTTCTCCACCTCCATTGTCGATGCGGCCGCTCATAGCTGTGGTCACAAGGTCTCTGGTGCCTGTCGTGGTGGCAATCCCCGAACCCGGTGGTGGACGCCGGACATAAGGAATGCTGTCAAGCTGAAGAAGGAGTCCTACTTATCTTTGTTGGTAGGTGGGACCCCGGAGGCAGCTGACAGGTACCGGCAGGCCAAGCATGCCGCAGCCCGTGCGGTCGCAGAGGCAAAAACTCGGGTCTGGGAGGAGTTCGGGGAGGCCATGGAGGAGGACTATCGGTCGGCCTTGAAGAGATTCTGGCAATCCGTCCGCCAGCAATGTTTATGGTGCGGGTGGGGAGCTGTTGACCCTGACTGGGGATGTTGTCAGGCAGTGTAAGGAATACTTCGAGGATCTCCTCAATCCCATCGTCACTTCTTCCGAAGAGGAAGCAGAGACTGGGAACTCAGAGGCGGACTCATCCATTACGCAGGCCAAAGTACTGGAGAGGAGAATTCGACCGATGGTCGAACCTCGGATTCAGGAGGAGCAGTGTGGTTTTCGTCCTGGTCACGGCACACTGGACCAGCTCTACATGCTCCATCGGGTGCTCAAGGGTTCATGGGAGTTCACCCAACCAGTCCACATCTGGAGAAGGCGTCTGACCGTGTCCCTCGTGGCACCCTGTGGGGGGTGCTCCGGGAGTATGGGGTCCAGGGTCCTTTGCTAAGGGCTAACCGGTCCCTGTACAACTGCAGCAGGAGCTTGGTTCGCATTGCCGGTAGTAAATCAAACCTATTTCCAGTGCATGTTGGCCTCCGCCAGGGTTGCCCTTTGTCACCGGTTCTGTTCATTATTTTTATGGACAGAATTTCTAGGCGCAGCCAGGGTGTAGAGGGGGTCTGGTTTGGGAACCACAGAATCTCGTCTCTGCTGTTTGCGGACGATGTGGTTCTGTTGGCTTTGTCAAATCAGGACCTTCAGCGTGCACTGGGGCGGTTTGCAGCCGAGTGTGAAGCATCTGGGATGAAAATCAGCACCTCCAAATCCGAGGCCATGATTCTCGACCGGAAAAAGGTGCTTTGCCCTCTTCAGGTCGGTGGAGTGTCCTTGCCTCAAGTGGAGGAGTTTAAGTATCTCGGTGTCTTGTTCACGAGTGAGGGACGGATGGAGCGTGAGATCGATAGACAGATCCGTGCAGCATCTGCAGTGATGCGGTCGCTGTATCGGACCGTCGTGGTGAAGAGAGAGCTGAGTAGGGGGGCAAAGCTCTCGATTTACCGATGGATCTACGTTCCGATCCTCACCTATGGTCATGAGATTTGGCTCAAGACCGAAAGAACGAGATTGCGAGTACAAGCAGCCGAGATGAGTTTCCTCTGCAGGGTGGCTGGGCGCTCCCTTAGAGATAGGGTGAGGAGCTCGGTCACTCTGGAGGAGCTCGGAGTCGAGCCGCTGCTCCTCCACATCGAAAGGAGTCAGTTGAAGTGGCTCGGGCATCTTTTCTGGATGCCCCCTGGACGCCTCGCCGCAGAGGTGTTCCGGGCACGTCCCATTTGGGGAGGAGGCCCTGGGGAAGACCCAGGACACGCTGGAGGGACTACATCTCTCGGCTGGCTTGGGAACGCCTTGGGGTTCCCCCGGAGGAGCTGGGGGAGGTGTGTGTGGATCAGGAGGTCTGGGCGGCTTTGCTTGAGCTGCTGCCCCCGCGACCCGACTCAGGATAAAGCGGAAGAAAATGGATGGATGGATATATATATATACAAGGTCTATTAGAAAAGTATCCGGCCTTATTATTTTTTTCAAAAACCATATGGATTTGAATCACGTGTGATTACATCAGACATGCTTGAACCCTCGTGGGCATGCAAGAGTTTTTTCACGCATGTCGGTTACGTCATTCGCCTGTGGTCAGTCTTTGAGTGAGGAGTTGTCCACCCGCTCGTCGATTTTTTTCATTGTTTAGGAATGGCTCAGACTGTTGCTTTGTTTGATAAAAATTTTTTCAAAACTGTAAGGCACAACTGAGTGGACACCATTCAATAAATTCAGCTGGTTTTCGGTAAAAATTTTAACGGCTGATGAGAGATTTTGGTCTGGTAGTGTCGCTTTAAGGATGGTCCACGGCGCCTGACGGCGATCTGCGCTTCGAGGCGGCAGCGTCTCGCCGTTTCAAGTTGAAAACTTCCACATTTCAGGCTCTGTTGACGCAGTAAGTCGTCAGAGAACAGAGAACTTTCAGAAGAAGTCGGCATGAGGAGTTTATTCGGACATTCCATTGTTAACGGTCATTTTGTAATGAAAGAACGTGCGGGCAGAGTCGCATGTCGGGCCGGACCCGACCGCGGGGGGTCGCGGCAGGAAAAACACCTCCGTTGGAAATCTTAACGGGCAAGTTGGAACATGCCCAAGCTGTTAAACAATTTCTCAGTTACTCACTTGTTGAAAGCCATTAAAAGCCGCCTGAATTCTACAAATGGTTTTCAACACGGAGGTGTTTTTCCTGTCGCGGCGCACACAGATTTGCCGAGTCGTCACGGAAACGACTCGGCGAATTTGCGCGTACGTCTTTCATTAAAAAATGTCCTTAAACAGTGGAATGTCCGCATAAATTCCTCATGCCAGCCTCTTCTGAATCTTCTCTGTTCTCTCACGATGTCCTGGGTGAATTAAGCCTTAAATTAGGATGTTTTGAGCTCGAAACAGGCCGACGACAGCGCCTGGAAGCGCTACAGGAGGTCCCGCTCTGTGGGAAGTCCTTACACCGACAGAAACACCCCATAATCTCTCATCACCCGTTAAACTTTTCACAGAAAACCAGCTTAATTTCTCAAATAGTGTCCACTCGGATATTCCTCACAGGTCCAGAAAAAATTTTAATAAAGCAACGCGCGCCGTCTCGAGCAGCGTGTGAAACAAAAGAATTCAGCCGAGAGGGCGGGACCACATCTCACTCAAGGCCTGCCCACAGGGAAATGACGTCACCGACACGCGTGAAAAAACTCACGCATGCGCACGAGGGTTCAAGCATGATTGGTGTAATCGCCATATAGTTAAAAAAAAAAATAAAAAGGTCGGTTTATTATCTAAGAGACCTCGTATATATATATATATATATATATATATATATATATATATATATATATATATATATATAGGTACACATCAACTATGAGAGAAAAATGTGAAAAAAAAAAAACAGGAAATCACATTGTAGGATTTTTAAAGAATTTATTTGTAAATTATGGTGGAAAATAAGGATTTGTCCAATAACAAAAGTTCAACTCAATACAACCCCAATTCCAATGAAGTTGGGATATTGTGTAAAATATAAATAACAACAGAATACGATTCGCAAATGTTATTCAACCTGTATTCACTTGAATACACCACAGAGACAAGATATTTAATGTTCAAACTGATAAACTTTATTGTTTTTGTGCAAATATTTGCTCATTTTGAAATGGATGCCTGCAACATGTTTCAAAAAAGCTGGGACAGTTGTATGTTTACCACTGTGTTACATCACCTTTCCTTCTAACAACACTCAGTAAGCGTTTGGGAACTGAGAACACTAATTGTTGAAGCTTTGTAGGTGGAATTCTTTCCCATTCTTGCTTGATGTGCAACTTCAATTGTTCAACAGTCCAGGGTCTCTGTTGTCATATTTTGAGCTTCATAATGCATCGCATTTTCAATGGGCGACAGGTCTGGTCTGCAGGCAGGCCAGTCTAGTACCTGCAATCTTTTACTACGAAGTCATGCTGTGAATGTGGCTTGGCATTGTCTTGCCGAAATAAGCAGAGACGTCCCTGAAAAAGACGCTGCTTGGATGGCAGCATGTGCTGCTCCAAAACCTGGATGTTGCTTTCAGAATTGATGGTGTCATCATAGATGTGTAAGTTGCCCATGTCATGGGCACTAACACACCCCCATACCATCACAGATGCTGGCATTTGAACTTTGCGCTGGTAACAATCTGGATGGTCTTTTTCCTCTTTGTCCGGAAGACACAACATCCATGATTTCCAAAAACATTTGAAAAATGGACTCATCAGACCACAGCACACTTTTCCACTTTGTGTCTGTCCATTGCAAAGAGCTCGGGCCCAGAGAAGGCAGCGGCGTTTCTGGATGTTGTTGATGTATGGCTTTCGCTTTGCATGGGAGTTTTAACTTGCAGCTGCAGATGTAGCGGCGAACTTTGTTAATTGACAATGGTTTTCTGAAGTGTTCCTGAGCCCACACGGTAAGATCCTTTACACAATGATGTCGGTTTTTAATGCAGTGCCGCCTGAGGAATCGAAGCTCACGAGCATTCAGTGTTGGTTTTCGGCCTTGCCGCTTACGTGTAGAAAGTTCTCCAGATTCTCTGAATCTTCTGATTATAATATGGACTGTAGATGATGGAATCCCTAAATTCCTTGCAACTGAACATTGAGAAACATCATACATGGAGTCCCAGTCCGAGGGAGATTGACAGTCATGTTTAGCTTCTTCCATTTTCTAATAATTGCTCCAACAGTTGATCTTTTTTCACCAAGCTGCTTGGCAATTCCCCCTTGGCCCTTTCCTGCCTTGTGGAGGTCTACAATTTTGTCTCTGGTGTCTTTGGACAGCTCTTTGTTCTTAGCCATGTTAGTAGTTGGAGTCTTACTGATTGTGTGGGATGGACAGGTGTCTTTATGCAGCTAAAGACCTCAAATAGGTGCTTCTAATTTGAAATAATAAGTGGAGTGGAGGTGGACGTTTTAGAGGCGGACTAGCAGGTCTTTGAGGGCCAGAATTTTTGCTGATTGGCAGGTGTTGAAATACTTATTTGCAGCAGTAACATGCAAATTCATTATTAAAAAAATCATACATTGTGATTTCTGGATTTTTTTTTTTTTTTTTGGATTATGTCTCTCACAGTGGACATGCACCTAAGATGAAAATTTCTTTCAGACCCCTCCATGATTTCTAAGTGAGAGAACTTGCAAAATTCCAGGGTGTTCAAATACTTATTTTCCTCACTGTATGTGTGTGTGTGTATATATATATATATATATATATATATATATATATATATATATATATATATATATGAGGAAAATAAGTATTTGAACACCCTGCGATTTTGCAAGTTCTCCCAAATTTTCATCTTAGGTGCATGCCCACTGTGAGAGACATAATCTAAAAAAAAAAAAAATCCGGAAATCACAATGTATGATTTTTTTAATAATTTATTTGTATGTTACTGCTGCAAATAAGTATTTGATCCCCTAACAACCAGCAAGAATTCTGGCTCACACAGACCTGTTAATTTTTCTTTAAGAAGCCCTCTTATTCTGCACTCTTTACCTGTATTAATTGCACCTGTTTGAACTTGTTACCTGCATAAAAGACACCTGTTCACATACTCAATCAATCACACTCCAACCTGTCCACCATAGCCAAGACCAAAGAGCTGTCTAAGGACACCAGGGACAAAACTGTAGACCTGCACAAGGCTGGGATGGACTACAGGACAACAGGCAAGCATCTTGGTAGAAGACAACAACTGTTATGATTATTTACTAGAAAGTGGAAGAAACACAAGATGACTGTCAATCTCCCTCGGTCTGGGATTCCATGCAAGATCTCACTTTGTGGGGTAACGATGATTCTGTGAAAGCTCAGAACTACACAGGAGGGCCTGGTCAATGACCTGAAGAGAGCTGGGACCACAGTCACAAAGATTACATTAGTAACACATGATGCTGTCATGGTTTAAAATCCTGCAGGGCAGCAAGGTCCCCCTGCTCAAGCTAGCACATGTCCAGGCCCGTTTGAAGTTCACCAGTGACCATCTGGATGATCCAGAGGAGGCTTGAGAGAAGGCCATGTGATCAGATGAGACCAGAACAGAGTTTTTTGGAATCAACTCCACTTACCATGTTTAGAGGATGAGAACAAGCCCAAGAAAACCATCCCAACAGTGAAGCATGGGGGTGGAAACATCATACTCTGGGGGTACTCTTCTGCAAAGGGGACAGGACGACTGCACCGTATTGAAGGGAGGATGGATGGGGTCATGTATTGCAAGATTTTGGCAAACAACCTCCTTCCCTCAGTAAGGGCATTGAAGATGGGTCATGACAATGACCCCAAACACACAGCCAGGGCAACTAAGGAGGGGCTCCGTAACAAGCATTTCAAGGTCCTGGAGTGGCCTGGCCAGTCTCAAGACCTGAACTCATTAGAAAATCTTTGGAGGGAGCTGAAACTCCAAACCTGAAAGATTTAGAGAAGATCTGTATGGAGGAGTGGACCAAAATCCCTGCTGCAGTGTGTGCAAACCTGGTGAAAAACTACAGGAAACATTTGACCTCTGTAATTGCAAACAAAGGGTACTGTACCAAATATTAACATTGATTTTCACAGGTGTTGAAATACTTATTTGCAGCAGTAACATACAAATAAATTATTAAAAAATCATACATTGTGATTTCCGGATTTTTTTTTTTTAGATTATGTCTCTCACAGTGGACATCCACCTAAAATGAAAATTTCAGACCCCTCCGTGATTTCTAAGTGGGAGAACTTGCAAAATCACAGGGTGTTCAAATACTTATTTTCCTCACTGTAGTACACCATACTGTACTGCACTGCCATTATCTTCAGCCAAACAAATCATGGGTTTCACAATGACACCCCCTTAACAGAATAGAAAATATCACCAAATTTAGACTGTTTCAAAATCTGGAAAAATTTCTCAGTTGAAAAAAGAACATTATGTACATATTACCAGGGTTCACCCCCCCCCCACTCATGCGTCTCCTGTTTTCAAAGTCAAACGCAGAGCTTTTTGGAAACACGAAGCCTTTCAACTGTAAAATAAACTACATTTCTGAATGTATCTTCAGATACAGACACAGAAGGACCTCTGGAGGACTTTCATGGTGGGGTTCATTTTTTCCCCCTTCAGCTCAGAGCGGAGCAGAGATGTTGTTTCCAGCTGCTCCCATTCACAGCTCTGTGCCCACAGAAAGCGCTGACTCTCTGATCTCTGCTGTCTGCGATTTGATATGAAGAAAATGAAGAAATATATTTCTCATTACTTTAATTATTGGTTTAAAATTGCAAATCTATGATGCTATAAGCTTGAAATATGATCAAATTGGTACATTTTTGGCAACATTTCAGTTCATTTATCAGAAATTCTGTGCTGGGCGGCACAGCCAATTTTAACCTGAGAGCCGGGCAAAAATTTGCAGTATCGGGCGGAGCTGCCCAGCGCCGCCCACCGTGGCTAGAACCCTGCATACTACAATGTTCACACCACCTTCCAAAAAAGAGAGGGAGAGAGAGAGAGAGAGAGAGAGAGGTGGTGTGTGTGTGTGTGTGTGTGTGTGTGTGTGTGTGTGTGTGTGTGTGTGTGTGTGTGTGTGTGTGTGTGTGTGTGTGTGTGTGAGAGGGAGAGAGAGAGAGTGTGTGTGTGTGTGTGTGTGTGTGTGTGTGTGTGTGTGTGTGTGTGTGTGTGTGTGTGTGTGTGTGTGTGTGTGTGTGAGAGGGAGAGAGAGAGAGTGTGTGTGTGTGTGTGTGTGTGTGTGTGAGAGAGAGGCCAAAATCAAGAGGAACGACTCACCTTAAAGAGGCGAAGAGCTGCCAAACAGTCAAATCCACATCTGTGACTCGACCCAGAAAACCTTTCTCTAAATCCTCCCACCTTGTCTCTGTTACAACAGTTGTCCTGCTTCAAACTATACAGCGAAGCAGTTTGCACATTTTTTTTTCTTGCAGACCTGAGTGCAATGTGCGATCACACGCCTCCGTAAAAAACAAACTCAAAACTCAAACAGACTTGGCTCCATTTGTAAGAAGTGAGGCTGGGAGTTTGTTTTAGTTGACGTTGTGCTGCTTCTTTTCCACCTACCAAACTCCGAGCCGCCTATGTGAGCGCAGCCAACGTGTAGCAGTTTTGTGGTTGCCCCTCATCTCCCAAAAACTGTGTCCCAAAGTTCTTCAACTTACTCCAGTAAAACACACGGAGACAAAAAATAAATAACCCAAACATCAGTGGGGTTTTTGTTTCCGCCAAAAACAGCAGCCTTTTCAGGGGAGACCCAAGCCATTAAATTTCGCAATGCTGATTATTTATTATTTTTCCTTAGCAACCATACACAATTGGTCCACATCTGGGAGGGCGGTGCCCGAGCGCCCCCTATGGGCGCAAAGGGGACAGGACGACTGCACCGTATTGAAGGGAGGATGGATGGGGTCATGTATTGCAAGATTTTGGCAAACAACCTCCTTCCCTCAGTAAGAGCATTGAAGATGGGTCATGGCTGGGTCTTCCAGCATGACAATGACCCCAAACACACAGCCAGGGCAACTAAGGAGGGGCTCCGTAACAAGCATTTCAAGGTCCTGGAGTGGCCTGGCCAGTCTCAAGACCTGAACTCAATAGAAAATCTTTGGAGGGAGCTGAAACTCCAAACCTGAAAGATCTGGAGAAGATCTGTATGGATGCGTGGACCAAAATCCCTGCTGCAGTGTGTGCATACCTGGTGAAAAACTACAGGAAACGTTTGACCTCTGTAATTGCAAACAAAGGCTACTGTACCAAATATTAACATTGATTTTCACAGGTGTTGAAATACTTATTTACAGCAGTAACATACAAATAAATTATTAAAAAATCATACATTGTGATTTCCGGATATTTTTTTTTTTTTTAGATTATGTCTCTCACAGTGGACATGCACCTAAGATGAAAATTTCAGACCCCTCCATGAATTCTAAGTGGGAGAACTTGCAAAATCGCAGGGTGTTTAAATACTTATTTTCCTCACTGTATATATATATAATAACTTAATAACTCCCTCCTCAGCTTACAAAGAGTAGAGGTGGTGAAGGTAGATGAGTTTAAATCCTTGGGGTTAACTGTCCAAAGTAACGCAGAGTGTGGTAGAGAGGTAAAGAAGAGAGTGCAGGCAGGATGGAGTGGGTGGAGAAAGGTCGCAGGAGTGATTTGTGGTAGAAGAATATCTGCAAGAGTGAAGGGCAAAGTTTACAACACAGTAGTGAGACCAGCTACATTGTACGGCTTCGAGATGGTGCCACTCACAAAAAAAACAGGAGGCAGAGCTGAAGCAAAATTTTCAGAGTGACAAGGGATGGACAGGATTGATGAACATATCAGAGGGACAGCACCGGTGGGACCTTTTGGAGACAAAGTCAGAGAGGCAAGATTGAGATGGTTTGGACATGTGAAGAGGAGGGACCCAGGGTATATAGGGAGAAGGATGCTGAAGATGGAGCCACCAGGCAGGAGGAGAAGAGGGAGGCCAAAGAGGACAGGGTGGAAGTTACAGAGGACAGGGTGAGATGGAAACAATTGATTTGCTGTGGCAACTCCTAATGGGAGCAGCCGAAAGAAGAAGATGGATAAAAGACAACACACAAAATGCGTCACATTGTTACAAAGAACTTTCATTCTCCTATATTCACTTGAAAGTTTTAAAGATCTTAGTATATAAATTACGGCCCATTTCATTTCAAGTTTTTGTTTGACAGCCTTTGAAAAATAACTCTAACAGGTTGTGTATCTGTTTTGAAAATATACTTTGTCTAGAATTACAGCTGAAATGAATGAATGTTCAGTTGATGTTGGTTAATAAAATGGTTTTAGGCATTTATCAACGTAAAACTGCAAAACCTGGTCTCAAATATGAAGATTCACTTATTTTTTGTGTTTGTTTGTTTATTCATTCATACATCTGTTCATTCTTCCATTATAACCTGAGTATATTTATACTTTGAATTACTTGACATAAAAAAAGTTATTCAAAGTTTAATTGAAATGGGCATTTTTTTTCTACATAAAACATAATGTATTGATTCACCATAATAAACATTTGAAAGAGTCTTGGCAATTTATATTATGTCTTATTTAAAGGATGAATGAATACATCAGTGATATAAGATAATATGGTGATACAGTTTTCCGAGTGGTGGTTGTGTTGCTGCTATTTATTCTAAACAGAAACTCAGTGAAAGCCTGCAAGTGGTTTAGTTTCAATGATAATCTTTGTTGGGCTGTTGTCAGAGTGATTCCTTCTCTTCAGTGTTTGAGGGTAAAAACAAAGCAAATTCCTGACCACCTGCTCACGAAGCAGAGCCATGATTGTGTTCTTTTGAAAGACAGGAAATCATATACACGCTCTGATGGTCATCAGACCAGGATGTGTTCCCACAGAGTCGAGCATGAAGTAAATGAGTCTAGACAGGCTGCTTTCCTTTTACCTCCACAGCCAAGGTCAGCACTCGTTCACAGGTGGGTAGATGAAGTATATTGCCCAAAGACACAAACAAGTAGGAACCAAAACCAGTTCTACATACTGGTAGCCCAACCCCTTTTCCCGTCTAAGATTCATGTTTTGGTGACAATTTTGGATTCCACCATGAATATTTGGCTGGAGGTCAGTTTTTAATTTTTGAAAACATCTTGATTGTGTATTGGGGTCATGTCGGAACCGAAAAAAAAGTTGGTTTAGTTTAGTTCTGGTTTCTTTTGGTCAGACACTTTCTGTCTTTTAACCTGTTGTATATTATGGACGATATATATATGGACGGTTTATTAAGGACATAATAAAATCCATCCATCCATCCATCATCTACCGCTTAGTCCAATTAAGGGTCGCGGGGGGGCTGGAGCCTATCCCAGCAGTCATAGGGTGTGAGGGGGGGTACACCCAGGACAGGACACCAGTCTGTCGCAGGGCCACAAACAGACAAACAAGCACAGACACACCCACACGCACACCTAAGGACAATTTAAAGATTCCAATCCACCTAACCCGCATGCCTTTGGATGTGGGAGGAAACTGGAGCACCCGGAGGAAACACATGCAAACACGGGGAGAACATGCAAACTCCACACAGAAAGGCCCCGGGAATTGAACCCACGACCTTCTCGCTGTGAACAACAACAGTGCTAACCACTAAGCCACCGTGCCGCCCCACATAATAAAATCATCAGCGTTTATTTATTTGTTTGTCTGTAACAGGATTACATCAAAACTACTGCACAGATTTTGATGAAATCATCACCACAGATAGATATTAGGCCATGAAGACTACATTAATTTTTGAAGGTGATACAGATCCCGATTCTGGACCAAGATTTCTATGTATATATGCTTTGAAGGATTACGTCAAAACTACTTACGTCATAACTGCTTTACAGATTCTCACCAAATTTGCACCACAGATAGATGTTAGGGCATGGAAGACTTCACTGAATATTGGAGGTGATCCGGATCCGGATTGCTGGACGTCAAAAATCTCGGATTGCTCTTGTTCAGAAAGTGTTTATCCTGAAATTGTGTAAATTTAAACCGGTACATTACTTAGAAGGTACCTTGAGTAAATGTGGGTTACATGAATGTAACTGTAGACGTATGTAGGTGTGAGAGCTGCAAATCTCTGTAGAGTGTGATAGATATCATGAGATGTGTGATAATTAAATAAATGTGAATTACATCAGAGTCACACAGCATCCAATTTAGTGTTTCCTGTCAGATGATAATACACAGGCCTAACTGCTGAGGACACCCTTCTCTAAAAGATACAATGTGTTCTCAAAGTGCACACATCCACCCACTTGCACCTTTTACCTTCTGTAATATGATCTACAGAAATGACCTCAGATTATGTCAGTCTTGTGTGAACACAAACATTTATGCCAAAGTAGTTTTTTACCATTTATTAAAAAAAAAAGGGAGGCACAGGATGCATTTGAGAAACACTAGTGTGCATGCAAAATAGTCCACAGTGCAGATGAAAACATCCAGACACTCCTGTTTTTGTATGTCTAACAGGTGGCCGTGTCATGTGTGCAGTATGATTGATTAATAAATCCTTTATTGCATAAGTTATTCAGGTGTCAGAGTGCTTTATATGGGGAGGTGGAGTGAAATCCTCAATAATTTGCAGATTGTGCACTCCTTTTAGCTTTGCCTTAAAACAAAATCCAGACACGTCTGTTTGATGTCTACACCTCCAAGATAATGAACCAACATTGTTCCATCACAAACCTGATGCTGAAGTAGGTGTGTGGGTCTGGGAGCATGCAGTGCTGCCAACCATTACCACATCCATCACGCTATGGAACCATCTTGGGTTCTGGATTGCAGCCAGCCAAGAAGACCACTTGGCCATCCCTGCCTCCCAAAAGCATCCATCTAGCTGCTGAACCCAGATGAGAAGTGATACATGGGTGTACCCTGTACAAAACAAAATGTACCTTGTGTGCACACACAAACATTTCAAGTGTGCTATATAGTAAAACAAGGTCCCATTATATATTTTATTCTCTCCATCACTCCCGAGTGCTGCATGAATTACAGATGGGACCACAAACTGCTGAGCAGCTCCTGCCCACCTCCTTTGCTGCACAGAGTAGACTGTGGAGGTGAACAAAATTATGTTGATGCTGTTATGCTGTGGTTTTTCTGCAATATGCTTCTGAATTATGTTGATGCATCTATGATATGATGCGCCTCCCACAGAGCAGATAGATGAGTAGGCATCAGGTTAATGGTTATAAGGCCTCGTGAGAACAGAGGCCGATTCTTGAAGCACAAGAATGTGGTGTATGCCGGCTTGGGTTACTGAACTCCACAACCCAAACATCCAATCTATGCAAGCATTCAACAAACTCTGACATAGTGCGAGGCCACATCCCTGACAAATGCCAAAATTCACTGGGAAAATGCCAGTGTCACTGCCCTCATTATATAGCATGCAGTGCTTTAATTAATCAATAAATTTTTGTCTTTCAGCTGCCACTCATGACAGCCCAACGTGGCCTCATTAAACATTTGTCACTTTTTTGTAAGCCTACAAGATGGTAATGACTGTTTCAAAAAGGGTTCTGCTTTAAAGAAGGGCTAGAGGGCTCAGAGAAAAACACTGAATACTTCATAAGGCCTCACATGGCAATCAGTAACTGCCACTGGCTGCTGGAGGTTGTCACACCAGATCCAGTACAGGATCCCCTTCCTGATGCAACTCCAGTTCTACACGGAGAAATGCAAATTCTCAAGATGTCTAAAATCAACATAGGCTACAAAGAAGCTCTGTCAGTATTTACACTCCCATTCAGTGACTACTTCTTGGGCCATGAAACTAGGACGCATGAATCTCTGAATGACAAGTAACTGGGACTGAATCCTGTTAATGACCCTTACAAGTTCTTTGTCCTGTACAGAGAGCAGTGTAGTACAATTTCAATTTATTGACTTTATATAGCTCCAAATCACAACAAAGCTGCCTCGAGGTGCCTCACACAAGTAAAGTCTAACCTTACCAACCCCTAGAGCAAGCACACAGGTGACAGTGGTAAGGAAAAACTCCCTCTGATGATTTGAGGAAGAAACCTCAAGCAGACCAGACTCAAAGGGGTGACCCTCTGCTTAGGCCATTCTAACAGTTACAAAATTTTGCAAAGTTTTATAAAACAGAACGTAACAACAAAACAGAACATAACAACAAAAGATGATTTTGATGGAAAGTTTATGCAGGCATCCAGTCACAAGCAGGGGTCATCCATCATGCCGTTCAGTGGGTCTGTTCCCGCGGCACAATCTGTTCCACATCCGTTTCAGAAATTATGTGTCAAATCTCGCACATGATGTCATGAAATCACCAGTGTTAAGCTAACACTGACAGTGTTAATTTAAGGTAAAATTCATCAGCATTAAGCAACAGGAAAGCAGAGAAAATACTAAGTTGATCGGTGGCCGCTAGCCTTAAGTTTCACTAACAGACCCAGAATTTAGATTAAGTTGAGGCCAAGACCCACTCTGTTTATTAATAAAATGAATTTTAAAGGATAGGAAGCACAGTACCATGCTATGCCAGTATATGCTAGCTATATGAGATGGAAAATAAATGCGTCTTAAGTCTGGATTTGAAGGTCTCTACAGAATCTCACTGTTTTATTGATGCTGGGAGATCATTCCACAGATAAGAGTAAGCTCTGTGACCCGCAGACTTTTTATTCACCCTAGGGACACAAAGTAGTTCTGCACCCTGAGAACACAGAGCACGGGCCAGCACATAGGGTTTAATTAGGCCAGCTAAGTAGGGAGGTGCTAGTCCATGAAAAATTTCATAGGTTAGTAACAGAACATTAAAATCTGATCTCACTTGGACAGGAAGCAAATGAAGAGATGGCAAAATGGGTGTAATGTGGTCAAACTTTCTGCTTTCTGTCAAAAGTCTGGCAGCAGCATTTTGAACCAATTGGAGAGACTTAATGCTGGAATGTGGTAAACCAGAAAATAGGACATTGCAGTAGTCCAATCTGGAAGAGACAAACGCATGAATCAGGGTCTCTGCAAAGGTAATACATGGTGACATTCCCAAATTTATACACCCACCTAATTTTGTTTAAAGAATTATTGCACAGTTTCTGTAAATCCTATAAACTTCATTTCACTTCTCAAATATCACTGTTTGTCTGCTATATGATATATTTAACTTAAATTGCTGATCCAAACAACCAATGATTTATAAAGGAAAATCATGGAAATCATCAGGGGTGCCCAAACTTTTACATACAACTGTACCCCTACAATTATTGCAATCCAGGTGATCACTATTTCCTTTGTCAAAGAGGGACAAGAAGGCTTTTCTTCCAGCCTGTTGGTCTTTTTTTTTGTTTGTTTGTTTGTTTTTTGTTGTTGTTGTTTTTTTTAACTATGAGGTCTGTCCATAAAGTATAGGTCCTTTTTATTTTTTCAAAAACTATATGGATTTCATTCATATGTTTTTACGTCAGACATGCTTGAACCCTCATGCGCATGCGTGAGTTTTTCCACGCCTGTCGGTGACGTCATTCGCCTGTGAGCACTCCTTGTAGGAGGAGTCGTCCAGCCCCTCGTCGGAATTCCTTTGTCTGAGAAGTTGCTGAGAGACTGGTGCTTTGTTTGATCAAAATTTTTTCTAAACCTGTGAGACACATCGAAGTGGACACGGTTTGAAAAATTAATCTGGTTTTCGGTGAAAATTTTAACAGCTGATGAGAGATTTTGAGGTGATACTGTCGCTTTAAGGACTTCCCACACAGTGGGACGTCGTGCAGCGCTCCCAGGCGCCGTCGTCAGCCTGTTTCAAGCTGAAAACCTCCACATTTCAGGCTCTATTGATCCAGGACATTGTGAGAGAACAGAGAAGTTTCAGAAGAAGTCGGTTTCAGCATTTTATCCGGATATTCCACGGCGGCACAGGAAAAACACCTCCGTGTTGATAACCATTTGTAAAATCCAGGCGGCTTTTGATGGCTTTCAGTGGAGTGAGTATATGAGAAATTGTTTAACAGCTGGACATGTTCCAACTTGTCCTTAAGGCTTCCAACGGAGGTGTTTTTCCTGTGATGGAGCGTCGCAGCGGCTGCGAGCCGACGCTGCAATCCGCCCGCACTTCTTTCATTAAAAAAATCTCCTTTAACAGTGGAATATCCGGATAAAATGCTGAAACCGACTTCTTCTGAAACTTCTCTGTTCTCTCACGACGTCCTGGATCAATAGAGCCTGAAATGTGGAGGTTTTCAGCTTGAAACAGGCTGACGACGGCACCTGAGACCGCTGCACGACATCCCACTGCGTGGGAAGTCCTTAAAGCGACAGTATCACCTCAAAATCTCTCATCAGCCGTTAAAATTTTCACCGAAAACCAGCTTAATTTTTCGAACCGTGTCCACTTCGATGTGTCTCACAGGTTTAGAAAAAATTTTGATCAAACAAAGCGCCAGTCTCTCAGCAACTTCTCAGACAAAGGAATTCCGACGAGGGGCTGGACGACTCCTCCCACAAGGAGTGCTCACAGGCGAATGACGTCACCGACAGGCGTGGAAAAACTCACGCATGCACACGAGGGTTCAAGCATGTCTGACGTAAAAACATATGAATGAAATCCATATAGTTTTTGAAAAAAATAAAAAGGACCTATACTTTATGGACAGACCTCGTATGCCTTAGAGTATTTTTGAATCACCTCTTTGATCCCCATAACCAAAGGAAAGACTTCAGTTGTGCTAAAACTCTCTTCATTGCTCATGCTTGAGCAGCTTGTTTACTATGATTAGTTTTTGTGTTCCTGGCAAATATCAGGAGGGTTAATATTGCATTGGATGGTATGAGGCAGTACACCGTCATCTGGTTTCATGTGTAAAATTAGACAGATAATCTGTTTTGTTGTTTTCAGTGTATGAAGGTCGGCTGAAAGGTTTTGTCTCCAACATGATTATTTCAAGATTTTGAAGTGACTGTTAGGAGAATACCCACAACCCGATCCTGGGTAAGCGGATGAAGGTAAGTGAGTGAGTGTTATGAGAATAATCCTTTACTAATTGATTATCACTCCAGCAAACGGGTTTTTCCTGCAATTACAGGTGCAGATTCACCGTCAACATCACATACATTGTTGCTAAAAAAATGGTGACAATGCTTGTGTAATTAAATTATTTATTTAAAGGTGCATAACACCTTTAAATTAAATGAATAATTTAATTAGGCAGACATCCGTGTTGCACCAGCGTTGCTTTTCTCTACATGTTTCGTCCTGACCTGGGTGCACCAGATTTTTTCGGCTTGGTCACATCGATGTCTGTTTGAAACAACATGCTGTTATTGAATTCCTCATGGTGCAGGGATGTGCACATTTATCGATAAATGAGTGCCGTTTATGGCAACGCCTGTGTGGATGTCAGTGCAGTCAGGAGGTACACAGGAAGTTTGAAGGATGAAAGTCCAGTCACGATGAGTCTGCATGACCAGACCCGTAGCACACACCCCATAACAGGCACAGAAATACAGCATCAAGTGTGGGTGCGATGACATCATCCTCACAGAATTTATAGAACATGGCAACTGTCACTTCTGACCAATATGTGGACACTTTACAAAAGCTGTGCACACACTTGAAGTGGGTTCATCCTGGAAAAGATGTAATTCTTCAGTATGACAATGCTCATATACACACACACACACACACCTAAAAGTTGACAAACTCAGGATGCATTGCAGCTTCTCAAATCTGGGCACACTCACCATACAGTCTGGATCTTGTGCCCTCTGACTTTTTCAGCTTTCTCCCAAGCTGAAGGGACACCTGAAGGGACACTGTTCCACTAATGATGCCGAGGTGCAAGCAGCTGTGCATCGCTGGTGCCAAAAGAATACACCCAATTTCTTCACTGATGGGATGCACAAATCTGTCTAGTGTTGGCACCAGTGTGGGGAAAGGAAACGTGTGTTATGTTGTAACTGAGGAAGGTTTGAATGCACAATGCAGGCAATCATGAGGTAAGTGGTAGGTGCAAACACACAGGTGATTTATTGTCCAAACTGTGATCAAACCTCCTAACAAGAACAAAAACAAGGCGTGACAAAAGGGTCCAAATAAACACACAAGCAAGGTTCAAATAGAGTCACTGGAAAAATGAGTCGGTAGTTAAGGGAGTATGTGGGTACAAACAGATAAGCAGGTAAATTTGGAAAGCAGCAATATGAAACATCTGGCAAACAGGAACAGAGGTGTGGCTTAAATGCAAAATTAACTCATGAGTGAATGAAAGGCAGATGTGTGCAAATGTCAACAGACTACCTGAAGGTGGCAAAAATAAACAGCATAAGAAGTTGAGAAAAGGATAAAACATAAATGGGCCTTTCAGATTGCACTCTTCATCAGAGTCAAATAACGGCTCCCTTTGCGTCTGACGCGTCGGATGCGTCTGACACGTTGTGTCGGATGCAGCAAGGGGGCAGAGATTTCTATGTCACACTGGCTTTTCCAAAGCCCAAAAAAAGCAGAGCAATTGCCATCTTGGTTTTGTGTCTGCCAGAACCACAAAAAAGCTGGAAAAAACAACAGTAGAATGAGTCACCCATCACACTGCTGGGAGAAGCTTTTTTTCAGCAACTTTTGGGAGTGACACCAGGCCAAGGGAGGACTGATCAGACGGTGGGATCAATCGAACTGCAACGGAGGGCAGAACCACACAGAGCAGCCAGGGTTCAGGCCACATTCCTGGGCAGAGCAAGACACCTCAGCCAGGGTGACAGAGCAGACCCACTCAATCTGAAATTCCTCACATTTGGATATATACAAACACCCAGTTTGACCAACGGAGCTTAGGTCTGCAAATTTGTCTGAGGTGAGAATAATTTAAAAATAAAACATGGCGTTACTGCACTGTTGAAGGTTTAATGCTCGGCTGACGTTAGCTTAGCATCAAAATTTGCTGTGCAGACAACCTAAATACAGGCATATTTTAAAACTTCCAGTGTTGGAGCTGAACACTAAATCCTGAAGTCCAGACAGAAGAAGCAAACATCTCTTCATCTCTTCAAAATGGGAGAAAAATGTCTTCAAAACTCCACCAGAGGTTAAAGCTACAGAGGAGACCATCACCTGTTTAAATGTCCCAAGAGTCCAGCTCACCTGTCATCTCTGCAAACCAACACCTGCTGCTACACTTCTAAATAAAACAAGGGCTCTTTAAACAGCAGCTATTTTATTATTTTGAAAAGCTGTTTCCTTTTATGTGCTAACATTAAATCAATGAATCATTAAACATGTCCATGAAGTCAAAGTTCAGTCAAAAAGACAATTGCACAGGTAGAACAAGCCCCGCCCCTATTGTGCATAATTTTAAAACATTCACAATCACTGGTCAAATTCACATTTTAGAAATTACTCTGTCCTGATCACAGCATTAAAAGTAATCACATACTCTGAGGGCATAATTAAAAGTTGAAATGACTCAGTTAAAAAAAATGATTCCACCATGAGGCTTATGTCACACTGAGAAATCCTAATTAACAAGCACACTGCAGTCATTGTTACATCATCTCCTGTTGCATTTATAATAAATATTTGTATTTATTTACAGTGTCGCTTTCCCTAGTTGAAATGCAGATATGAATATCTACCAGACTTAAAAATGTACACATTAATTTCTATGCTATTTTATTTGTCTAACAATAAATGTGCACGGTTCCTTATCATGTTAATCAAGAAAACAGCTTATGTGAAACAACAGGTAAGTATGGTTTTAATTCACAGATGAAGAGAAGTTTTTAAATAATCTTTTATTTTAATTTTTTAGTATATTAGTAACAAGTGTTCTAATGTAAGAAACCTTTTTACAGTAATCAGAAATTAAGTTTGAGGTTAAAAAAACATTTGCAAGGATTTTCTTCAGAACACTGCTGTGTATAAATGGGCAGTTCTGTGACACATTTCTCCACTGCAGTCTTCCGTGTTTTGGCCTGATGCCTCATTTCTACTGGACAGCGTGAAGCTATGTCACAATGTGCAACGGTGAAAATTGGATTGGGTTGAACTTTGAGCATGGAAGCTTGACGACAAGCAGCAATGCGCGCTCCCAGCAGAGCGTCGCATCAGCTCGGCTTTTGACACAGAAGAAATGCTCAAAGAAGGCACGACGATCTCGCCAGGAAGTGAGGGGAGAGGTGCAACTTATAAAGGGGGAGTGATAAGCAGTAAATGGAGGACAGGGGTGGTTTGTTTGCCTCTTACCGCCTCTGCTTCCAATTTTCTGAGAAATCACAATTGCATTTCCGAGCAGAGGAGGTCATCAACTGTCAGCAGGAAGAGGAGCAGAGGAAAAATTTTAACATTGTTTATTGAGAAATGGCAGGATCAATGGCACTGTTGGATGGGCTGTTGAATGGGACTTTCACTGTTGCTATAGCAACAGTGAAAGTTCCATTCTTATTTCATGTAGGGATTGGGGGGGGGGGGGGGCATCCAGAAAATTACACTTTATTGAACTTGACTGACATCCAGACTTTGATGTTTTTCCAGTGCACATAGTGAAACCTGTGTATCTGCCCACGTGTGAGCAAAACAACTCAAAGTTTTAGTCCAGTTTGGACCAAGGCTTTGAACCAGTTCAAGGAACAAAATCCAAAGCAGAAACTTTTTTAATGTTCTAGAACATAAATGTTTATTTGAAATAATGGTTTTGTTTTAGGGGTTTTTCAAATAGCAACTACAATGTTCACTCTCCTCTTATGCTTAAATTCAGGTCATAACGGAGTTCATAACTCAGTCAGCACCAACATATGGGATCAGATAACCCACCCTTTTTCAAAATATATTTTTGGGAAAATTACTGCCTGAAGACCAAATGCTGCCATGCTACTCTGTACGCATCTGATCTCCTCAGGTCTTAGAAGTTAAGCAGAGTAGGCCCTGATTAGTACTTGGCTGAGAGGCTGCAAAGGAACATCAGGAGCTGTGAAGAGGTTTCTCCAAGTAGAACTGTGATTGCATCAGGAAGAGTATCTGATGTAAAACTCTACTGAAAAGTAGTTGGGACAGCTAAAAAAAAAAAGCAACAAAAAAATTAATAAATAGGGTAAACTAGGGCACAAAGTTACACGGGGACAATTGTTACTGCACAGTATCCAGATGCCACATGTGTGCATCATTTCTAATTTTAGCCCTTATAGATGCTGGACCTGTACACAGTAGTGATGGAAATGTAACAGTGCACATGCACTAGGGCTAAAACTAGAAACAATGCACACACGCAGTGTCTGAATAGTGTACAGTAACAATTTGCCCTGTGTAACTTTGTGCCAGTTTACCCTAAATGAAACTTCCTGAAGACCAAATCATGTTTCTTCGAAAGAAAATGAATTCATTTGAAAATATTGCAAATAAAAGCACACTGAAAGACTTATAAAAAGCAGTTTACTCTGCATGAAGCAGTCATGCAAAAAAAAAAAAAAAAAAGTGGTGCAATAAAAACATTGCAAGCTGGGCTCTTTTCACTTCTCATATCATAATGTCATCAGTCAGTTCTCTGTATGTAGAGCTTTATGTGTATGCTCCTGGGACCTTTCAGATAGGTAAATGACCAAATGGTCCCCAGAGATTACTGTGAAGGCACAAGGAAAGTGACTACTGGGATTTTACTGTTTTGATGGTCATAAATAAACAGAATGAGGAGTTGTTCTATAATGTGCAATAACCAACAGAGTTCCTGTTGTGGTCTCTTGGTTGAGGAGGAGAAAGACAGAAGTAAAAAGTGCACTACATCACATGGTGTGATTCTGCTGCTCGCTTTATAAATATACCCTAATGTAGTTTGTGTCAGGGTTTCCCCCGGATCCTGGTTTGAATTCTTTTAACCAGTTGTCATGTGTTAGTTATTCCACCAGAGGGCACCCTCTGTTGTTTCTCACACCTGGAGCAGATGAGTGACTGATGAAGGATAAGACTATTTAAACCCTGATTTTCTGATCAGTAGTTGCCAGATACTTGCGTTGCAGTTTGCATTGTGTGTTCCTTGAGATTGCATATTCCATGCTCCTTGATCTAGCCACGCCAGGTTCTTCACAATCCAGGACCCAGATCGTTTCCAGGAGAACCAAGCCTGATTGCCTCTCTGTGACCTTGAGCGCGTCTTCCTGCCGCCCCCATGCACTTAAGACGTCGGAGCTTCCTGCAGCTAAACCTTGGTAACCTGGCCAACTCTCTAATTCCCTTATTAAGGCAAAATGTCTTTCCTGGTGTTCCAGAATATTCCTGTGCGGCTCCCACGCTGCCCTTGTCCTTGGTTCTGGCTACCTGCACAGCAACATCACTTTGGAACTCCTCAGCTCTCTGTTCAGAGTGCGGGTCTGCTACACGCCAGTTAAGTTCCTTGTCGTCTCAGTGGGATCCTGGTCTCACTTGTTCCTGTCTGTGACTGTGCTATGATAAAGAACTGTTCCAAGAATGTTTCATAAGAACTGCATGAACTTCGATATCAAACTGTATTGAGTCCAGCTGTCCAAGTCCTACTTAACTGGAACTGTGTCACAACACGCAGCACTTGATCTCTGACCTCTGGATACAAATTAGGAACTGTGGATACAATTTATGAACTGTGAACAATTCCTGAAGTGTGAACCTTATTTCCTGAGAAGAGAACATTATTTTCAAGCCTTTGAAGAATCCTGTGTTAGCCTTTTGTGAACAGTGACTGTTTGGTGGCTTCATTGTTACGAGTGCATTCACTCACCGTCTGTGTCTTCATTCCCCTAGGTCCTGGTCTTGGAGGCGAGCATTCCTCCTGGTCCCTGAACCACTTTCCTCAGTTTATCTTCAAGACTAGCTCAGGATACTGTAACTCCATATTTCCACAGCCAGGAGGATGTGTATATGTATTTTTTTTATTCGTGTGTAAACTTTCTTTCGTACGTTTTTTTTCATTGTCGGCTGTGGTGTATGATTATATTGTTCTCATTACCATGTGAGTATATTTGTTGTGAAAACCATCATAAGATATTTTTAATTATGGGTTGATTGGTTTTCACGTGAGGGCAATTGTTAATTACTGCTAGTACTTCGACAGGTGTTTTTTGCCTTGTGCGTTGTCTGAGGAAGGGCAGTCTGCCCGAAACATCACGTCTTTATTATTATTAAAGCTTTTTTGCATGGGAGCGCTGTGGTGGCGCGGATCATTCTATTTTTGGTATAATTTCTTTTGATCCAGCACGCCTTTCATGTTTTTTGGATGTGCGTGTCCTCTCTGTATCACATTTATAAAACAGCATCATATTTTCAGATGTAATTTTCCAAGAAAAAAACACTATCTTATATTTGGTCCAGTACAGCAGTTAACTCACTCCAATCAAACTAAACAATGTCCCCAGTGTAGCATAGTAAATTCCTTCGGCTTATTCCTTTGTTCACTTGGGGTCACCACAGCAGATCCAAGATGGATCTGCTTAATTATTTGCCACAGGTTCTATGCCAGATGCCCTTCAATGACGTAACTCCACTTTACGTGGAGAATTGGCAGAAGAGCCTTTGAACTGGGAAATTTCTGCTCTGGAAACAAGCGCACTGACTCCTTGCCATTACTCACAGACAATAGACTCAAATATAGCCTCAAGCAAATGACATTTTTATAATGTCTGAAGGGTACATATTGTTATGTCACACAGCCTTATATTCAACATTATTAACTGGTATTTCATTTGGTTCTAAGTGGTGTTGGAACAATAATTTTAAGATTGAACCAAAAACTGAGAATGTTAGAATACAGATTCTCCTCAGATCAAACTGAGTGAAAAGATAGTGGAGTTTGAAAGGTCAGATTTTAACAAATTTGGCAGAATAACTGAGCATAAGCCAAGGAAAAATTTGTTAAAAATTGAGGTCACAGGCAACATTCTACATTTGTACACAATGCTTAGGAGATACTTAGAATGGCTATTCCAAGGAACTGGTTAAAGATGTACTATTGGTTACTATTAAATATTAATATGAAGTCATGCGTTACATTTCCATTGGTCACATGTCCTTTGAGCTTGGGTGACCTTGAAAGGTCAAACTCAAGGTCATAACTCTTGAACTCAAACATCTTGGCATCTTGATTAAACAAGATTGAAGGGCTATGTGTTAGTCAACAATCATTTTTTAATTTTTGGTTAAAATGGAGCAAATTTCAAGGCCACACAGAAACAGATTATATCACAAATAATTCATTTGCATGCCTGCAAATGTCAAAAGTAATGGGGGTATTTTTTTTGGTCTTGTTATAAATTTAATGTGAACCATTTTTTAATAGAGACAGAGACATGTCCTCTGTTATCTATGCTGACTTTAAACTTTAATTGTCCTTATACTGTCAACAAGATGTCTGCAGGCAACAGCATATTACTTTTTAATCAGCTATGCACAGTTCCTCATGAGTTGTTAAAGCGCCGATGTTCATTTTCCCTCACATACTTTAAAACAGCTTGGATGAGAGCATTGGTGAAATGTCTAAAATGCTGTCAGCTGTGCCATTCAAATAATTGGATGTGCAGGATTTGCAAGAGTTCGCAGACAGGAAGAATCAAAGTTTGGTCCAAGACTCCACTTATCTTCAGCTTTGGCTCTATTTCACACTCCCCTTGTGCTTCTTGAACAGTGCATACAGGACCTTCAAGGTGGCAGCAACATCCTGAGAGATGATATCTGTCACAGGATTCACACAGAGACATTTAGTTATAAAGCACCATCAGTACCCTCCAAACCACTGCAGCAGTCACAAAACGAGCGCACTTTTACTGACGTTAGGTCATAATGTTCACACGGTCCATCTTAATGGGTGAAAGGTCAAGAGGATAAAAAAAACATGAGGCTGTAATTTAATCAGTGTCTCCACGGAGAGATGAGATTCAAGTCAATTTGGCATTTTGTGTAATGCACTAACATGACATGAAGACCATCTTCTCCACTAGCTGAGTTAATTAAAGCGCACATTGTGATACGCTTTTAGACCGTTATTGCTGGGATTCCTCATTCCATCATCCATCACAGTTATTATAATGACAATTAAACAAACACTAGTAAGAAATTAAATTAGCCATTTTCTCCTGGCTTAGATGAATTGTGCCAGCTCTTATACTCACTACTGTATCATGCAGAAAATTCACCTTTTTTTTGCAACTTTTAGTATTCGTGCAAAGTCATTTAAGGTCCAGAGTGTCACATAATGGATCTCCAGTGAAATGAAAGTCAATGTGCGCCATTGATTGTTTCACATATTGAGGCTGCTGTAAGACCCCGTGTTCCCAAACACCAGACTGCAACGTGACTATAAATGACTTCAATTCAAGAACCAGATCTGGCTGATAGTTGTAGAAGTTGAGGTACCCCATATGGCAAAGTGATTCTGAAGTTCAATCCCTTTGCAACTGAACTGTTTCATCAGCAACACACGCACTGTCACTAACAGAAGAAGCCTTCATCGAAAATATGAATAAAAATTGGAAGGACAGTTAGAGAGTGCAGAGTTTTCAAACAGTCCTCTGTCATTTTTCTTTTATCTCTTTCTTTTTCGATGAGCGTTATTCCTTTGATCTTTTTTCTAAAATTTTAGAAGCTGATTGCTTTAAACCTGATCCTGGTGTCACTCATCTTTGATTATTGATCTTAAATCTTTGATCCTGATAGCTGACCTTTGATCTTGGACTCTAAAAATTAACTGCTGTCTCAATGAGAAAAAGTAATGTAACAATTTGCATAGGATTTTTAAAATGTTTTTTCAACTTAACTAGTTATTTCAGCTTAACTAGAGTAGTCTTGCAACATTAACTCAGTTGAAAGTTATAATAACTAAGTTGAAATAACTTACAAAAATCTATGCAAATTGTTACATAAATTTTTCTCGATGAGACAGCAGTTCCTTTTTTAGAGTGTGATTGTTGACCACTGATTGTGATCACTGATCTTTGAGCATAACTTCAGCTCTGTATTGCTGAACTTTGGTCCTGAGCTTTGATCCGGATAGCTAGATTTTGATTCTGATCAGTGATGTTTGCTCTTTGAACCATGGCCAAGCAGTTACGACTACAAGGTAATTTGTCTTTTTTTAATCATGACCTTTTGACCATAGGCTTGTAGGTTAAATGTACTATAAATGATTTTCTACCATTTGATGTCACACTTTTGCCACACTTCAAGATGTAAACAAAGCTTTCCTCATCAGCCACTCCTTCTCAACCCTGCCTCCTCCACACTGACTCACCTGAACAGCAGTTGGAGCTGTGTTGTATCTTTATCGAGGAGGAATAATGGACAGTTTGGTGGATTACTTAAGTGCAGAGAGTTGCCTGTCTTTGAACGGGTAAATGTGAATTTGTGTGATATTTCAGAAAGGAATTAATTTATAACCTCACCAAAGTAATTTTTTTAAGATCACATCATCAACTTGACTGTTGTTTGACGCTGAGATTTGAACAAGCGCATTTGTGCACATGCATGCGTGTCTCCGTGGTGAATCCAGCTTAATCCATCTCCGAGAGGTGGGTTGAAAGCTGGACAGAAAACAATCTGGCTTAAATTTAATTTGCACCATTCAGTTTCAGAAAAAAAAAAAATATATATATATATATATCCGGATTGCAAACCCCAGTCTGAATGAGGTCATACACACTGGAGTAATGCTCACTAAAAAAAAAAAAAATGGTGAGAATGCAGAATAGAACCATGACAATCTGAAAGGAATATGAAAGGAGCGCCATTTAAAACATGCTCATCAATCAACGAAGCACTGACACACAGGACAGTGAAGGAACAATGTGGGAAGTAGCAACATGTGGAATCCTTAAAAATGATCACATCAAAAATCCAAAATATAAAGGAAATAATATTAAACTAACTTCACTGAAGGGATGCAAAAGAAAACAACAAAAGCACTTGGTGGAAAAGGCAGAAACATGAAAGAATACCATAAAAGTGACAGACGGAGCACGTGAAACTGAAATTAAAACTAAAGAGACACCAGCACACTGCTCCAAGTGCACAATATAGATAGAGGGAATACAGGAGGCGCAGAGGAATAAACACTGACACAAGGAAAGATGCAAGAGAGATTAAAGGACCACAAGACCAAGAAGCGAAATCACAAGATGCTCTGAGGAAACGGACACAGTCAAAAAGCTGTTCACAGCAAATAGGGGCAAGAAGATGGAGGGAGAATGAAGCAAGACATGAAAACATCCATACACCCTATGTGAACGTGTGCATGAGCGCAGATCATGACATGGTGTTGGACATCACCAAGCTGTTCCAGATGTGCAGATGAGCACTTTGCATGACAGTTACTGTTACTTCTCTATTTTGTCTTTTTTTTGGGGGGGGGGGGGGGGGGTGCAGAAGAACTGCTGACAATGGACTTGGTGAACATTTGAGATTCTGAGTAAATATGGCTCCACTGTCTTGGTCAGAGTTTGGTTTGGGCATTGTTAAGATTCAGAGCAGCTCACTTTAATAGTCTGTTTTTGCTACTTGTTGTTTGCACAATTATGGTTTTATTCAATTCCAAGGTCGGTATTCAATTCAGAAACTTACACCTTTTGTCAGTCATCATTGCTGATGTGTACATAACAAATTGGGGGCTTGTCCGGGAACACCCTAAACCATTGAGTCATTTATTGCCAAATGTTTGAACATGTGGAAACGCCACATGTTTGGCTATTATTTTTTTAGAACATATCTTTATTGTTATTCAAACCCTCATCATGTCACAAATTACAGTTTTTTGTTTCTTTTTTCCTCCCAACAACTCCAAAACATACCCCGCAGCACAGTCTTCAGTACATATAATATCCCCAAAGGACAAATACAAATACAAAAAAAAAAATGAGAGAAGCAGAAAAAGTAAAAAATTACAGACAACCAAGGCTCCCATACAAATTCAGTCATCATTTTGTGGCTTGGGAAGTGTCCCCCAAAATATGTTAGCTATCCTAGGTCCAACATAATCAAAGAATGGAGTCCATTTGTCATAAAATATTCCAATTTTACCTTTAACCCAGTATGTCAGGTAGTCCATGGGCAGCATATTGAATATATTCTTATGCCATTCTGAAAGTGTTGGTGGTTTATTTGAGATCCATTTAGCAATATGCTCTTGCGTGCAGCGTATGTTAACATGTACAGCAATTTTCTTCTGAGAGTCCCTTTGATTTTGCGTGTGGCATTCCCAGAAGAAGACATACTGCGTCCAGGCCCATGTCTTCATTAAAAACTACATTTAACTTTGAGACTACTTTTACCCAGAAATCTTGAATGTGGCCACAGATCCATATAGTACTCGTATGTATATAACTGCCAACCTCCTTAGTACACTTAACACACATTTCTGACCTTTTAGGGTCCATTTTATGTAAAATTTGAGGTGAAATCTGAAGATGGTGTAATATCCTGAATTGCAGTTCCTTTGATTGGTTACATATAGATATATTACAGGCATGTTCCCAGATACCAGTCTCTGTAGCTTCATCTATCTCTACTCCAAGATCTTGAGCCCACATTTTCAGGATTGTGTCCTTTACTTTAAAGGACTTATAAAGGGCCTCATAGCAGCGTCTTACTAAAAACCTGTTGCTACATGTTTTTAAAGTAGCTGTTCAGTTGATGACATATCCAAAGTAAATGTACACCCAGTGTGATTCTGAATGAAACTTCTGACTTGCAGAAACCTAAAAAAAATGTGTTCAAGGTAGATTACATTTTAATCTTAACTGATCAAACAACATCATTTTATCACCTTCAAATCCTAACTGATCAAACAACATCATTTTATCACCTTCAAATATATCTTTCAAAGTTTTAATACCTGCATTCTCCCCAAAATAAAACCCATTATCTACCAACCCTGGTGGAAAGTCTGCATTTCTTCATATTGGGGTAATTGGTGAGAGCACATTAGTTCTCTTTTCCCATTTTTTAATCATATCCCAAGCCTTTAAAGTAGATTTAATAATCAAATTATCATCTGAAACCCCTCAATCCTTCTTGTTCAGAATGAAAGGGAGACTAGCCAATGCTAAAGGCTTGCCCATATGCTTCAATATCTAGCCATAGAGAGTCTGGGTCATTCCGTATTCAGTCTACCAGATACAGCATTTGAGAAGCTAACTGATAAAATTTAATATTAGGGACTGCCATTCCTCCCTGATGTAATGGTAATTGCAATTTTACAAATTTAAGTTGTTGTCTCTTATGGTTCCAGATAAATGTTTGTAGCCAACTGTTTACTGTCTTAATTGTATTATTATTTAATAGGACTGGAATCATTTGAAATTTGTAAAGTAATCTGGGCAAAATATTCATTTTAATCAGAGAGACTCTCCCCAGCATTGAGAGTGGTAGAGAGGTCCATCTCTCTAAGTCATCATGAATGCGTTTAAGCAACGGTAGGAAATTGGTTTTATACATGTTTTGAAGCACAGGTGTAATATAAATACCCAAATAGACAAAACCTTGTGTAACCCATCTGAAAGGTGACAGCCCAGGGGGTAAAGTATGATGTACTTGGCTCAATGGCATCACCAATGATTTATTAAAATTTATTTTATATCCGGAGAATTCACTAAATTGATTAATAACATTAAGGACTGAGACAATAGATATCTCTGGTTTTGTAATAAACAGTAAAACATCATCCGCATACAAGGAAATTCTGTGCTGTTTTTTGATTAATTGATATTCCATATATATTAGGATGAGTTCTAATGGCTTCTGCTAATGTTTGGCTAATTTGTGCAAATGTTTTCCTTTTAACTACTATTTGAATTGCTACTTGCTATTTGACCTGAAAACAGATCCACAGCAATGGATGAGTTCTTGGCATCACCAACCATAGAGGTTTTGAAGTCAACTAAAAGAAGTAAAAGCTGCCATGCAGAAGACAAGGTTGGCTAGGGAAATAGCTGAATATTATGTTGATGCAGATTTGTTTGGTGTAGAAGATCTGGTGCAGTTTCCAGTAGAGAATACATCATCAGAAATGGAACTCAAGGTAAAACTTCTGGAATTGGAAAAGCAGAAATTAGACTTAGAAAGGGAGAAATAAAAGGAAAAATTAAAGTTAGAAATGAAAAGAGAGGAAAAACAAAGACAATCTGAATTAGTCAAAATAGAAAAAGAGAGACAGAGAGAGAGCACAGATGTGGTTTGAATTACAGAAAATAGAAAAAGAGAAAGAAAAAGAAGCTGAACTGAAGAGGTTGGAGTTAGTGAAACAGACACAGAAAATTGAATCTGGAAAGATGTTCTGTGCTAGTTAAGAAGTATAGCTTGTGCCTCCATTTACTGAGGAAGAAGGTAAGTATTTCCAGCACTTTGAGAAAGTAGCTGAAAGCCTTCAATAGCCAAAGAAATACTGGCCTTTGATGTTGCAAAGTGTCATTAAGGGAAAAGCCCAACAAGCTTATTCTGCTTTGTCAGTAGATGATTGTTCTGATTCTGAAATTGTTAAACGAAGTATTCTGAGAGTGTATAAACTAGTTCCAGAGGCATACCGGCAGAAATTCAGAAGTCTCAGGAGAGCTGATAAACAGACTCATGTTGAATGTGCTTATGAGAAGAAGTTTTGTTTTGAGTGCTGGTGTACATCCATGGACATCAAGGATAATTTCAACTTAGTAAAAGAAATGATTTAGGTGGAGGAATTTAAGAATTGTGTCAAGGATGATATTAAAACTTGTCTTGGTGAGAAACAAGCACTGACCTTGGAATAAACTGCCAAGTTTGCAGATGAAAAAAATGAAAACCTGGTATGATCATAAGGCTAGATGCCATAATTTCAAGCCAGGAGATAAAGTTCTTGTGTTGTTCCCTTCGCAGACTAATCCTTTGCAGGCTAGATTTCATGGTCCCTATGAGATTTTGACAAAACACAATGATCTCAATTACATTGTGAAGACTCCGGATAAAAGAAAGTCTAAACAGTTGTGTCACATTAATATGCTGAAGCCTTGTCATGATATGAATGTTAGTGTTGCAGCAGTCAGTGGAGCTCTTCCTGCAGCTGAAACTGCTGAAGCTGAGGATGAGTTTCAAGGTGATGAACCTAGCGTTAAGGCTGAAGTTCTGTCATGTAAACTGGCAAATTCTGAACTGCTGAAACATTTGGATGTCAAATTACAGCACTTAGAACCTTGGCAGAGAGATCAGATTGAGAAATTAATCAAGAAATGTGAAGATTTATTTCCTGATGTTCCAAAAAGAGTTTCTATAGCCTCTCATGATGTTGATGTTGGTGATGCCAAGCCAATAAAATAGCATCCATACCAGATGAACCCAGAAAAGAAAGAAATCATCGAGACAGAGACTGCATATATGCTAGAACATAATATTATCAAACTGTCCCGCTCAGATTGGAGTTCTCCATGTGTATTTGTTCCAAAATCCAATGGAAGCCCAAGATTCTGTACAGCTTACAGGCAGGTCGATGCTGTAACGAAAACCGATGTGTTTCTAATATCTAGGAATGAGGATTGTTTTGATAGACTAGGGCAGGCCAAATATCTGACCAAGATAGACCTACTGAAGGGTTATTGGTGCATCTCTGCTTTTTTTACATCGTCTGGTTTGTACCAAAATGAAGTCCTACCTTTTGGTATGAAAAACTCCCCAGCTACGTTTCAATGGATAATACAGGCTGTTATTGCTGGACTGCCAAACCCAGGTGCATACATCGTTGACCTGATCACCTGGAGCAACTCCTGAGAAGAGCATCTTCAAGATGTTAAGACTTTGTTTCAATGCTTGCCTCAGGCTAACCTGACTGTTAACTTGAGCAAGAGTGAGTTCCGTTGTGCTACTGTCACCTACCTTGGGTATGTCATTGGCCAAAGTAAAGTGGAACCTGTGGGTGCAAAGGTTCAAGCCATCCTAGACTTTCCCATTCCTAATGGCAAGAAAGGTTTGTGCCGGTTTTTGGGAATGACTGGGTACTACCAGAAGTTCTGTAAGAACTTTGCTGACAGCTCTCAGCCTTACAAATCAGTAAAATTTAATTGGGATAACAGGTGCCAAAGAGCCTTCATCTGCTTGAAGTCTCTGCTTTGTCATTTTCCAGTTCTCAAGTGTCCTGACTTCAGTAAGCCATTCTGCAGTCAACGCGTGCGACCAAGCTTGTGGATCTGTGTTGTTGCAACGAAGTGACTCTGATGATATTGACCATCCTGTGGCATACCAACATCAGAAGAACTATTCTACAATTGAGAAGAAGTTGTTAGCCGTATTTTTGGCCCTACAACACTTTGAGGTTTATGTTTGTGCAGGGCAAAAACCCACTGTTGTGTACACTGATCATAACCCATTGGTGTTCTTGAGCAAGATGAAAAATAAAAATCCAAGACTGTTAAACTGGAGTTTGATTTTGCAGGACTTTGACTTAGTAATCCAGCATGTGAAGGGCAAGGACAATGTCACTGCTGATTATTCGTCACATGTTTAAATGGTGTGTGTTTGAGGCATGTCATATTATGTAATATATGAAATTTACCCGTAATTTTTTTTTAATGTAGTATGTTTGATCATATTGTATATAACAATGGTAAGAAAAATCACAATGAAAATTTTGCCCCTTGTGGTTCAAACTTTTTCCCTCTTGGAAGGGAGGTGTGAGGTGGCAGAATTCTAACACAAGGTGGAGCTCAACATTATATGCTAGTGATTGGTATAGCTTCCCCTGTGTTGATCTGTGTAATTGTCCTTCCTGTTAAGGATGTGGAATGTTCCAGACTGACTGCCTATATAAGGAGCAGGTGTGGTGATGAGTGGGTTGTGGCAGTCATCAGACAAGAGAGAATTCAACTTGCATCAACTATCTTCCACCACACCTGGGGAGAGCCATGTTGGATTGTCTTGGCTGGAGCACTGTTTGATTCAAGAAAAGGACTGCTGCCAAATGACTTGGTGAACATTTGACATTCTGAGTAAATATGGCTCCAATGACTTGATCAGAGTTTGGTTTAGGCACTGTTAAGAGTCACAGCAGCTCACCTTAATAGTCTGTTTTTGCTGCTTGTTGTTTGTACAATTATGGATGTATTAAATTTCAAGGTCGATATTTAATTCAGAAACTTACACCTTTTTTTCAGCTGTAAATGGGTTTCCTTTTGTAATATAGATGGTAGTGATGTGATGTACTATTGTGTGCCTGCACAAGGTGTTATATTCTAAAAACTGACTGGATGCTTTTTGCCTTTCCTGCCCTGCTCGACCTGGTCTGTGCAGAGTGACACAGCTTCCATTAAAAATTAACTAGGCCTGTTTTTTAGCGGAGCAAAATGGAAAGCCTCTTTTGGGACTGTTTTGAAATGTGGTACAGTTAGCCTGGTAGAATCACAAATGGCCATCATTCTGGGGGCTCCATTGTTGGTATCCCCAATAGAATCAAGGGGTAACTCATGTACTACTGCTGTTTTTATTGTAAAGTTAAAGGCAAATTGTTATAGTCCTGTCATGTGGGTCAAACATGAACATGTAACCATCAAACATTCTGGCTACTATGAGGGGAAATAAACCTGAAGGTAAATGTCAGGTCAGTTCTTGGAGCATGTGCTAATGCCATGCTTTGCCATATCTACCAGACTACAAAGCCACCTAGGTAGCTACCTGGACCATCCATACCTCTCGACAGTAACCACCTATCTACTGCAGCCATATGAAAACACGAGCATCCCTTTGGCCGATTCCAGGCCATGAGGTCCTCGATACTGAAAGCAACTGCTTGCTGGAGCGCATGGCCAAAATGTTGCACCTGATATTCCCTCATAATGCAAGTGAGACTCCGTATGTTAGTCTTCCTAAGTAGCCATTCTTGTGACACAAAGTTATTCCAGTAGTTCCTAAAGATGTAAGGGTGAAGGAAACATTAAAGGGCCAAAAAATAAAGGAGAAATAATTTGTATGGTTCCATTTCATTGAATGCGTCCAATCCTGTCTGGTCTGCAGGGGGAAGTTATAATGAGGCAACACTGTACAAGTTAACGCACTTGGAGATGAAGCATCCTCTTAACAAGCTTGTGGATTATATGGAGGGGCGGCAGAAGGGAGTTCTCAAGTCTACAGCTTCTTTTAACATTGTTGCTTTGCCGATAAATCATGTTTTAAAAGCAAAGGGGCCTTTTATATCTGTGAGTTAATTCTTCCTTGTGCAGTACTTTGTAGCAGAAAAAGGTCACAGCGATGTTGAGTTGTAGGAGGATGAATTTATGTGTGTGTTGCTTGAAGTTGCTTTGCATTTTGTCCTGATGCTTTAAATTAAATTAGGCACACAGCAGCACAAGTGTTGATCCTGGCTAAAAGATCAACTATGAACATGTGAAAAATAAGGCCTTCAACAGAAACTCACAAATGGATATTCACTGGCATATCTGAAAGTATTGTCTGACTGACACCATGAAGACTGTTTAGTTGATTATATGTTGGAAAATGTTATACGTTAAATGTATTCCTGGGGCCAGAGCTCCCGACATTGCCTCTCATCTCAGGTGCTGATGCTGCAGAAGGGTAGACAGACAAAGGAACATGACACTAGATATAGCCTCATACTTATTCACTTCAATGCCAATGATGTCAGGATGAAGCACTCCGAGGTCACAAAAATGCACATAGAGAGGACTTGTGACCTTGCCAGAAAGATGTGTCAGCATCAACAGTCTCTGGCCCCCTCCCCTCCTGGGGCAATGATGAGGTGTTGAGCAGGCTGACATCGTTAAATAGGTGGCTGGGGCAATTTTGTAGACAGCAAGGCTTTAGTTTTATTGATAGATGGCCTTCATTTTGGGGCCGCCGTGGCTTGTTGATGCCAGATGGCCTTCACCCTACTGGGGAAGGTGCTGCCATCTTGTCTGTGAACATAGATAGAGCTCTACAGGGAGGCTAACATTAGGACTTTACAGCAGGCCACGGAGCAGGTGATTAGAGACCCTGCAAGGCTTATGACAAATGTGGCTATGGAATACATTAGCTTAGCAGGGAAATTAATGCAGAAAATCCACTACAGTGATAGTGCAGTTTATGTGGCAGGGAGGAAAATTCGTACAGTTGAGACTCTGGCCTGTGTCCACAGACATGTCCATAAAAATCATAGAGGGATATGCTTTGCAAACTTAATACCTATTACTACAATGGATGATGTTGAAAGTGAGGCTGGCCCGCTGGCTGTTCCAGCAATATCAAATATTTTGTGTTTGCTACCTACAACCCACGTGGAATGTCTCAAACCTAAACCTACTTCCAGCATCTTATATATGCTACTCTGGAACAGTCCAACTATCAACCCCACTGAGGTCCTTAGTCTGGGTCTTATTAACATAAGATCACTGTCCTCAAAATCACTGTTGATTAATGATCTAATTATGCATAGCCACTTAGATATGACTGGGTTATGTGAAACCTGGCTTAAACCTATAGCTGTCCTCCCCTTAAATGACGCCTGCCCACCAGCATACACATTTAGTCATGCCCCTCGTGATGCGAAGCAAGGTGGGGGTGTTGCTCTTATTTATAAATCTAGGTTTAGTTTATTAGCTGTTGGGATCATAAATATAATTCGTTTGAACATCTGATTTTCTGCTCTGCCCATGATGCTATGTATTGCCAAGGTCACAAGAATAAATTTCAGCCGAATTACTTTGTCACTGTATATAGGCCACCTGGCCCATACTCTGAATTCTTAGATTGTTTTGGTGACTTTATCTCTAACTTGTCAACTACTGTAAATAACATTCCGATTGTTGTTGACTTGTCCCCTCTGCAGATCATTTATGGAAAGTATGGATTTATTAGGATTCCAGCAATACATTCAGGATTAGTGGAAATACCTTGGCTTTGGTTCTCGCATGTGGTATTGCTGTCACAAATATTGACATCATGCCCCTTGCATCAGTGGTTTCTGATCACTCACTTATTAGGTTTACAGTTTCACTGACGTGTGTAGTGGAACAACCACCTTATTTTTCATTGCGGTGACACATCAACTCCTCAACTATGACTGAAGTCAAAGCTAGACTACCCGATAGTTTATTTTCATGTTTGGAAAATGCCCAATCAGTAGACAGTCTTGTCGACAGCACTCAAAACTACACTCGACATGATTGCGCCACCAATATGAAAACCACACCCCCCAAAACACCTTGTCACCTTGGTTCACTGATTACTTGTGTGACCTCAAGCATAAGTCTCGAGGTCTAGAATGAAAATTGTATTTTCGTTCAATTCAAAGTATTCCACCTAGCGTGGCGCAATGCTATCTTAGACTATAAACATACACTACTGGCTACAAAGTTGGCCTCTTACTCTGATTTGATCAACAAAAACAAGCATAACTCAAAGTTCTTGTTTTGTTTGACACGGTGGCAACGCTTATTCGTGGACAACCACCTATAAGTCACTCTCCTTTTAAAGCACAAGATTTCTTGGATTACTTCAAGAAGAAAATAAATGACATTAGGTTAAACATATCCCAGTATGCCTGAACCCAGCCACTACACTCTGCTATTGAGGTGGGTGCTATCATTGAGGTTTTACCTAGATTTACAGAATTTAATAGTATCTCTGACAAAACTTGCAACGTCTACAAAAAGCACAACCTGCTTATTTGATCCGATATCAACAAAACTGTTTAAGGACCTGTGGCCCACTCTTGGGATGACTGTGCTGGAAATTATTAATCTCTCATTAGCCTCTGGATCTGTTCCTAAATGTTTCAAATCTGCAGTGATTAAACCATTTCTTAAGAAATTTAATCTTGACCCTAGTATATTGAAAAACTATAGGCCAATATCAAATCTGTCATTCTGCTCTAAAATTCTGTTAAAGGTGGTTCACAGCAGCTTGTGGACTGTCTTACTGAGATTAATCTTTTTGAGCCACTGCAGTCTGCTTTTAGAAAATATCATTCCACAGAGATGGCTCTCACTAAAGTGGTGCATGATCTTCTGCTTGCCATGGATTTGGACACCGCTACAGTTCTGGTGCTCATCAGAGGGAGTTTTTCCTTACCACTGTCGCCTGTGTGCTTGCTCTAAGGGTTGGTAAGGCTAGACCTTACTTGTGTGAAGCACCTTGAGGCAACTTTGTTGTGATTTGGCACAATATAAATGAAAATAAATTGAAAATGAACTATAAAAGCATGTTGAAGGGGAAGACCTTTAAAAGCATTTGAGAAAATCCAGGACTTTTGTGAAAAAATAATTTACCAGTAATTACTGTACCTTTACAGTTCAATACTGTTGGCTTTTCATATTAAATATCTTCAGAGTGCCACAATTACACTCAGTAAAAATACAAGCACAAGACTTGATTTGTTTCTCATTTTTCAAAAACTGAAGTAAAAAGATATAAGATTTCTTCACCGCACACAAATTCTGCTCTCAAATTTTCTTCACAAATTTGTTACCTCCACCACAGAAATAATGTTTTCATTGGCATTTGTCTGTTTGTTTGACTTTTAGCAGGATAACTCAAAAAGTAATCAAAACATTTTAATGAAATTTGGTAAGATGATATAGAGGCCGATCAAGGATTTTGTAAATGTGTCTCGGTCATGCTTCCCTAGTGGCCTGAATCTTCATCTTAATCCAGGAAAATGTCAAACACAGACATTCCTACTCCTTGCTCAGCTTCTCAAGTGCTGGAATCAGGGAATTAGATGGTTCTACAAATATCACAGCTACTGTCTGCTGAGTCAAGGTCATTAAAGTTTTCCTCACCAGTAAAGGTGACCAAGTTGCTGATTTTCACAACACTACCTAACACCCAGTCCACAGAGGCATTGAATGGTGTAGGGGCCAGAACACATCCCTGATGAACACCAGTTTTCACTGGGAAAAATTGAGTGCGTCCCTGCACCGTACAGCACTCACTGTAGCTGTGTATAGACTGGCTATGATGTCCAACAACATCTTGGTGAACCCATCAATTCATAGAATGTCCCTGAGAGCAGTCCGGTCAAACCAATCAAACACTTCTTAGAAATCATTATAGGTAGCAAGGAAGTACTTCCAAAACACATTTGTAAACAATATTTGGAGCTGTAAAGTATATGACCCCATATTGTAGTTCAATGTCTAATACAGGCCTTTATTCAAGATAAACTTAACATTTGAAAGTAGTATTTTATTGTAGTCATTCCAAGGCACACCTTTGCAATAACTATGCTACTTAAACAGCATCTTGTTATGCCACACCTGTTACACAAATGGATTACCTTGACAAAAGTGAAGTGCTCTCTGAAATGAATATTAATGTATTTGTGAAGAAAATTCCAGGGAAATCATTTTTTAGAAGCCTGTGATTTTTTTAATTTTCAATTCATGAAAAACAGGAGCAAAAATAAGTGATGTATTTTTTGAATGTATGTCTATGCTTGTAAAAACTAAACAAGTGTAGTGAGCCCTTCTGGAAATAAGCTTAGAGATTTTGTTGGCTACCCACATTAAATCTGACACACATAGTGCGAAGTTTGGTTGAATACGGCAGAACAGTGCAAAACAGTTCAAATTAGCCCACCACAAAATATCGTGGCAACGGGCAGGCATGCATGATGCCAGTGTGAGGGTTCGTGCACGTAACGGTGTCTTTTGAGCAGGAACACAGTGCGATGTGGAATAAATAAAACATAAAAACCAGCTGGTGCCTGTGGAACCACATCGTGCTGCTGATGTGGAATAAATCAATAAATTAAAACCATCTGGTACCTGTGGAACCACATCGCGCTGCTGATGTGGAATAAATCAAAAATTAAAACCATCTGGTATCTGTGGAACCACATCGCGCTGCTGATGTGGAATAAAAACAAAAAATTCATACCACCCACAGGATTCGTACCTGCACTTTACTGATTCCCAGCCTGAAACTTTACCACTGAGTTACTGTCACTGACTTGTACAGTGCAGGGAAAATGCTTGAAATCAACAAAGAGATGGACATATTTTTAAAAAATAAACCCATACACCATAAAAAAACGCAGCATTTTATATTGAAACCCTCTTATCAAGCAGACAATACAAATATGATCCGTCTGTTCCTCTGGAGATGACCCATGGTCACAGACATACAGTCATGAAATGGCATGAATAAGAAGCAGTTTGCTCTTCTCATGTCCACATCTGCTAGTGTGTGTCCAGCCGGCAACGCACGCATGTCCTGCCTGACGCGTGTCTTGTGGATGTCGCGCCGCAGCACATACCACATCATGTGAAACAGAGCTCACGTGGGTGATGTGACAGTCAGATTGCTCACTGCGTGTTGTGATCTTACAGTCCGTTTCAGCCTGGGGACAGCCTATCAGTGGGCTGCAGCAAGGGAGCGCATGCATGCTCACTGCAGTCCATAGCATATTATATCACCACAGCTATATATGCTATGGATATATGTTTTTATTTATGTCCATGAAAATTCAGTAAGTTATATCTTATATATTATATTCCAGTTCTAAGGTGGAACTATGCTAGTATACTAAGGTATATCTAAAAAGGAAGAGTAAAATAGAAGAGTAGAAAAGAGTAGAGTAGAGCCACTTAGGTGCCTGGTCTTAGACAAATTTCACTGCCACCACGACAGTGATTGTCTGCAGACCGTTGTCGTGCCAAGAGTACAAATAGCCACACATTTTCTAAGTGCCAAATGAGCGGTGTTAGATGTTCGTGCATGTCAGCTGGAATTTGGCCGACACCTGCCGTGAGAGGGATCGATGGGTTCGCACATCGCACACTCTGTCTTTCAGCCGGTGGTGTGCGCAAATAGTTGTAGCAATTCCTGCTTCAACTAAACTTCGCGCTATGTGTGAAGGGGTCCTTAAGGTTACACCTTACTTGTGTGAAGTACTTTGAGGCAGCTTTGTTTGGCACTATATACATGAAATAAATTGAAATAATTTTAAATATGTAAAGACCATCTATACCAGAACTATTGTCTCCAAATGTAAAGGGGGCAGTGGTGGGCACAGTTCTGCTAATCCGCTAAGTATCAAAGCTAATGTTTTAATTATCAGATTAGGTTTTCAGATAACTTTTAAAACCATCAGCGGATCAATTAGCTTCTGATAAATTTAGATCCGATCATTTTTAGACCACTAACATATTTTTGTAAGCATAGTGAACAAAGCTTAACAGTTAAAACCATTTGTGAAGTCTGAAGTCAAAGAATTTAGTACCTACCTGTTAAATGTTTCCAAGCAGACAGACAGCTCTATCCTCTGCAGACAGAGGAGAGCTGGTTACAAGAGAGAAAAGAACAGAAAAAGAAAAAAGATAATTTCTCTTTACACTATAATGACTTGCCAGCATATCACGCAAGTTATCAACAGGCATACAGTTTTAACTTATGATTAAAATTTTAACCAAACTAATTCCAGACAAGTTATTTAGATTAACGTCTTGTCTGGCATTTTAAAAAGTGAAAATATCAGCTATATGTTTTAAAGTAATGCATTCATTTTGAAGGTTTTAGTGTTTGGACCACACATGCTGCAGTGCATTATGGGTAAAGTTTCACAACAGGAGAAATGCAATGAGGCACTCTGATCAGGGTACATTTTAACCGCTGCACACAGACAACAGAATTACACTCTTTGTATATTGTGCCTAAAACTCTTGTGAATATATTCTCTGGGTTTATAGATGTTGTTATTGTCAGGGCGGGTGGCGACCCAACCCCAGGTGCGGTAGAACCAGAAATGCAAACTCCCAGACTAAGCTTTGGTGTAAGAGAAAACATGGTCTTTAATTCAGGCTCAGGTACAGTACACGTGGTCAGTCAGCGGAGCAAAGGTACAAGTAGGGTTAGGCTGAGACGCAGTCATGGACGAGCAGGGTTCAGTGGCACGAGCAAACATAGCCATCCGGGAAGAGGCAAGAGGCATGGGTGAGGTAACACAGAGCAATAGTTCAATACATGGCTTGGCAAAAACAGGACTGATAAACGGGCACTGGAAAGTGTACAAAGACAACAATCTGGCAGGGAAGTGAAGGACTGTGAGGTTTAAATGCAGGTGTACTAATCAGGGTGTGAGAGAAAAGATCCAGAAAGGGGTGTGGCTGGTGGACAAAGATAGTGTACTGCAAGATGGTAAGGAAGGGAGTGCACAAAGTGGAGTGATGTAATACACAAAGATGCATGAGCAGGTCCAAAGAGCATGAGCGAATGGAAACACAAACCAGACTGACTCAAAGTGTGAGAAGAGGGCACAGAACTGGTGAAGTGACATGACGGGACAACACAAACAGAGATGCGAGAGGGACGAAGGCCTGATGGCAGGTGCAGGGCGTGGAGTGAACCTAATCAAACAGGAATAAGGACAAACTGAGAAGAAACCTAAAACAGAATATAATACTACAATGAACAGGAACTAGACCCGAGCAATGAACATGAGAATTAATCAGAGAATAATAATAAACAAAAAACAAAACAAGACTGGACCTGACTTATGACTGAAATATACCAACAGATGACAAAACAAACAAAGACTAATAATTAACAGAAAACAAAACCCGATACTTAAGCATAACTGATAACACAAATGAGAACAGCAAAATAAACAAGTGAGAAACTAATGAACAATAAATTAAAATACAGCTGACAGAATGAAACTAGAACGGACCTGAACTATGGTCGAAGTATAAAAATAACAAAGAAACAAAGTGGCAAAGCAAAATAGAACATAGAATAAACACATGATGAAAATAAACAACTAATAAATCAAAGCAGGAACAGATGAGGCAAAGAAAGGGGCAAAATAGGGATCAAAGCCTAAATCAGGGCCGGGCATGACAGTTATTGTGTTTGTTTTATGTAAACATGACAGAAGCTCAGGTTTATTAAAGGTTTTCAGGGTCTATACTGTCATCTACTGGCCAGTAGATGGCAGTACTGGCCAGTTGCTGCAGTCTAAACAGCATAGAGGATCCACATGATGACAATTGTAAATGAACATTATACAACAAAAATGTACATTTTTTTTATGCTTTTCATCATGTTAATAAGAGGCTGCAGCAACTCTCTAGAGCACAAAGGTTTATGGGATATGGCCAATACTGCCATGAACACTGCAATCTATTGGCCAGTAGGTGGCAGTAGAGGCCCTGAAAACTTTTAATAAACCTGAGATTGTGGCATCTTTACTAGGATAGAGTAGGGTAGAGGATAGAGAACACCACTACAGTGGGGCCAAAAAGTATTTAGTCAGTCCCTGATTGTGCAGGTTCTCCTACATGTAATTTTCATCATAGGTACACTTCAACTATGAGAGACAAAATGAGGAAAAAAAAAAATCCAGGAAATCACATTGTAGGATTTTTATATAATGTATTTGTAAATTATGGTGGAAAATAAGTATTTGGTCAATAACAAAAGTTCAACTCAATACTTTGTAACATAATCTTTGTTGGCAATGACAGAGGTCAAACATTTCCTGTAAGACTTCACCACGTTTGCACACACTGTAGCTGGTATTTTGGCCCATTCCTCCATGCAGATCTCCTCTAGAACAGTGATGTTTTGGGACTGTCGCTGGGCAACATGGACTTTCAACTCCCTCCACAAATTTTCTATGGGGTTGAGGTCTGGAGACTGGTTTGGCCACTCCAGGACCTTGAAATGCTTTTTACGGAGCCACTCCTTCATTGCCTGAGCAGTTGTTTGGGATCATTGTCATGCTGGAAGACCCAGCCACGTTGCATCTTCAATGCTCTCACTTATGGAAGAAGGTTTTGGCTTAAAGTCTCATGATACATGGCCCCATTCATTCTTCCCTTAACACAGATCAGTCGTCCTGTCCCCTTTGCAGAAAAATAGCCCCAAAGTATCATCTTTCCACCCCCATGCTTTACAGTAGATATGGTGTTCTTGGGATGCAACTCAGCATTCGTCTTCCTCCAAACATGACGAGTTGAGTTTTTACTAAAAAGTTCTATTTTGGTTTCATCGGACCACATTATATTCTCCCAGTCCTCTTCTGGATCATCCATATGCTCTCTGGCAAACTTCAGACGGGCCTGGACATGTACTGGCTTTAACAGGGGGACACGCCTGGCACTGCAGGATTTGAGTCCCTCTCTGCATAGTGTGTAGCCTTTGTTACTTTGGTCCCAGCTCTCTGCAGGTCATTCATCAGGTCCCTCCATGTAGTTCTGGGATTTTTGTTCTCCGTTCTCATGATCATTTTGACCCCATGGGATGACATCTTGCGTGGATCCCCAGATCGAGGGAGATTATCAATGGTCATGTATGTCTTCCATTTTCTTACAGTTGCTCCCACAGTTGATTTATGCACTCCAACCTGCTTGACTATTGTAGACTCACTCTTCCCAGCCTGGTGCACATCTACAGTTTTCTTCCTGGTGTCCTTCAACAGCTCTTTGGTCTTGGCCATGGTTGAGTTTGGAGTCTGACTGAGGATGTGGACAGGTGTCTTTTATACAGACGAGTTCAAACAGGTGCCATTAATACAGGTAACAGGTGGAGGACAGAAGAGCTTCTTGAAGAAGTTACAGGTCTGTGAGAGCCAGAAATCTTGCTTGTTTGTGGGTGACCAAATACTACTTTTCCACTGTAATTTACAAATAAATTCTTTAAAAATCCTACAATGTGATTTCCTGGATTTTTTTTTTTTCTCTCATTTTGTCTCTCATAGTTGAAGTGTATCTATGATGAAATTACAGGCCTCTCTCATCTTTCTAAGTAGAACTTGCACAATCAGGGACTGACTAAATACTTTTTAGCCCCACTGTATCTGTATCTGTACTCAGAGTGGGCCTAAACTGGAAGTGGGCGTGGTTTAACCGGAAACGGATGGGGCTTAAATCGGTACATTATTTTAAGCCTGAAATTGATTCGGATTGATCAGAAGTTGTTTATCGCGGGAGTTACCTTCTAAAAATAACCCGCAATAGGCGAAATCCGCGAAGTAGTCAGCATTATTTTTTTACAATTACTATAGATGTTTTAAGGCTGTAAAACCCCTCACTACACACTTTATACACTTTTCTCAAACAGGCATTAACATTTTCTCACTTTTCTGTCCTATGTAAACACTCTCTTTTTTCTTCTGGGCAAGAAGATTATAAACAGACACACGCAGAACACAATGGGCGTGCTCTCCCTTCACTCAATGCTTCCGGGGGTACGGATGCGGGACCCGCAAAGAATCCAAGTCGTGGTCACGGAGCTCTGTGGCTGCGGTTACCGAGACCATGCAGTGGGCGCTGTGGATTTTTCCTCAAGAAGTCTATCCTTGCGGGCTGCCGGAGCGCTCTGCATCCAAACAGCGAGCGTAGTCTCTGGACCTGTTGCCAGAGTTGTCCGCAGCTCCGCACAACAGACAGGGGGGCGGTGTGAGTGGCCTGCTGCGGCGTTGACCAAGCCCGCAGACTCAGTAAGTGCATCGGAGGCAGTAACAGCAATCGCAGTGATGCCGACCGGTGCCGTGACCGGCCCGCCTGATAAGGATGCAGAACACAATGCGCTGTTAAAAAAAAAAAAAAGAAGCATGCAAAATTGCACTAAAAAAATCTGCGAAACTGTGAGGCCACGAAAGGTGAACTGCGTTATAGCGAGGGACCACTGTATTTGAAAACTATTTACAGAACAGCCTCAAAATTGTGATTCAAATCAATGATTTTGTTCACAAAAGTAAGAGAACTGTTTACAGAACAAGTTTTTTGTATGAACTCAGAATATGAATATTCTTAAGTGTATGAATGAATATTTACAGAACAGCCACAGAATTGAGATTCAATGTTATTGATCACAATAGTAAAGGAACTATTTTACAGAACAAGTTTTTATAAACTCAGAACATGAATATTCTTAAGTGTATGAAGGAATAACAACAGCCTCAGAATTGACATTCAATGTAGTAGGAAATTATGAACTACTAAGTATGCATGAACAAGAGTTGTCATACTCAACACAACTTTCTTTTTTTTGTTATTATTATTCTTTATTTTTATTTAAACTGTGATTTTTTTTTCAATTATTTATTTATTTTTACTATCTAACGTTCTTGGCATTTTTTTCCACGCAAAGTTAAACAATGTTGATTAAGGTGTCTGTGCATGTGTGTCTGTGTGCATCTGTGTGTGTGACTGAGTGAGAGGGGGAGAGAGAGGTTGTTCTGAGACTGTTTATTTTTTTAATGATCTGTGTGAACTTGGTGATTCATGCAAACAACCAGTGATGGCAAACAGGGAAATAATATTTCAGCCTTGTTCACTGTAGTCTTCTCAAAAGCACCACATTCAGTATGAGCAAAGTTTTCCAACTGCCTTTATGTCACCAGCCAAACGAAGAGCAAACAAATGGTTAAAAGACAAAAAAAAAAAAAAGAAAAAACGACCAGAGTGGAGGTGATGACTGACACAACACGAGTTGTTTTCAGCTCTGTCAAATGCACAGCGCACGTTAAGAAACAAGTTCACGAAGTAACTTTAAATCTCATACAAACAAAAACAGAGGCGAATTGAAGACACCTAAGGAGTACTAAGAGAGCAACGTGAGGTAGAGTCAAGCCAAGCACAGCTCCTGTCTGTGTGTGTGCAAGAGTGAGGTCCGGGTGCAGAGTATTGCAGAGTATTGACGAGTTTTACTGGTATCATGCTCGTGCTTGTCAAAAATGCTTTATCCATACCAGATACTCATCTGAAATGAGTATCCAGCTCAGCCCTAATGTTTACATAAAACAAACACAATAACATCATCTATAAACCCAGAGAATATATTCACGAGAGTTTTAGGCATAATATACAAAGAGTTTAATACTGTTGTCCGTGTGCAGCCTCATCAAAGCGTCTCAATGCATTTCTAAACTAAAACATAGTTTTAGCTGATATTTTCACTTTATAAAACCCAGATGTGACGTTAATTTAAATAACTTGTCTGGAATTAGTTTGGTCAAAAATTTAACCAGAAGTTAAAACTATTCGCCCGTTGATGACTTGTGTGATATGCTGGCAAGTCATTATGGTGTAAACAGAAATGATCTTTATTTTTCCTCGTCCTCTGTCACGCGGTTTCTTTTGCTGAGAGAAAGCTAATCTGACACAGAAGTGATGGCTTGTTGTGTTAATAGCTCCTAGTGTACAGAAATCAATACTGAAACGTATTGATTTTGATTTATCTGTAACTTCTGCTAAATGTTTGACAATAAAGTTTAGCTTTATAAAAGATATCTTTTCAGTTATCAGATTAACTGTTATCAAAGCTAACTTTTTGGTTAACTGTGCCCGCCACTGAGAGGGGGCATAGTCAGGAACAGTTCTTTTCAATAAAATAAACATGTATGGAAAAATGTCTTTTCTTTGAGACTAGAATTTATTTCTGCAGTTACTGTTCTAAGAATGCATTATTTGAACTTGTAGTATATAAAGTATTTATTTATTTATTTATTTATTTATTTATTTATTTTGGCTACCAAATTCAACATGTGTTTTTGAAACATTTGCCAATCAATGTTAGTTTGTTTTTAAAGAAAGTGCCAAAAAAATGTACCTTTTAAGTCATGAACATGGGTTTGTTGAGGTGATAACCAGGAGCTGCAGGTTGAAACTGACCAATGCAATGATTTTCAAAATGAGTTTTTAGAGTGCAGAGATACAATCATAATATTTCTGATGGCCGTGTGATGTACAGTAACGGTGCTCATGAATACAGATTGAATATCTTTCTCTCGGCAAACATTCCGTATCCGTAACAGCAGCAGTGAGGTTAAATCCCCGTGTCTATCAGCGGACACCCGAGTGACGTTGTCCTCTTGAGTCTGTCTCCCTCAGTGCTCCTGTCTAAATGAATGATGATGACCTCTGACTGAACCAATCATCCACAGTGATACCCATCCAGACAGGAAACACGCTCATTCATATTCCACAGCAATTCCATCTTTCCCAACAAACTGCTGTCAAACCCCTGCAGCCTCCACTGATCAGCTGAGATTAATCAGCCATCGCTGTTCCCAACCACACAGCACTCTAATTTTGGCACATCCCAATGATCCAGATAAATGGAGTAGATACCGGCTATCATCTCCATTAGTTTGACACCGCAAATGTTCCATGTAGAGTGTTAATCTGCTGCAGTCGCTGTTTTGTGCAGCGTGTCTGTGGGTAAAAATGTTACCAACAAGCAAATAAATGTCCTCACCTTGTGGTTCGACACTGGACAATTGACAGCCGGCCTCATTAAGGAGATCCAATGCCAGGGTCACATTATGGATCTGCAGTTAAGACAGATACCAAATCAATGCAACTGCACTGCAAAAAAGGGGCGTCTAAAAACAAGATAAAAACACTAATTCTGAGGGAAATGATTTTGCTGTATGGACAGATAATTATATTTGACAAGATGTCTTGAATTAAGATGATTAAATCTAGAAATAGATTAATAAATAAATAAAAGATCTTCTGCTGACTGTCAGGTCCTCAGAGTCTGTGGGACAGTTTAAGTCCAGACTGAAAACCCATCTCTTCTCCCTGGCTTTCAACACTGGCTAAGTGGTATATGCTTTGCTCTGCTATTTTGCTCTGTATTTTTAGATTTATTTATTTATTTTTTATTCATTTCCTTTGTTAATATTTTACACTTTTGTACTGCTATTATTGTGAAACACTTTGGTCAGCTGCAGCTGTGTTTTAAATGTGATATATAAATAAATTTGAATTGAATACAAATAAGCATGTCCAACACTTAAAATAAGAAATTAATCCTTAAACCAAGAGAAATTATCTAACCCTTCTAAATCTAAAGTTTTTTTTAAATCTTGGTAAGAACCAAATAATTTACAGTGTAATCATTTGTTTTAAGGGTTAATTTCTTATTTTAAGTGTTTGGCATGCTTATTTCTAGATTTGACAATCAACTTAACAGTCATCTGTAAATCAAACAAGCTGTGATAAAAAGCACGAATAACTTGTTCAAGAATTTTAAAGATATGGCCATACGCTTAAAGTGATGCACATTAATCAAATACACAGCATCTGGGAGAGAGATCTCGATCTCTCTCTTTGTCTGTGGTCCCTCAGTCACATTAATCTGTTAACTCCTTCCTGGGATCAGCCTCCTGTCTGTAGTTGTTGAATCCTCATTTCTTGAGTCAGCTGCTCTCCACTTTCACTTCCCATCAACTGTCTTTTTCAGATAAAGATTTTCCTTAAACATTGTGTCCATTAATGTCATTAGTAATCAACAATTAATGAATACTGGTACTAAGTGTTTTACAAACACATTTTTGAAGAATATTGTCTAATTACACTGGTCAACAAAATTTTTCTTGCATGGAGATTTTCAGCGGATTTTGGGCAATTTGGCAATGCTAAATCTGAATCTACTGTTAGTTTTTGCCAATCACGTTTTTGAGATATGAAAACATATTTCTTGTATCAAACACTGAAGCAAAAGCTGCAGTCTCGCACACCTCTTTGGCACCATAAATGACATTACGGCTCTCGTTCACATTTCGCAAACCTGGTTTAACAACTATGCTTTTGAATCTGCTTTTGTGCATGATTAGTGATGCAAAACATAGAGCATAATGGAATGGAGGAAGATGGAGCCTGTGTGTTTGGCATGCCGTCAGCCCTGTCGCTCGTCGAGTTTTTTGCTATTTGTTGCTGTGTTTTTGCTCTGTATGTTCTGCCGGGACACTTCAGCCTTGCTTGTGTATGGTCGCCAGTCTCTCTTGGACATTAATGGTCTTTATGAGCCGCTGCTGTCGTCTGGCCCCGGGCGGGGGGGGCCCCGGGCGGGGGGGGGCCCCGGGCGGGGGGCGCCCCGCCCCCGCCCCGCCCCCGCCCTGCTCTGCCACCTGTGCTCGCGGACGTCCCGCTCCACCTGCTCCGTTTTCCTTGCGTTCCTCTCCGGAGGAGGCGCTTTAGAAGGCGCGGAAAGCGGAGCGGTCTGTTGGTGAAACTTAAGTTTTACCTGGCAGCCTTCACTAGAGGGTCTGATCCTCGCCGCCTCTGTGATGGACGATATTTTTGGGCGTGGGAGCGCGCGCTGCGCACGAGAGGCTGCTGGATTCGTCCTGTTCCTGAACTGATGACCGGACCAGCTCCGCTAAAGCTGTGCCCGTTTGTGCCGCAGCTTCCCGCTGCTGCCTCTCGCCGGGCTGCGGAGTTTTTACGCCGGTACTGTCGTCTGCAGGCTCTCAGACGCGGTGTTTCACCTGAGCTCCTCCGGCCGTTGAAACACGCTGCGTCACTGGCTGCTGAGGAGCTGAACTTCCGCATGACCTCATTAAAACCTGCTGATCCCACCGAGATCCTTAGTTTGGGTCTCATTAACATCAGATCATTGTCTCTGAAGTCATTGCTGGTGAATGACTTAATTGTGGATCATCGTCTGGATATGCTTGGATTATGTGAAACCTGGATTAAATCCACAGCTGTCCTTCCTCTGAATGAGGCCTGCCCACCAGAGTACACTTTTAGTAACGTTTCACGTGATGTGAGGAAAGGCGGGGGTGTTGCTTTTATTTATAAATCCAGGTTTACTTTAGTAACTGTTGGGTGTCAGAAATATAATTCATTTGAGCGTCTGATTCTCTGCTATGCCCATGATGCTAAGTACTCTCAAGGTCATAAAACTGGAAATCAGCTATGTTACATTGTCACTGTCTACAGGCCTCCTGGCCCATATTCTGATTTTTTAGATGAATTTGGCACGTTCATCTCTAGTCTTTCAACTAGTGTAGACAACATTTTGATTATTGGTGACTTTAACATTCATATAAATAAGCTCTCTGATCCCCTCCGTAAATCATTTATGGAAATCATGGATGCATTAGGATTTCAGGAGTTCGTTCATGGTTCAACACATATCAGTGGTAATACTCTGGATTTGGTTCTTGCACGTGGCCTTGCTGTCACAAATATCGACATCCTGCCTCTTGCATCAGCGGTCTGACCACTCGCTTATTAGGTTTACAATTACGCTGCCGCGTTTAGTGGAGCAACAACCTTGCCTATCATTGCGGCGACAAATTAAACCTTCAACTTTGACTGAACTCGAAGCAAGACTACCTGAAATCCTAACTTCAAGCTTGATGAAATTTCAGTCAGTAGACAGTCTTGCAGATAGCCTGAATTTAGTGCTAAAAACCACACTTGATAAGATTGCGCCTCCTCTATTAAAGCCACGCCTTCCCAAAGCACAGACACCCTGGTTCAATTGTTATTTGCATGACCTTAGGAAGAAGGCTAGAGGGTTGGAACGGAAATGGCATAGTTCCAAACTAGAGGTGTTTCACCTTGCGTGGCGTGAAGCTATTTTAGATTATAAGCATGCTTTATTGGCTACGAAGCAGGCGTATTCTGAATTGATCAACAAAAACAAGCATAACTCAAAGTTCTTGTTTGATACGGTGGCATTTCCTATTCATGGACAGCCACCTGTTGGTCGTTCTCCTTTTTCAGCACAGGACTTTCTGGACTATTTCGAAAAGAAAATAGAAGATATTAGGTTGAGCACATCTCAGCATATTTTGGTTGAATCATTGTATCCAGCTACTGAGCTGGGGACTACTACTGAGGTGCTACCTAGATTCACAGAATTTAACAGTATCTCACAAGGTGTGCTGACGAAACTCGTGATGTCTACTAGAAGCACAACTTGTTTATTTGATCCTATACCAACAAAATTGTTTAAGGATCTTTGGCCCATTCTTGGGCCGACTGTGCTGGAAATTAACCTTTCTTTAAACTCTGGATCTGTTCCAAATTGTTTTAAATCTGCAGTGGTTAAACCACTACTCAAGAAATCTAATCTTGATCCTGGTGAATTGAAAAATTATAGGCCGATATCAAATCTATCATTCTGCTCTAAAATTCTGGAAAAGGTGGTTTCACGGCAGCTTGTGGACTATCTTACTGAGAATGACCTTTTTGAGCCACTGCAGTCTGCTTTTAGAAGACATCAATCCACAGAAACAGCACTTATTAAAGTAGTTAATGATCTTCTGCGAGCAATGGACTCAGATACTACTACAGCATTGGTGTTGTTGGATCTCAGTGCTGCGTTTGACACAGTTGATCATCATATTCTATTTGATAGGCTAGAAAAGTGTTTCAGGATTACTGGAACTGCTCTTGTGTGGCTGACGTCTTATCTGTCTGGTCGTTCCCATTGTGTTTTGTGCAATGACACTACCTCTGACTTTAAGGGCATGAATTTCGGGGTTCCGCAGGGATCCGTTCTGGGTCCCTTGCTTTTTTCCCTGTATATGGCACCCCTTGGGAACATTTTGCGGCGTTTCGGGGTTGCTTTTCATTGTTATGCTGATGATACTCAGTTGTATATGCCGATAGCTGCTGGAAATCCTGTCCACATAAAATCTTTACAGGACTGTCTTGCAGCAGTGAGAAGTTGGATGTCTAGCAACTTTCTACTTTTGAACTCTGATAAGACTGAAATGATGGTTCTTGGCCCAGCAAGACATCGGCACCAATTTGATCAGCTGGCGCTTAGCCTAGGTTCATGTGTTATACATCCTACTGACAAAGTGAGGAACCTTGGGGTAATCTTTGATCCTACGTTGTCCTTTGACCTCCACATTAGGGACATTACGAGGACTGCTTTCTTTCATCTGAGAAATATAGCAAAGATTCGCCCCATCCTGTCTATGGCTGATGCTGAGACTCTGATTCACGCATGTCTCTTCTAGATTGGATTATTGTAATGCTTTATTTTCTGGTCTGCCGCAGTCTAGCATTCGAGGACATAAGTTGGTACAGAATGCTGCTGCCAGAATTTTGACACAAAGTAGAAGGTTTGACCACATTACTCCCATTCTGGCATCCCTTCATTGGCTACCGGTTTCTGCCAGATTGGATTTTAAAGTTTTATTGTTGGTTTATAAAATTGTTCATGGACTGGCGCCTTCCTACTTGGCGGACTTGGTTAAGCCCTACGTACCTGCGAGGCCTTTGCGTTCGCAGGGCGCAGGGCTTCTGTGTGTTCCAAGGATGAACAAAAAGTCTGTGGGGTATAGAGCCTTCTCCTACCGTGGTCCGGCTCTTTGGAATGATCTACCTGCTGTTATTCGGCAGTCTGACACGGTGGAGATTTTTAAATCAAGACTGAAGACCCACTTTTTTAGACTGTCTTATCATTAATTTTTTAATCTGTTTGTGTTTGCTTTGTAATTTCTTTTTATTCTACTGTGTTTTATCTTTTAACTGTGCTTTTCTTGCTTTTAATTTTGAATTTAGATTAATTTGTGTTGTGAATTATGTGAAGCGCCTTGGTGCGACTTTGTCGTGATTTGGCGCTATATAAATTAATAAATTAAATTAAATTAAAACCTATGAATGAATGAGCAACTTTTGCGTAATCCATTAAGAAATCAGTTCTCAATATCCATGCAAGAATTTTTTTTGTTTGTTTGTTTGTTTTGACCAGTGTTATCATTACAGTCAAAGTCACAAAAAATATTGACATGCTAGAATTTTTATCCATATCACACACCCCTAATATGAATCAGTTTGGAGAACATGTAGTTGATGAGTGGAGCATGGACCAAAAAAAGCCATGAAATTATGATGCACATTTAGATGCAAGAGAAAGGCAATAAGGCGTGTTCCTATACGAGTTTAATCCTAAGATTTAGGAAAGCCAAACATGAATTCATTCATTCATGTTCTTGAACTCACTTATATTTTACTTTAATTAAGGGTTATGGGGTCCTGGAGCCTATCCCAGCAGTCATTGGACGAGAGGCAGGATACACCCTGAACAGGCTGCCAGGTTACTGCAGGGCCAAAAGCCAAACATGTACCCTGTGAGGCAATGAATGAGTGTTATCTTCTCCAGATGGTTAAGATAACTCAAAAACTAAACATGCTCTCATATAGTTACTCACTATATGAAATGGCTATATATATATTGAGGATGACCCAATTACATGTTGGTGAACTGAGATGCACCAAATCAATCCAGAGAGACATTTTGCTCAAAAGACAAATCTGAACTTCATACAACTATTCATTTTCTGTACCTGCTTATTCCAATTAAGGGTCACAGGGAAGCAGGAGGATATTACCAGCGGTCAGTGGGTGAGACGACGCCAGTCCATCACACATTCATTCACATCTATGATCAATTTAAAGTTTCCAATTCATCAAATCTGTATGTTTTTGGAAGTGGGAGGAAGCTTGAGTCCCCGGAGGGAACTGACACAAACACAGGGAGGAACATGCAAACTCCACACAGAAAGGATCAGGTGGAATCAATCCCACGACCTTTTCAGTGTGAGGCAACAGTGCTACTCACTAAACCACTGTGCCTCCCAGTGCTCATTATCATAACATGCATAATGGAAATTAGTGGTTGAAGTCACATGTGGCTTGAAATGAGTTTGTCTTTCTTTCTTTTCCAAGTCCGAGGTCACCGCTGCTTGTAATTATGCATCTCCCTTTACTATCTTCGGGAATATATTTTAATCCTAATATAAATATGAACATACACATTAGAAAGAAAGCATTGTTTCATATTAATTTACATTCTGTAAATGTAAATATTAGGAGTGCAGTTTTTTACCAACAATAAATGTGAAAATGTGCTGTGTGTCTCATACCAATGACTGACAGATTCACACATGATATCAGCAAAGAATTAGCAAGTGACGTTGGTAAGATCTCCTTTGGCGTGTGGATTGTTTAAATACGCACAGCATCATCTGTGAGCATATTCCTTAGTAATCAAGGGGGAAAACCTTCCTAATATTAATACTGGGAGAGTGTGTGTGTGCTTCTGTGAATTATAAGAACACTTCATCATAAATTTGGAACATGTTGAACACGTACCATCTCAGAGTGATTGGATGGGGTCAGATTGAATTCATAGAGAGGGATGAAGAAGCCCTCCAACTGTCCAATCAGCAGCAGCAGAATCACACCATCAGCAAACTACACAGAAAGGACACAGTCTCAAGATGCAGCCTCAAGGAAAATAATAGGGTTTTGTGTTGGGTTTTTTTCTGTTTTAACATACTTCACAGCTGTGTTAATGTTTTCATACCTGTTTATCCACGTCAGTCACCTGTAAACCCAATTTGGACATGTTCTGATTGATGAAGTGTGAAATGGCCTGAAAAATGAAAGCTAACAGATTAATGCTTGACAAACATAAAACCTAATCTTGGTGACACATTTACCAGTCACACTTCTTCAAAGTTTGACAAAAGTTGCAGTGTCAAAATAAAGTGTTGTAGTGTTTTTCAGCGTGTGTCATGGAATTAATCATTATTTTGAATACTTTGAACTCTTCAAATAAGGATAATACCAATTCCCCAAAGATATTTACACCTGTGTTCGATTCCCAGTCACATTGCCTGTCCTGTCCACCCAGGCTGTAAATGGGTACCGGGTTTGGTACCAGGTTTGGCATCCCATCCAGGAGGAGTCATAGACTCTCGTGGAATCTGGGGATAAGCACGGGTACGAATGGCCTCAGGGCCTATATCAGGCTTTTTCCTACATCGTGGCATTTTGACTGTTCACAGAAGTGGTATAATTAATTAAACAAGTGCTTGAGCAGTTGATTCACAGAAAAATTATCTATTATCTAACGATATTTTTTATCAGTGGGCAGAAAAAAATTCCAAAATTTCCGCTTCCCCAAATATTTCATCCTTTCGTTTTTTAGTATTTAAAATAAAACTGATTTTGAGCAATTAAAAAGCTATTATAAATCAAGGTAAGTCTGTATTAAAATGGTTTTAAATTTATTTAAGGTATTTTAAATAGCTTTAAATCTTATTGTTACTTTGATGAAAATAAAACCAATAATCTGGGTAAATTAGAGAACAGAGATTATCTTTCGTCGGGTTGTTTTGAATTGCTGTACAGCAAGTGGAAAGTGTTTGAAGTGTAATGGTTTGAACCAGTGTTCAAAGTCATAGTAGACCAATGGAAAGCCCATGGGAACAGAGAATACCTTATTTTGTCACAGCCACAGTTTGGTGTCTCTGTGTTATTCTGTTTCTGGTGTTATTCTCTTTGTGGTGTTGTTATTATTATTCTCTGCTATTCTCCCCCGTGGTAAACAGTCTCTGCCACTTTGACAATTTCTTTCATGCAAACTTCTTGCAGGTAAACCTCCTGTTTCTTGCCTTCTGGGTTCACATTTCTCCACAATTCCGTATTTGTTCACCTGCTGTTAGGTTTGTGCCCTGATTGTTTAGGTTTGCCCTGCACTCTTGCTTTTATATTCCAGTGTTTTGTTTTATTCAGTGTTTTTGACTCTGTTACAGGCCTTTTGCTGTCAGTTCAAGTGTTTGACTGCTGTCTTGGATTTGTTCACTTGGTGTGATGAATCTCTATGTACTGGCCTACTGCTTGCATTTTGGATAACCTGATGGCTGTTCTCTTAAAAAGGCTTATTTTATAGGACTGATCATAAGTCTCACTGTACTGACCAACTGCTTGAACTTTGGAGAATCCTTATGCTGTTTCTCTCAGAAACACTTTTGCCTCTTGGCAGTGGTGGGCACAGCTAACCAGAAAGTTAGCTTTGATAATCAACTAATTGAAAAGTTATCTTTTTTATAGCTAAACCAATAAAGTACCTAAAAACTTATCGGAAGCTACAGATAACCGATAACTTTCAATTTTGTCTTAAATACGCGCTTAGCTACTAAGAAGCTGATTTTGAGTTTAAACACAGCCAAAGCTTCTAACAAAACCAAAGGGGATCACAAACCTAAGCAGCCAATGAGCCAGCACTTCTGTCTTTGTGTGATCGGCCCCCTGAGGTAGAACAGCATCATTTACCTTGACAAGATACAGTGGTCCAGCGATGAGGCAGAGGTCTTGAAATGGAAAGCAGGTTTGAATTATGGTTTTGCTTTATAAATAAAATTATTCTGGATAGAATGACTGCATTAATGTAAACTCTTAAAATGTACAAAGTCATATATAACACATATCTGTTAATTAAAAAAAATGCACTAATTCTGAAGATTTGAACATTAACACACAGATGCCCAAAGGGGATTATGGGTAAACTAAGCCTCCTCTCATACTGATTGGTTGATTCATTCATTCTATGTAAAAACCAACACAAGCGAATCAATGTAACGTGTTGGTGTTTACAAATAAATGTGCTTTTGTAAAATATGTTGTTTTTTCATTTGTATAAAAAAAGAAAGAAATTTTCAAGATCCCGCTAGACAGCACCTAAGCGCACACGTGATGACATCACAACTCCATCCGGTTAGGGAGACAAGGTTTCTTTCAATAACAAGAACTGTCAAAAAACTTTCTCGTGTGTGGTTGGAATTGTGTGGCGATAGGAATCGCCATTTCAATGCTTGAATAATGATGTCAGTCACACAAAGAAATCAAATAATAGTGAAAACATGTTCGGTGCAGTGTCATAACGCAACAATCAGTCACTCCGTGAGGCGTCATAACATCCGATCAGTTAGCAGCTTGGTGCAGTGTCATAACAGATCAATCAGTCGCTCCGTGAGGCGTCATAACATCCGATTGGTTAGCGGCTCAGTGCAGTGTCATAACAGATCAATCAGTCACTCCGTGAGGCATCATAACATCAAGATAATTAGGCCGATATCAGACCCGATCTTCCCCTTCCGACAATCTTAAGGACGCCCCGACAATCGTGATGACGCTAAATATAATCTTATCAGATATTCCTGCCATGTGTGGTGTGTTAAGAAGGACGTGGGGAGCTAAATGTGACATGCAGCCAATCAGAAAGCGAGGTGGTTGACCTCGGAATGTTCGTGTGTGTTGTTTTTACCGTGTGGCTGACACCACACACTGTACACCTAAACCTGTCAGATCTATGATTTTTTTTTTTTATCTCCATGTGTGTGGTCTCTCAGATTTTGGAAACCTACAGATAATTTTAAAGTCCTGCAGTCAACAACACTGTGATATAACCGGTCGCCAGTAGATGGCACTGTTCTATGCATTTTGATGCCAATTATATCACACAGCCTGAATCACAATTTAACATACTTTTCAGGTTTTGGAGAAGCAACCTGGGCTGCTTCTGGCATTTTTACATAAAACAAACACAATAACGTCTACAAACCCAGAGAATATATTCACGAGAGTTTTAGGCACAATACACAAAGAGTTTAATGCTGTTGTCCGTGTGGAGCCTGATCAGAGCGTCTCAAATGCATTTCTCCTGTCATGAACTTTTACCCAGAATGCACTGCGCACACACCATGTCTACACTAAAACCTTTAAAGTTAGTCCAATACTTTAAAACTGAAACAAATAGCTGATATTTTCACTTTATAAAACTTCAGAGGTGACGTTAATTTAAATAACTTGTCCGAAATTAGTTTGGTTAAAATTTTAACCGTAAGTTAAAACTGTATACCTCTGGATGACTTAGGTGATATTGCCAGCATATCATTATGAGGTCAAAAGGAAATGCAGTTTTTTCTTTCATATGACCAGTTCTTCTTTGCCTGTAGAGGATAGAGCGGTTTCTTCTACAAGCAGCTCTCATCTGTTTGCAGAGGGTAGAACTACACATCAGCTACAAAACATGTAACAGGTAGGTGCTCAACTGAATTTCAATTTTAGAAGTGTTTGTAGCTGTTCTCTGTTTGTAGAGGACAGAACTGTGCATCTACTACAAAAAGCTACATCTAAATGTTAGCAGACTAAGAATTATCAGACCAAAACTTATCGGAATATAATCGGTCCAAGGATGGTTTTCAAAGTTATCTGCAAAGCTAATCCAATAATGAAAACATTATCTTCGATAATTAGAGGTTAGTGGATTAGTGTAACTGTGCCCACCACTGCCTATTGGACTGATCACCCATGTGCCTGGCCTCTGCCTCTTTCACAACTAAGCCTGTTTGCCTGCCAATTCAAACTGGGTCCTTAATACCCACTGGGATAATAAATTTGTTTTTAATCAAACTCTCGTTGTGGTTCTCTGTGTTTTGGTCCTCTGTCTAAATAAATTACAATTATCCGCAAGTACTGTGATGAAAATGTTCATGTGGAGCCTGATCAGAGCATCTCAAATGCATTTCTCCTGTCATGAACTTAATACCCACTGGGATAATAAATTTGTTTTTAATCAAACTCTCGTTGTGGTTCTCTGCATTTTGGTCCTCTGTCTCAATAAATTACAATTGTCCGCAAGTACTGTGATGAAGTTGTCCGTGTGGTGCCTGGTCAGAGCGTCTCAAATGCATTTCTCCTGTCGTGAACTTTTACCCAGAATGCACTGCGCACACACCATACAATTGTCCGCAAGTACTATGATGAAGATTTCTATTTGTTTTCTGAAACTAGGATGGGCTTTTTATTTTATCTCATTCTTGAATAAAACTGAGTGATCATAAAAGGAATGGAACATATTACACAATAAGAAAAATAATCATGTCAGTGAGCTCTGTCGTAATGTAAGTATAGCAAAAGACGTGCGCTGCAGGAGGTTTGTAAGACTACATGACAAACTGCTTTACCTTCTTCACCGTGTTGACCTTGTGAGGCTCGAGCTTTAGAAGTCGCTCAATGGGATCATCTCCTGGTGTCCGTAGAGATAAAAAAAAGTGTGTTAACTGGATGTTATGATGGTGTTTGGATGACATTTAAACTGTCACATCAGCTCAATTGGCATGCACTCATACTCACTGTCGGGATCACTGAGGGAACCTGCACCTCCAACACTGAATTAAGAAAAACAACAAAAAACAACATATGAGGAAAAAGCTGAAGTTTTCTCACAGAGGCAGCTTGAAATCACACTGGAGAAAAGGAGCGCAGACCTTTTTTCTGTTAGGACCTCTATCTGTACATTTGATTTGAGTCCTTCTCTGGTGACCTGGATACAAATCAAAAAGGGGCAATGATTTCAGAAGTTGTGATCAGGAGAAATTTCAGGCAGAGAAGACACAAAAGATGAAGATGAAACTCACCTCCACAACTATAACTTCAACCGTCACATCCTGAGGCAAATACACTTCAGGCTGAAAACATCTCACCATGGCAACCAGCAGATGAACAGTGGCTAGAAGGTCTTTGTCATGGATGACTAGCACAAAAATAGAAAATAATTTGATGGAACCAATAACCTTAAAACTGCAAATATATATATATATATATATATATATATATATATATATATATATATGTGTGTGTGTGTGTGTGTGTGTGTGTGTATATAGATAGATTTTTTTTTTTTGTCCCATAATATCAGCAGTTTGATTTCTTCTGAAATTCCTCATAATTGTTGTAAAGGAGGGTACACACCAGGGAGACTAGTGGAGACTCCAATCAACCATGGGTTTGTGGCTGTTCAGCACCTATCACTCAAAAAATTTGCCTTTAAACACATTAACTACACAGAAGGTCATCAAGCATGTGGGTCATTCCATCCCAAGTCACACAGGGGCTCCCAGGTCACCCCACAGCACTGTTCCACCTCTTTAATCTGTTCTTCCTATTACAAAGTTAGGATGAAATGACAAATATTAGGCCTGTATCTTGAAAACTTTTGAAGGTACAGCCTTAGGGATTTTTTTGTTAATTTTTTACATATTGCAAAAACGGTGCTTTGTACCAACTTGAGACATTAATAACTAGCATCCTATTGGCTCTATAGCTTTGAAAGTACCCATCCTAGGCTAACTTTTGGTATAGAAGTGGGAAAATAGAGAAAACTTTGCTGTATCCTGTGTGATTTGCCTTTAATAAATCAAATCTTTGTTATGGAATTCACCCCAAGTAAATAAGTTCTGTCAGTTTATTTTTGCAACATGTTTCAAAAATAAACTGACATTATAATGCTTGGATTTCAGTAGAAACTACATTGTCAGTTTTGTGAAATTTAAAAGTGCGTACTGCTTTAAAAAAACATACTGTCACTTGTGAAAGGGTGAGAGATGTTTCAACATCACTACAATTTCTGTAATTAGACAATGAAATGCATAACTAAGGATAAACACATGGTTTGTTTATAACATAACACCATACTTCATCACAAACAACATTTTGGATGTCTTGTTTGCACATTTATAACATTGTCACTCTTACATAGTGTCTAATGTGACTGGACTACAAAGTAAGCAGCCATCTTCTACCAAAGGTAGAGGACACACTGATCCAACTTTTGCTATCAACTCAAGACAAGGCCAGATGGCTGATCATCTGCTCGGTGTGCACCTTCCTGAACATCTCATGGCAGCTTTTAAATACCATCAAATCATGCTGCATTTCTAAATCTGTGCTACAACACATTTCATCTCTTGTTGCTGAAGCAGAGTATTCTGTGTGACTCACGTTTTACATTCCACTTGGTATTGTTGGTGCCCTGCAGGCCAAGTCTCTTGTCCAGTTCCTCTAGGATGACCTCCAGCTTGTGGATCTGACCAGCACTGGTCAATACTATGTCTTCCACAGACAGCTGCACACCAGCCAACCTGGCTGGGGAGGAAATTGCAACCTGTCTCAGCAGAATCCGACACAGCAGGCTGGCACCTCTTACACTGGCTCCATGCTTAATGGCCCTGCGGTACACCTCGACCCTGTGTCAGAGACAACCCTCACTGCTGGAAGGGCACCCATTCAATTTTCATTTTTGGGCAATACTACGGTAACAGAATTACAATCTGAGCTAATCTGTCATGGTTAGATGCCATATGTCCAGATTTTGCTGCTGTTGTAATTCCGTTGCCATAGAATTGCCCTTTTATTAACACGTCACTACACCTGCCTCGCATCATCGTATTATATAACGGCTGAGTAGCTGCTTATCATTTGACTGGTGGTTTGTATGTCATGTGACATGGATTATTCGTACCATTTGGCGTTGTGTTTCATTTACCGTGCAATATTTCTTTTTTAGCGTGCAATATTGGTGTTATATGAAATGTGCTATTGCACGCCCCAACCACAGCTCATGCTCACACTACCGGGGGTGCCGTTTAGCTAAACATAGCAGAGTTTGCTTTGCTGACGGATGACGATTTGAAGGAGCTAATTGATGCTGCTAATTCTTCTAACAAAAAAAAAAACAAATCTACTATGCTGTAAGCCGTCTGGAGGCATGAAGAGCTGGACAAAGTTCTGAAGTGATTATTTGCTGGACCGAAGAACTACACAAAGTCTTTTTTTTTTTCTTTCTTTCTCTTTTTTTTTTTTTTTTTTTTTTTTTGGGAAGTACACAAAGTCAGAGCACAGTATCATGGACTACATTATCGCAATTTTGGCCTCCAATTTAAAGTTTGTGTTGTACTGTTAAGCACCAGAGGAACACCAAAATGTAAGTCCCTTTTCTCACTCACTCACTCACTCACTCACTCACTCACTCACTCACTCACTCACTCACCTTCAACCACTTAGCTGGGATCGGGTCACGGGGCAACAGCTCCAGCAGGGGACCCCAGACTTCCCTTTCCTGGGCCACACTGACCACCTCTGTCTGAGGGATCCTGAGGCATTCCCGGGCCAGTGTGAAGATATAGTCTCTCCACCTCATCCTTGGTCTTCCCCAGGGTCTCCATTCAGGTGGATGTGCCTGGAACACTTCTCTAGGGCCCACCTCAGCTGGCTCCTTTCAATGCAAAGGAGCAGCGGCTCTACTCTGAGTTCCCCACGGATGACTGAGCTTCTCACCCTATCTCTAAGGGAGACACCAGCCACCCACCTAAGGAAGCCCATTTTGGCTGCTTGTACCCGTGATCTAGTTCTTTCAGTCATGACCCAACCCTCATGACCATAGGTGAGAGTAGGAACAAAGATTGACCAGTAGATCGAGAGCTTCGCCTTTTGGCTCAGCTCCCTTTTCATCACAACAGTATGGTAGAGCAAACGCAACACCGCCGCTGCTGCGCAAATTCTCCGGCCAATCTCACGCTCCATTGTCCCCTCACTTGTGAACAAGACCCCGAGGTACTTCAACTCCTTCACTTGGGGCAAGACTGCATTCCCTAGCCGGAGTAGGCAATCCATTGGTTTCCTGCTGAGAACCATGGCCTCAGATTTAGAGGTGCTGATCCTCATCCCAGCCGCTTCACACTCGGCTGCAAACTGATCCAGTGAGTGTTGGAGTTCACAGGCTGATGAAGCCAACAGGACCACATCATTTGCAAAAAGCAGTAATGAGACCCTGAGCCCACCAAACTGGAAACCCTCCTCCCACAGACTACACCTCGACTACACCTGTTTGTGATAGTCCATGACTATCACAAACAGTATTGGTGACAAGATGCAGCCCATGCGAAGGCCAAACTCCACTGGAAACGAATCCGACTTACTACTGAGCACCTGGACACAGTTCTTGCTTTGCGAGTACAGAGATTGGATGGCCCTGAGAAGGGACCCCCTCACTCCATACTTCCGCAGCACCTCCCACAGTATCACCTGGGGTACCCATTCATACACCTTCTCCAAGTCCAGAAAACACATTTAGACTGGAAAGGCATACTCCCAGGCCCCCTCCAGGATCCTTGTGAGAGTGGAGAGCTGGTTGGTTGTTCCATGACCAGGACAGAACCCACATTTTTCCTCTTCCATCAGAGGTTCGACTATCGGCTGAACCCTCCTTTTCAGCACCCTGGAGAAGACTTTACCAGAGAGGCTGAGTAGTGTGATGCCCTTGTAGCTGGCACACACTCTCTGGTCTCTGTTTTTAAAGATGGACACCACCACCCCAGTTTGCCACAGTGCCTAAGGAGTCCCTTTTCTGTTGTTTATAAATTAATAAAATATCAAATGAGAAGGATCTATTTTAGACATTATATATATATATATATATATATATATATATATATATATATATATATATATATATATATATATAATGTTTTTTATTCTTTCAATGGAACAAATATTTAATTAATTATGGAATGTTCCATCTTTCACCTCATGAAATATTTGTACCATTGTACTCATAAAAACGTTCATTATTTGTATATTAATGAGTGAGAATATTATTGTTTCCTCCCACAATAGTCTTTCCCAAAAACTAATGTTATAACATATCAGTATAAGCAGCAATTCTGCAGTAAAAAAATAAAATATTCATATCTATTAGGTGTGTAAGTTGAGTGTGCACTCAGTGAATCTCACCCAGCAGATGATGAAGCACCAGTCCATCAAACAGATCCTCCTGCAGACTCTGAACCACAATGTTCTCTGGTTTCAAAATGCTATTGATCCAATGAATCAAAGCCTGCAATTGATCACACATTCAGCTACTTCAGATGCTTTCATTTTCAAGCGTACTTTTTCTTAATCAGCTCCTCAAAGAGAAACAATGATACAAAAATAGATGGAAATTTATCACACATTCCATGCACTCCCTAAATTGTTTGCGCCGATTTTTCACATAAAACATGTCAGTTTGATTTCGCAGCAGTAGTTCATCCATTCATTCAGTGTTACTATGAGACACTTATGTTCCATCTTTTCCTCTCAAAGCTGTTTTAACATGTGCTCCAGCACACTGGTTGGTCCTCGTCAAGGCTCTCTGATCTGTTTCCCGTCACCTTGGATAATTCTCTTCATTAAAATTTTACTGATGCATCCACCTCTCTCTTCCGGCATCAGATATTATTCATGCACTTCACTAATGTATTTTTGGTGTCGCGTTTATCTCCAGCCCACTGAAGACAAAGGGGAACCATATATCTGTGGTAGTCCAGAATAGATTTCAGTGATAAATGATGAATGGAATTAAAGTAAAGTAATTTCTTACCTCCTTTAGCTTTTCAAATTTCGGGTCTTGTAGAGATTTTCCGTGAATGACCTTCGTCTTCTCCCCTGTGTTTATTGGAAAAAGGTCTACATGGGTCAGTTTGGATTTTTTGTTGTTGTTGTTTGTTTAATATATTATAACATCTCAAGTTAACAGTATTACAGTGTGTGCTTCATAGCTATCTCATGTTTTCTTGCACTTAAATATTTCATTTATTATCTCCATCTAGTTATGAGTTTAACATCCCCCTTGATGACAATTGGATCTGAGTAATTACATTTTAGGACTGATCGAGATTAACATTCAGACCAACAAATGCATGATTTTTTTTTTCAATTGTATTGTAGGGCATCTTACAAAAAAACAGTTTTCCTTAAGATTGCATGAAAATGTTGGATTAAATAGTAATGCATGGTGGGTCTGTGTAAACGGGCAAAGCAAAAAATTACAAATGAATTGTTTTGTTTTGTTAAATAAGGTGTTTTGGGCCTTGGTGACTTTTTTATTTTTTACTTTTTCTTTCAGCTAATGGTGAAAGAATCTAGAGATCCACAAAGGGTCGAGAGATCCACACTGGGATTTGATATAATTTTTATACCAGATCCCATAATTTTGACAAGCACAAAGTTTGGCCACTTTACACCAATTTTGACCTCCCTTCATTGGCTTCCTATCTATATGCGGTCTGATTTTAAGGTTCTGTTACTAACTTGTAAAATTATTCAGGGATTAGCGCCTCCCTACCTTGTCCTATTTACACCCTGTGTACTGCCCTGTTCTCGCCATTCTCAGGGCACAGAACCTCTTTGTGTACCTAAGGTAAATAAAAAAAAGAAGTCAGCAGGCCACAGGGCCTTCTTTTATCATGCCTTGTGGAATGATTTCCCCGCGGGCATAAAACAGTCAAATTCCGTAGACATATGCTAGTCCAAATTTGAGATGTATCTTTTCTCCCCCTTGTATGGCTAGTATACCAGTGTAGTGTGGAACTTTCCTTCCTCTTCTTTGAATTCATATTATTAGGAATGGAACAGGTCTCAGCCTCACTACATCTAAATTCTGGGTCTGTCAGAGAAGCACAGTGCTAGCTGCCAGCAACCACCTTAGTAATTCTCTCTGCTTTCCTGTTGATTTACTGCAGGTGAATTAATGCCTTAGATGTACTTATTTCTGGTCATCTGAGTCTGCTCCAGTGGCAGCTGGCCCATAGGGGGCGCTCGGGCACTGCCCTCCCAGATGTGGACCAATTGTGTATGGTTGCTAAGGAAAAATAATAAATAATCAGCATTGCGAAATTTAATGGCTTGGGTCACCCCTGAAAAGGCTGCTGTTTTTGGCGGAAACAAAAACCCCACTGATGTTTGGGTTATTTATTTTTTGTCTCCGTGTGTTTTACTGGAGTAAGTTGAAGAACTTTGGGACACAGTTTTTGGGAGATGAGGGGCAACCACAAAACTGCTACACGTTGGCTGCGCTCACATAGGCGGCTCGGAGTTTGGTAGGTGGAAAAGAAGCAGCACAACGTCAACTAAAACAAACTCCCAGCCTCACTTCTTACAAATGGAGCCAAGTCTGTTTGAGTTTTGAGTTTGTTTTTTACAGAGGCGTGTGATCGCACATTGCACTCAGGTCTGCAAGAAAAAAAAGTGCAAACTGCTTCGCTGTATAGTTTGAAGCAGGACAACTGTTGTAACAGAGACAAGGTGGGAGGATTTAGAGAAAGGTTTTCTGGGTCGAGTCACAGATGTGGATTTGACTGTTTGGCAGCTCTTCGCCTCTTTAAGGTGAATCGTTCCTCTTGATTTTGGCCTCTCTCTCACACACACACACACACACACACACACACTCTCTCTCTCTCCCTCTCACAAACACACACACACACACACACACACACACACACCACCCCTCTCTCTCTCTTTCTCTCCCTCTCTTTTTTGGAAGGTGGTGTGAACATTGTAGTATGCAGGGTTCTAGCCACGGTGGGCGGCGCTGGGCAGCTCCGCCCGATACTGCAAATTTTTGCCCGGCTCTCAGGTTAAAATTGGCTGTGCCGCCCAGCACAGAATTTCTGATAAATGAACTGAAATGTTGCCAAAAATGTACCAATTTGATCATATTTCAAGCTTATAGCATCATAGATTTGCAATTTTAAACCAATAATTAAAGTAATGAGAAATATATTTCTTCATTTTCTTCATATCAAATCGCAGACAGCAGAGATCAGAGAGTCAGCGCTTTCTGTGGGCACAGAGCCGTGAATGGGAGCAGCTGGAAACAACATCTCTGCTCCGCTCTGAGCTGAAGGGGGAAAAAATTAACCCCACCATGAAAGTCCTCCAGAGGTCCTTCTGTGTCTGTATCTGAAGATACATTCAGAAATGTAGTTTATTTTACAGTTGAAAGGCTTCGTGTTTCCAAAAAGCTCTGCGTTTGACTTTGAAAACAGGAGACGCATGGGTGGGGGGGGGTGAACCCTGGTAATATGTACTTAATGTTCTTTTTTCAACTGAGAAATTTTTCCAGATTTTGAAACAGTCTAAATTTGGTGATATTTTCTATTCTGTTAAGGGGGTGTCATTGTGAAACCCATGATTTGTTTGGCTGAAGATAATGGCAGTGCAGTACAGTATGGTGTACTACAGTGAGGAAAATAAGTATTTGAACACCCTGTGATTTCGCAAGTTCTCCCACTTAGAAATCACGGAGGGGTCTGAAATTTTCATTTTAGGTGCATGTCCACTGTGAGAGACATAATCTAAAAAAAAAATCCGGAAATCACAATGTATGATTTTTTAATAATTTATTTGTATGTTACTGCTGCAAATAAGTATTTCAACACCTGTGAAAATCAATGTTAATATTTGGTACAGTACCCTTTGTTTGCAATTACAAAGGTCAAATGTTTCTTGTAGTTTTTCATCAGGTTTGCACACACTGCAGCAGGGATTTTGGCCCACTCCTCCATACAGATCTTCTCTAAATCTTTCAGGTTTGGAGTTTCAGCTCCCTCCAAAGATTTTCTAATGAGTTCAGGTCTTGAGACTGGCCAGGCCACTCCAGGACCTTGAAATGCTTCTTACGGAGCCCCTCCTTAGTTGCCCTGGCTGTGTGTTTGGGGTCATTGTCATGCTGGAAGACCCAGCCATGACCCATCTTCAATGCCCTTACTGAGGGAAGGAGGTTGTTTGCCAAAATCTTGCAATACATGACCCCATCCATCCTCCCTTCAGTACGGTGCAGTCGTCCTGTCCCCTTTGCAGAAGAGCACCCCCAGAGTATGATGTTTCCACCCCCATGCTTCACTGTTGGGATGGTTTTCTTGGGCTTGTTCTCATCCTCTAAACATGGTAAGTGGAGTTGATTCCAAAAAACTCTATTCTGGTCTCATCTGATCACATGGCCTTCTCTCATGCCTCCTCTGGATCATCCAGATGGTCACTGGTGAACTTCAAACGGGCCTGGACATGTGCTGGCTTGAGCAGGGGGACCTTGCTGCCCTGCAGGATTTTAAACCATGACAGCATCATGTGTTACTAATGTAATCTTTGTGACTGTGGTCCCAGCTCTCTTCAGGTCATTGACCAGGTCCTCCTGTGTAGTTCTGAGCTTTCACAGAATCATCGTTACCCCACAAAGTGAGATCTTGCATGGAATCCCAGACCGAGGGAGATTGACAGTCATCTTGTGTTTCTTCCACTTTCTAGTAAATAATCATAACAGTTGTTGTCTTCTACCAAGCTGCTTGCCTGTTGTCCTGTAGTCCATCCCAGCCTTGTGCAGGTCTACAGTTTTGTCCCTGGTGTCCTTAGACAGCTCTTTGATCTTGGTGGACAGGTTGGAGTGTGATTGATTGATTGAGTGTGTGAACAGGTGTCTTTTATACAGGTAACAAGTTCAAACAGGTGCAATTAATACAGGTAAAGGGTGCAGAATAAGAGGGCATCTTAAAGAAAAATTAACAGGTCTGTGTGAGCCAGAATTCTTGCTGGTTGGCAGGTGTTCAAATACTTATTTGCAGCAGTAAATATCAGTAAAAATCATACATTGTGATTTCCGGATGTTTTTTTTTTTTAGATTATGTGTTTCACAGTGGACATGCACCTAAGATGAAAATTTCAGACCCCTCCATGATTTCTAAGTGGGAGAACTTGCAAAATCGAAGGGTGTTCAAATACTTATTTTCCTCACTGTATAAGATATACAAAAAGACTACGTGATTGATATGATTTGATTTATCAATTACATTTACCAACTCATTGAATCCATACATACCTGGAAAAATATCAATGCCCACAGTCTCTTTGTGATACTCAAAGACGTCAGGCTCCATAGTGCCTCCAAAAGGTCAAATACTGAAAACAAAACGAGTCAGAGTTTTAAAATGGTGATAAATCTACAAAAAGCTAATTTGGCTCTGAAGGCTGCTTACTCCTTTTTCATTTTGGTAATACAGATACGGCCTGCAATATGGGATTTGGAAGCACAAGCTGGTGTAAGGGGATGTGATCATCTAAAGGCTAAACTGGCGGGTTTGTGGCTAAATTCAATTCGAGAATTTAATGCACAGTTAAGCACATCGTGAGTGAGTGAGTGAGTGAGTTTGAAAGAACTTGCCAAAATTACACTGTTTTGTGTCAACAGGCTAGTTATTTCAGACAATTTTAAACATAACCTGCTGACATCTTTTTCACTTTAGGAAAATTCTATTTTGAGAATAATGAGAACAGGACGTGTGTGCGGCTGTAAACTGTCTCCCAAATAAGAAGAGAAGCAGACATTTGGTATTAAATGTTAATAATAACATTTTAAATTCTGACATGGTATTAAATATGACAGATTTGCATCTTATTTTTGTTTGTGGACCATTTATGTCTATATATTTGTTCTATTACTCTTCTCAGATCGATCATTGCCAAAACTGTGTGCATGTAAAGGTAATTCTGAAAGGTCGCAGGGGTTAAAGGTTACCAAGTACAAGCCCACCATACCATATTCATATATGAGTTTGGATGACACGGGTATGAAGCAGAGTCTTTGTACTAGTCATATGCAGAGAGGTTAAAATCAAAGCACATTCAAATGCAAAAGGTGCAAATACTTGTACAAAGCTTTTTTGAATTCTCTGATACTAAAGTCAGAAGTGTGGTCAGAAAATAACTCCAAGATTCCAGTCTTAGTTCCAAGCTGTGATATTTCATTTGCCATTTGATGTGATCTGACATGGCAGGACTGATGATGTGCAGAAAGTTTAATGGTGCTTCATCAGCTGAGACTTGCTGAAAGCAGCAATCCCTGTTGCACTTTCCACAAAAAAATAAAAAAGTCAGCTTGCTTCTGAAGGACAAAAAGAATGTTGGGAACTTGATAACTATTGAAAACAGGTTAAGACGGGACAATCAAAACTGTAATTATTATAAATTATGTTATATTTAGTGATGATTAGTTAAGAAACAGAAACTATACATTTTTAATTACAGAGACAAAATCTTTCATTATTAATCTGAGTTTACTGTAGGTCAGTAGGTAGGCATGCATGGTATTGGAAAAAAAACTGATATTGTAATATTTTTTGTGAGATATAATCAAGTAAAAAAAAAAAGAATTTGCACACATAACCTGAATGGTTCTGTTTGGAAAGAATGACTCATTAAAGAATGATTAGGGTGAATTTGTAGGGAAATGCATCTGCACAGAAGAATGTTTTGAAAAAGTTGAAAGATTCTGCTTTTGGTCAACACCAACCTTTCTGTACCCAATCTAACCACATGCAAAATATACTGAATTTTTTTTTAAGCCATTTTGCTTCTGTTTCGCTTATTTTCAGCATGTTTCTGCATTATAATAGAGCTAATTATAGATAATAGAGCTAAGTGGAGAGTTTCAGTCAAATACGACACAGTTCTTCTGTTCCAACATTTCACAATGTTGTTCATCTCTCCAGTTAGGAGACACCACAGCCTCCATGTCTCCATGTCACCCTGTCTTCTGCATCTTCTGGTGTCATATCAACCACCTGCACATCCTCCATCACCACATCCATAAAACTCCTCTTTGGCCACCCACTGCACCTCCTGCCTGGTTGCTTCATCCTCAGCATCCTTCTCCCTATATACCCTGTGTCCCTTCTCTGCACATGTCCATACTATCTCAATCTCACTTCTCTGACTTTGTCTCCACATGTTCTCCTGTGCTGTCCCTCTGAAATGTCCATTTCTAATCCTGTCCATCCTTGTCACCCCCCATCCCACCCAACAAAAAATAAAATTGTAGCATCTTCAGCACTGCCAGCCTCCTGTCTTTTTGCTAGTGCCAGTGTCTCTAAGTTGTATAATACAGTTGGTCTCGCCATTGTCCAGTAATTCTCTCAATCTTACAGATACTTTTTTGTCATAAATCACTCCTGTCACCTTTCTCCACCCTGCCTGTACGCTCTTTACCTCTTTTCCACACTCTCCATTACCTCTTCTACCATACCTCATTTGTAGATTAGTCATGGAAAATGAGAACAATGGGAGTATTTTTAATCAAGTAACCAAAATGTTATGTGACTTGTTTAATTTGCCTTACTTGACATCAGAAGTAAATGGACTGCATTTATATAGTGCTTTTCCATCTGCATCAGATGCTCAAAGCGCTTTACAATAATGCCTCACATTCACTCCAATGTGAAGTCCAATAGTCCCACAGTGTGACTATTGTGCGTGGGCATTTCATGATGAAATGATTTATTTTTCACCCCCATCAGTAAGTAATGAAACTACTTTTCAGTGTAGAAGATAAATGCTTTCTCCAGCAGTATCACATTTCTGAGAAGTCATTGTTAACTTTCAAAATGTGCTGCTTGAGATGTTCTTGGCACAGAAAAGGACGTAGCTGAACTGGTCAAACAGCTGTCAAAGTAAAAAAAGATGTTTTCGTTTCCTCAGTTTCATTTTTTAACACAAGAGCAACTCTGCAAAGATTTGCAGGGCTGCACTTCTCCCTCTGAACACTTTCAATCAAATGGTCCCAAACAAAGCCGAGCAACGTAAACATTCTGACAAGACGGATGTGACCTGGAACACATCAAAATATTGTTTGCTGGAGTGAGAGAAGTGCTTCAGCGAGCGACTTTCTGTGCGTGGCTTCCTTTTCCTGAGGTTGACAGCAAGATTCAAACAAGGCCACATAAACAAAAGTCTGACTACTCTTACCTGGAGTGCAGTTCCACAGAACAGAGTGGTTTCTGCACAACTGAAGTCCTTCACTGATCTCTGAAACTGGCACAGCAGTAAGATAAGCAGCAGAGGTGCGCTCAGTACCTGACTTCAAATGCTGGCTTTAAATGATAAAAGTCAGAGCGTCGAAAGGGAAGAGAAGCACAAATAAGAGGATGTGACGAATGAGGTTGCACTTCCTCATTTTGCCTTGAAAAAATATACCAGAGGACAGTGTTTTCTGATGTTGGCATTTCACACTTTAAGCGAAGGCGTGCAGGAAGAATTGGGCACAAATGCATTGTTTAGAAAGCACACTACAGGAGGCGCTGGAGAACGTGATACTCAAAGGCCTGAGCCACTCAGTCTCCACTCGCTCACACGTCTCCATCTGTGACCCCTGTTTGTCTGCTCCGCAGCTCTCGGCAATCTCCAGCAAATAGAGACGATGAAAACAACATGCTCTGTGTGCGCGCCTGTCACACCGAAGGAAAGAAGAACCACCCATCAGCCAGACAAAGGGGCAATATCTGACTATACAAGGTTACCATAGCAACAAAGGAAAGAGACAAGAAACTAAAGGCTCAAAAATAAACCCGTAATTCCTTTTGCTCAACCCAAATTGTAGGAATTGGGGGTGTTTCAAAGCCAATCTCACTGCCGAGCCACAGCAAATCACACAGGTACGAGGTAAAATAAAAATCTCATTCGGGTTGATTTCAAACTTTTATTTCTGGATAGACTCAAATAATGAAAATAAAGTCCATCTCGTCACAGGCTGAATTGATTCGTCCACTCTCAATAGCTCAGCCCGGGTGAAAAACGCATGAGTAGTTAAACAGTGTAAGTACATCGTAGTGTTCGCCGTGTGTGACAGCGGGGTGAGAGGAGCTGTGAGAGGTCACCGTCTGGAAGGCTGGACACAAAGGTAGTGTGACCGGGTCTCTCCAGGGACAGCACTAAAAGCAGGAAGCAAAAGTGACATTAAGACAGAATTGTTTTGAGCACAGCTAAAGAACCTTTAAAGGACATATCTGACTTCAATCAACACTTTCTTTTAAAAAAATTATATACCAGATTATGAATCTTTACTTCCAACTCTTTAACTTGTGCACGTCCTGATGTATCTGATAAAAAATAAAATTAGCCATACAGCATCTGGAAAATGCAAAGATTCGGCTATTTTTAAGCATATAAGTGACGTAACCTTAGGTGCTGACTGTTCTCTGTCTGAAGGTCACTCCACCTGTGTCCACTTCATGATTTATTCCAGTACACACAGTCAATCTGGGTTGCTTTTTTGTTGTTCTAACACAGGGGTGGCCAAGTTCGGTCCTGGAGAGCTACCTTCCTGACACTCTTAGTTGTCTCCCTGCTCCATGTCTCCCTGCTCCAACAGGTGTGTTGGAGCAGGGAGACAACTAAGAGTGTCAGGAAGGTAGCTCTCCAGGACCGAACTTGGCCACCCTGTTAACATATCTTTAATATGGCTTTAATTTGGCTTTCAAATCAACATCTTGTAGTCTGCGATCAACATATGTCCATTTCAACCTCTTTGTAACTCGCGGTGTATTCAGAAACAAACAATCAAAGATCACATACATCTCAGTAAGACTGAATAATAATGATGACATACCATGAAAGTGGTGTCTCTGATTTCACTCCTGCTGATTTCACACACAGAGTCATGTTGAATTATTGTCCCACTGTGGTGGGCTGTCTTTTGTCCACAAGAAACACTGTTCCTCCGCCATAAGCCGGTGTCGCCAACCAAACAGCCCCACCCCCACTCCCCCAAAAAATTGGTTTGCCATGCCATCACTGCGCATGCTGATTGAGTCTCTGAGTCTGACTCTCTACACCCAAAGTGATCAAAGGGAATAATGTGATTATTAACCATCAGTAAAGTAAAATCTCTTGAATCATTCTAAAGTCAGTTTTACAAGCCCATTTTACGAGGTGATAATCAGTGAGTTGCTACTAACGCTCTGAATTACGTAGGCGCCACATCACGTCAGAGTCAGACGTGCTGGTGTCGTGCTCTAATCGCTTCCCCCATCTTTTATTATGAAATATGGTAATGCTGAATTTATGTAGAAATGATTGTTGTACAAAAGCTTCAGCTATTTGTCGATGAGATAGATGATGCCTGGAGTGCAGTTTTAAGCAGGTGATTATCGGTGAACCGCAGCTGACGCTCAGAAATTACGCTGCTGAGCTCCAAAATGATGGATACGCAATGAAGGCAAGGCGGACCAATTTTTAGGGGGGACCATTCGGTTGGTGATACCACCTCCAGGTAGCTTAGCTTAGCTATCAGTTTAGCTCAGCTTGACCAATAACACAAACATTGAAGCTGGTCAAGGTCCGGCTCTCTTATTAAGCTCAGCCACTTGCCGTAACATTCTGTCCAATCCTGTGATCACAGAAGTGACTTCCTCAGCGAAACTGGCCGGTGTCCCGCACGTAGCAGCTTAGCTTAGCATGGTGTGCTGCAACGCCACAGCAAAAACTACAAACACGGTCGGTTCCACACTTTCGGGAGAGGAAACACACATTTTTAAGAATTTTCTCCTGGCCACACGAACGGAAAGGATAAAATCAGTGGTTAAATCCATGTTTTGAAGACCATTCTCACACTGCGCTGGGCTTCACTTCTGCCATTTGTCCGAAACATACTATTAAAAAAACCTCTCACTTTCATCCTCAAAGTATTATCTTTGGAAAATCTGTCCACCTAATAAGCAGCACTAGTCATGCTAGTGCATCTTCGTAAAAATACACTGTTTTTCCCCCTTCATTTCAAAAGAGGTCCTCAAAGGGGTATTACCATACATGATGTCATCAAAGTCCAGTTTTATGAGAGAACTAGCTGAGTTACCCGTTCTACGCACAGGTAATAAAGAAGAATTTTAGCCATGTCATTGTATATTTCATATCACTTTAGTTAAGGTGTTGTAAGTTGCATTGCATTGTGTGTATGTTTTGTTTTATTTTGTTTTGTTTTATTTTATTGCAAAGTTCTTTCCTTGAACCGAATAAACTTGAACTTTTCATTATTAATTTTTATAGAGCAATTTGTGACATTCATGAGACTCAAGTGAATGATGATAAAAAGGTGATAGCATGTCATATCACTGCAATGATCTGGCATGTTGTACACAGCCGGTACATTTTAACTGAAAAAGAAAACATGCTTTAACTGGCACGTGCTTCATTTTGTGTGTTTATTATATACATGTTTCTCATATATTATGTGAAAGCTAGTGAGAAAAAAATACTTCTAAAACTGAAAACACTGTTTTTGGAACCTAATAACACCTCTGAACTTATTTACAAGACATTTCACGGACGTGGCATGGTGATGTCACAGGCTGGTAGCTAGCTGTAAAACTCTGTTTCGTTTGTGTGTAAATATAACCTCATTGTTATATATTATGTAAAAGCTAGTGAGAAATCAACACTTCTAAAACTGATAATGCTGTTTTAGTAACCTGATAAGACACCTGGAGTCATTTACAAGACATTTTGCTGACGTTAGCATGCAATTCTGCTAACTCAAGCTAACTTCCTATTAAGTTAGCCAAAATCTCCTGTATAATTTCCTGTATTGCCTATTGTGTCGGTGGCATGGCCCAAGCAGAGGGTCACCCCTTTGAGTCTGGTCTGCGTGAGGTTTCTTTCTCAAATCATCAGAGGGAGTTTTTCCTTACTACTGTCGCCTGTGTGCTTACTCTAGGGGTTAGTAAGGTTAGACCTTACTTGTGTGAAGTGCCTTGAGGCAACTTTGTTGTGATTTGGCACTATATAAATGAAAATAAATTGAAATTGGAGTTAAATTTGTCTCATTAATACATGCAAATGCACAGAGGGTGATCTACAAATATTCCTTGATTTGCACAGCTTCCGCTCTTATCAAAGGTTCATGTACTCACAGACACATGCCCTCCTGCAGATGCCATTAAAAAGTAAATATTGTTTATGATTGATTGATAGAGAGGCTTCACTGAGTATGTACAAATTGTACATAATCCAATAGGATCTTAATAATTCGTTTAACAACTGAAAATTACAAAGAAGACAATGCTGCCATGGGTATTTTAGCATTGCGTTATATTTTAAGTTTTAAAAATAATTTTCATTGGCACAATATAATTTTATTCCTTATCATTTAAATAAGGGATTCATAATATTATACTGCCAATATGATGAAAATTTGAGCTGTCTAGAAATGATTTATAATTTCTCCCCCTGAAGCGAACAGATGGCCATGACTTACATTTGGTAGCGATCCGAGGGGCTTCCCCCATCTGTGCGAGGGATGCTGGGAAGGACATAACAAACAAAATAAACCAAGCTAGCAGAAAATGCTCTGAAACAGCTCATTTCTGGATAAATCTATTTCACTTGAATTTTGAAAAGGTTAGAGGGCAATAAACAAATCTGAAAGCAGTGTTTTGTAACCAGATAACACCTCTGAAGTGATTTGCAAAACATCTTACGGATATTAGCGCGGACATGCTGCGATCACAACTCAAGCAAGTGGGTCAGGTCAAGGTCACAGGTAATATCAAAACCTCACACATGCACATAGATGTCCTACTGTAGTTAGTCTGCACAATGCCATAAGAAGAAAAATATTCCCTTTGGAATTCCCCCAGGTAAATATGTTCTCGTCCTTAAATGCGGTGTCATTTTGCAACATATTACAAAAATAAACCTACATTTTAATGCTTAGATTTCTGTAAAAACTAAATTTAGTCAGTTTTGTGAAATTTCAAAGGCTGTACAGGTTTTTAGTGGAATATCTTGGGAAAATCCAGAGAATACTCTGAGGGCTTTAAGGGTTAATTAGCTGGTTATCTTCTTCTTCCTAATGTCTTGAGTAAATTCTAAATTAATAATGCACCGATTAAATTGTCCCAAGAGCAAAAATGATGAGTGCACCCCCACCACACCAAAAAAATAAATAATAATAATAGAGCCTAGCTTTTAATTTTCCAGAATGATCCTTTAATTGTCAGCAGAACTCACAGATTCACACCCAAATATGCTTCTTTTTGTCATGTGTGAGTAAAAATGGTGAGTCAAGCAAATGTTAACTGTGTTTTTGTCATTAAGAATAATTTCTATCATGGTTGGACAACAACTCAATGTTTAATCATAGTTTAAATTAGAAATCAATCACAGATATAAATAGTTGAGATGTCCAGTTCAGGTTCTTCAACCCCAGATAGAGATTCAAATGATTTAATACTGAGTGTTTGCAAATATTACATTCCAATCCAATGCATATATTTTTATTGATATTACACTTGCAAAGGCCTTTAAAAAAAGAAAAAGAAATATATTCCTCTTATCATTAACGCTTAGTGCAGCACTGTAGAAATAAAAGTAGAACACTCAGAGTAATAGAGTACCTCAGGGTCTTGTTCACAAGTGAGGGGACAATGGAGCGTGAGATTGGCTGGAGAATTGGTGCAGCAGGGGCGGTGTTCCATTTGCTCTACAGTACTATTGTGATAAAAAGGGAGCTGAACCAAAATGTGAAGCTCTCGATCTACTGGTCAATCTTTGGTCGTACTCTCACTATGGTCATGAGGGTTGGGTCATGACCGAAACTAGATTGCGGGTACAAGCAGCCGAAATGGGCCTCCTTAGGAGGGTGGCTGGTGTCTCCCTTAGAGATAAGGTGAGAAGCTCGGTCATCTGGGGGGGAGCTCGGAGTAGAGCCGTTGCTCCTTCACATTGAAAGGAGCCAGCTGAGGTGGTTCAGGCATCTGGTAAGGATGCCCCCTGGGCACCTCCCTAGGGAGGTGTTTCAGACATGTCCATCTGGAGGAGACCCCGAGGAAGACCTAGGTAGAGAGATTATATCTCCACACTGGCCTTGAAATGCCTCAGGATCCCCCCAGTCAGAGGTGGTCAGGAAAGGGAGGTTTGGGGTCCCCTGCTGGAGCTGTTGCCCTAAGCAGCTGAAGATGAAATGAGATGAGATGGCTCTTATCATTTCCACTTAGTGCAGCATTGTAGTAATAAAAGTAGAACATTCAGAGTAATACTGATTGAATGGCATGGATGAAAGACTGTGGCTGTTACGTTAAAAATTTAGTCATCTTCATTATCTCTCAGCACTCATTTGGCAAGAGATGAGGTATCTTTGGAAGTGGGAGGAAGACAGAGGACCTAGAGGGAACCCATGCAAACTCCACACAGAAAGGACCAGGTTGAAAGTGAACCTGGGACCTTTTTGCTGTGAGAAACCAGTGCTACGAGGGCTGTCAATAAAGTAACGGTCCTTTTTATTTTTTTCAAAAACTATATGGATTTCATTCATATGTTTTTACGTCAGACATGCTTGAACCCTCGTGCGCATGCGTGAGTTTTTCCACGCCTGTCGGTGACGTCATTCGCCTGTGAGCACTCCTTGTGGGAGGAGTCGTCCAGCCCCTCGTCGGAATTCCTTTGTCTGAGAAGTTGCTGAGAGACTGGCGCGTTGTTTGATCAAAATTTTTTCTAAACCTGTGAGACACATCGAAGTGGACACGGTTCGAAAAATTAAGCTGGTTTTCAGTGAAAATTTTAACAGCTGATGAGAGATTTTGAGGTGATTCTGTCGCTTTAAGGACTTTTCACGGTGCGAGACGTCGCGCAGCGCTCTCAGGCACCGTCGTCAGCCTGTTCAAGCTGAAAACCTCCACATTTCAGGCTCTATTGATCCAGGACGTCGTGAGAGAACAGAGAAGTTTCAGAAGAAGTCGGTTTCAGCATTTTATCCGGATATTCCACTGTTAAAGGAGATTTTTTTAATGAAAGACGTGTGGACGGATCCGCGTGTCGGGACGCAGCCGACGCGGTGCGGCGGCACAGGAAAAACACCTCCGTGTTGATAACCATTTGTAAAATCCAGGCGGCTTTTGATGGCTTTCAGTGGACTGAGTATATGAGAAATTGTTTAACAGCTGGACATGTTCCAACTTGTCCTTAAGGCTTTCAACAGAGGTGTTTTTCCTGTGGCGGAGCGTCGCGGCGGCTGCGTCCCGACGCGCGGACCCGTCCGCACGTCTTTCATTAAAAAAATCTCCTTTAACAGTGGAATATCCGGATAAAATGCTGAAACCGACTTCTTCTGAAACTTCTCTGTTCTCTCACGACGTCCTGGATCAATAGAGCCTGAAATGTGGAGGTTTTCAGCTTGAACAGGCTGAAGACGGCGGCTGAGAGCGCTGCGTGATGTCTCGCACCGTGGGAAGTCCTTAAAGCAACAGTATCACCTCAAAATCTCTCATCAGCCGTTAAAATTTTCACTGAAAACCAGCTTAATTTTTCGAACCGTGTCCACTTCGATGTGTCTCACAGGTTTAGAAAAAATTTTGATCAAACAACGCGCCAGTCTCTCAGCAACTTCTCAGACAAAGGAATTCCGACGAGGGGCTGGACGACTCCTCCCACAAGGAGTGCTCACAGGCGAATGACGTCACCGACAGGCGTGGAAAAACTCACGCATGCGCACGAGGGTTCAAGCATGTCTGACGTAAAAACATATGAATGAAATCCATATAGTTTTTGAAAAAAATAAAAAGGACCGTAACTTTATTGACAGCCCTCGTATCCACTAAATCACTGTGCTGCCCACAGTTGACAATGATATTGGTGAAATTAACACTTTATTCATAGGTCGGCTGGACTACTGTTGCACCTGTTACAAGTCTATGCCAGCCAAGAGAAAACTTGGATTTAGATGCAACTGTAGGTATTTAGAGTGCAAATGGCAACATTTTTGTTTGAGACCATCAGTGTAAAATAATTCCAGTTTAACAGCACATGATTTCTTGTCATTTTTGGACACTGGAATCGAGCAGATCAGGAAATAAAGCAGGTAAAATAAGTATTAAACACATTGGCCCTTTTCTCAGTAAATATATTTTTAAAGTTGCTAATGATGTGAAATTTTCACCAGATGTCAGTACCAACCCAAGTAATCTATACATACAAAGAAACCTAAACAAATAAGTACAGAAAGTAAGTTATGTTTAATAAAATGGAATTATAAAGGGGAAAAGTATTCAACACACTTCCTGAAATTTATGTAATACTTCATACAAAAGCCTTTGTTGGTAATGACAGCTTCAAGACGCCTCCTGTAAGGAGAAACGAGTCACATTGCATTGTTCAGGTGTGATTTTGGCCCATCTTTCCACACAAACAGTCTTCAAACCTTGAAGGTTCCATGGACCTCTTCTATGAACTCTGACCTTTACTTCTTTCCATAGATTTTCTATTAGATTCAACTCATTTGATTGGTTGAGCCATTCTAGCAACTTTATTTTCATTCTCTGAAACCAATTAAGAGTTTCCCTGACTGTGTGTTTGGGATCATTACTTACTGAAATGACCACCCTCATTTCATCTTCATTATCCTGGTAGACAGCAGCAGATTTTTATCAAGAATGTCCTTCAGTGATATTTGCTATTGCCGGATAGTGAAAAACAACTCCACACCATGATGTTCCCACCTCCAAACTTCATTGTTGGTATGGTGTTTTTGGGGTGATGTGCAGTGCCATTTGACCTCCAAACATGGTGTGTGGCATCCAGAGTTCAATTTTGGTCTCATCTGACCAGGCCAGTATTTCACAGGCTTGTCCAAATGTTGCGCACCAAACTTTAAATTAGCTACAACATGCTTTTTATTCAGCAATGCAGTTTTGCGTGGTGAGCGTGCATACAGGCCATGGTGCTTGAGCACATTACTTATTTTCTTGGAAACTATTATACCTGCTGATTCCAGGTCTTTCTGAAGCTCTTCACATGTAGTCCTTGGCTATTGGACAATTCTTCTGATAATTCTTTTCACTCATCTGTCAGAAATCCTGTGATGTCACCATAATCCTGGTCATGGCCGGATTATGGTGAAATTATGTTGTTTCCACTTCCGGATTATGGCCCCACAGTGCTCACTAGAACATTCATAAGCTTAGAAAGCCTTCTGTAACCGATGCCATCAGTATGTTTTGCAACAATAAGGTTGCAAAGATCACTCTTGACACAAAAGCCAGTGCATTTTGACTGTTGGTCCAAGGCCAGATAAATATGGAGGGTTAAGTCAGGAAGGTCATCTGGTGTAAATTTAAATCAAGCATGCTGATCACAAATTGAATTTCCATACTGTCAAGGCCCGGATTTACAACAGTCACCACTACTATGGTACTGCTGTCTAGCAGGCTGGCAGTGGGAACTGTGCTACTGCTGGCCAAAGAATAGGGACATAAGGAAGATAGAAATGTGGAGGGGAGCATTGGAACTTTGACTGTATGCATTGTGAGGGAGATAGCAAGCTACATTTTTTTCTAAATCATTTTGTTGAATTTACACCATCAGAAATGTTTATATTCTCATAGAATACAGTAAAATATAGTGACAGGTTTGGACATTTTTCTTCTCCCTTAGATTTTCCATTAAGAAACCTCTGGTTAAAATTAAGAAAAAACTAAGAAATCACATGTACGTAAGTATTTAGCCTTTACCATGAAGCTCAAAATTGAGCTCAGGTGCATCCAGTTTCCACTGATCATCTTTGAAATGTTTCTACAACTTAATTGGAGTCCACCTGGTGTCAACTGAGTTGACTGGACATGAATGGGAAAGCCACATACAGTACATGTCTACATGTATGGTCCCAAAATTGACAGTGCATGTCAGAGCACAAACTAAGTATGAAGTAAAAGGAATTGTCTGTAGACCTCCAAGACACGATTATCTAGAAGAACAAATCTGGGGAAGGGTACAGAAACATTTCTGCTGCTTTGACGGTCCCAGTAAACACAGTGGCCTCGTCATCTGTAAATGGAAGAAGTTCAGATCCACCAGGACTTTTCCTAGAGCTGGATACCCATCTAAACTGAGCGATCTGGGGAGAAGGTCCATAGTCAAGGAGGTGGCCAAGAACCTGACGGTCACTCTGTCAAAGCTCCAGCATTCCTATGTGGAGAGAGGAGGACCTACCAGAAGGACAACCATCTCTGCAGCAATCCACCAAACAGGTCTGTATGATAGAGTGGCCAGACAAAAGGCACTCCTTAGTAAAAGGTACATGGCAGCCCACCTGGGGTTTGCCAAAAGGCACCTTAATGACTCTCCAACCATGAGAAACAACATTCTCTGGTCTGATGAGAAAAGACTGAACTCTTTGGTGCAAATGCCAAGCATCATGTTTGGAAGAAAACAGGCACCATCCCTGCAGTGAAGCAAGGTGGTGGCAGCATCATGCTGTGGGGATGTTTTTCAGCGGCAGGAACTGGGAGACTAGTCAGGATTGAGGGAAACATGAATGCAGCAATGTACAGAGACATCCTGGATGAAAACCTGCTCCAGAGCGCTCTTGACCTCAGAATGGGGCAACAGTTCATCTTTCAGCAGGACAATGACCCTAAGGGCCCCTTCACACATAGCACGAATAAGTACAAATCAGGGTGAATCACAGCAAAACAGCCGAAAGAGCGAACCACAAAAACATCAAGCCAACGTCGGGAGGGACACACAGTCGGGCAGGTGTGAATGATCCCACCACAACGGTTTTGTGCACATTCGTGCGCATGCACAAACACAGTGCGAGCAGCTGGAACATGTTGCACCATATCGTGCTGCTGCTGTGGAGAAACAAAATGAAAACCACACACCATATAAAACACTGCAACTTCCAATATTTAATCCCTCTTATCGAACAGACAATACAAGTATGATCTCTCTGTGCCTCTATATATGACCCATTGTCAGAGACGTATAGTCATGAAATGACATGAATGAAGCAGTGCACTGTCATTATGTCTTATTATGTCCAGCCAGGTATATAAATAATTACTACAATCACCGGACACTAATAGATTAGATATTGGTGTATAATTAGTGAAAATCACTGGGTTGATATAAATAATAAATCAAAGGGGACCCAATACAGTACCCTGTGGTTAAATAACCCTGGTTAAATAAAAAATAAATGCCACTTGCGGGATTCGAACCTTCAATTTACAAAAGCTCTGATTAACAGATGGGAACTTTACCACTAAATGCCTACAATTAACAAAGAAATAAACGTATTTAAAAAAAAAAAAAAAAAGACAAATTAGACAATGTATATAAAAGGAAGTTTTCATTGTCTTTAATTATGGTGAAAAAAGCACCATAATAACTGACAAAACGGTGTTTGTTACAGCATATTTTTGGTGATACGTGACTGAAAGTGCTGTATTTGTCACACTGTTGGCTTGTCATAGTCCTGCAGTGCACTGCTCACAGGACATGCATGTTGGGCCAGGCCCGCACACGTGTCCAGCCTGACGCACATGTCCTGTCAGACAGACGTGACATTCAGATCGCCTGCTGCATGTTCGCATGATCTGATGGTCTGTTTCACCTGAGACAGCCTGTCAAAGTGTGCACTGTGTGCTCGCTTGCTCCAGCCCATCGCAAAAGCTATGTATGTTTTATGTAATTCCACGTGACGACAGCAAGCATACACACACGCATCACGGTGGATAGTTGTAAGGTCATGTCCTTCAAAACACGATATGTGTTCTACAGCTGTGACGTCCAGGACCGGACATCTCAACAGCTGCTGCTGTTGGCAGCCACCCACGCCCCCTTGTCTGTTCAGCGCACAGACCAAGATGTCACTTTCTGTTTTTGTGTTATGTGATCATTATGTTTTGGTTATTTCCGCATGTAATTGTGTATGTACTTATTGTAGTAATTATTTCTATACCTGTCCTGGCTGTGGTCTCTGTGTTTTTAATGTGACACGTCGTGTGGACTGACCCGTCATTTGCAGCTGTCACTGAGTCTCTGGCCAGCGATTAGCTGAGAGGCCCCTCGCTATGCTGTGTGCGCTCTGGCCGGTCCCCATCTATACATACATATCAGCATTTCATGCAAGTGTGCCCCCTGAAACACACACACGCCACGTGTTGTGGGGGAGGAGCGGGGGGAGCGCAAGACATGTGTGATACACATGCACACCAGATGTGTTGAGGGGGGAGCTGACACTCTGGCACGCCACATGTGTTGCACCAGTTGTGAGGGCACTTAAGACAAATTTCACAGCCAGCTTCAAAGTGGTCACTTGCTCACGATTTACATCCTGACTACGCGAATGGCCACACATTTCCTAAGTGCTCCACGAGTGGTGTTGGATGTTCGTGTGTGGTACCTGGAATCTGGCTGACACCTGCCAAGAGAGGGATCGAACTGGTACTCACAGGCACTCTCTTTCGGCCGCTTGTGTTCGCAGGTGGTTGTGGTGACAGGTGTACGAGGCGTTAGAGGTGGCTCTGATTTTTCACAAATGGCATGCAATTCCTCCTTCGTGGGCTAGTCAGCTTCAATCGTGCTATGTGTGAAGTTGCCCTAAGCACACAGCCATGATATCAAAGGAGTGGCTTCAGGGCAACTCTGTGAGTGTCCTTGAGTGGTCCAGCCAGAGCCCAGACCTGAATCCAACTGAACATCTCTGGAGATATCTGAAAATGGCTGTACACCAACACTCCCCATCCAACCTGATGGCGCTTGAGAGGTGCTGCAAAGAGGAATGGGCAATGCGCCAAGCTTGTGACATCATATTCAAGAAGACTTGAGGCTGTAATTGCTGCCAAATGTACATCAACAAAGTATTGAACAAAGGGTGTGAATACTTATGTACACGTGATTTCTTAGTTTTTTATTTTTCATAAATTTGCAAAAATACCCCCCCCCCCCAAAAAAAAAAAACCTTTGCTCATGTTGTCATTATGGGGTGTTGTGAGTAAAATTTTGAAGGGAACATTAATTTACTCCATTTTGGAATAAGGTTGTATGTATCGTAACAAAATGTGTAAAAAGCGAAGCGCTGTGAATACTTTCCAGAATGCACTGTGGGCCCTGGTGGAGGTATGTGCTCTGAGCACTTTTAGTTCTGAAGGGGAAAACTTAGTGTTGACTCTGGCCTGCCATTACTAATTACTGTCCATCTGTACAAACGTAATGTTATCCTGAAAAGGAAAGTTGAAGAGGAGATCTGAATTATATTGCTTGATTAGCTCATTTTCCACCAAATAAGTCTCCCTCTTTTGGGCATGTAGTTACAAAGGACCTTGATTTATTCTCATTGGCAGAGGTGGTATAACCAAATGGTTGAGGCACTTGGTGTGGAAGGGTCCCGGTTCAAATCCCACCCCTGCCACATTTCTCTATATAATGTGGAGTTGTGTCAAGAAGGGCATCCGGCATAATACTTGTGCCAAATTAACATGCAGGTCCACCTTGGATCTGCTGTGGCAACCCTAAGTGAAAACAAGAGAACAGCTGAAGGGACTTATTCACCTGTGCACACAGACCCTGGTGTGATCACTCAGCGGATGGGAGACCTGCTCATTGATTAACTGTTTGATCTTCACCACTGTCTATCCACATGAAGTTTGCTGCTTAAGAAAACCTTTTTTCCTCATTACTTGGAACTGAGTCCTTTCTTTGTAACAACCCTACCATCATCACGCCACACAAACTGCACTCGCTAAAGTGGCAATTGAACATCTGCTAGACATACATTAAGATTCTACACAAGCTTTCATCGGGTATTAGTACAGCATTTGCCATTCTAAATCTTTTTTATATTGTTGGAGAAACTTAGATTTGTTTTGCTTGGTTTCTCTGGCCAGGTGCTCTTTTGGTTGTGATCACATTTATCTGACAGTTCTTGGTGATGAAGTAGTTTGTGTGCATGCTTCCAAAGTAGAGGTTCTGGTTTCAAAACCACCTGTGTCCATTCTTCCTGTAAAGTGGAGTTGCATCAGGAAGGGCATCCATCTTAAAACTCCTGGCAAATCAAAATGCAGGTCCATGTTGGATCTGCTGTGGCGACCCCAAGTGAAAAAGGTAGAAGCCAAAAGTATAATGTGAATAATAATGTGTATTATGAATATGATATTTTCCAGAGTATAAATCATGTTTTTTGTTTTTATATGCTGGTGCGACTTATGTACTGAAAATTCACAAGTTTGTTATGAATAATAGCAATTACATTGAGTGTTCATATAGAACTTTCCAAAGAATCAAAGCACTAAACAAAATAAACTCCAATAATGAAAGAATAAATGGCATTAATAAAAAATTAATCCAGGCAGGTGGCCCGCAGCAGCCGTGAACTTCGCAGGCCTAACCTCCACTCACTGCGTGTGCATGGGTGGGAAGAATGTTTTTATTTTATTTCATTCATGTAACTTCATTAATTTCTTGTTTACTTTCATGGGCATGGTTCATGAACAAAAAGGAACATAAGGACGATAATTCTTGTATTCTCTGCTCATTATAAACAGAATTAAATATTAACAGACAAAAAGAAATCCATTTGTTTCCTCAATTCCAACATGGACACATCCCAGCATCAAGTCATCAAGCATCAATTAAACATGGTTACCAGTAACATGATTGTCTTACATTTCAACGGTACATTCATTGTCCTTATAATGTTCTATAGACTATCATGATTTTGCCTTTACACATTTTCTTCAATTTATAAACATTTGTACAACATTTAATTGCTTCCACGCTGCTGTGAGAGCGCATGTCAGTGCAGATGCGGTAACACCTGTCACCGTGGTCACACTGTGTTTGTGCACATGCACACAATCATGCACAAATCCATCACCGCGGGATCTGCCGCATTCTCTATGGTCGCACGGCATCCGTACACGGCTGTCCGACCATCTGTCCCTCCCAACCACTTCATGAGGTTTGGCGTTTTCCCTCATTCAGCCTGATTCAGCCTGATTTATGCTTATTCGTGCTAAGTGTGAAGCGGCCATAAGATACAACCCCTGTCAATAATTGTGGAATCACCGGCCTCGGAGGATGTTCATTCAGTTGTTTAATTTTGTAGAAAAAAAAGCAGATCACAGACATGACACAAAACTAAAGTCATTTCAAATGGCAACTTTCTGGCTTTAAGAAACACTATAAGAAATCAAGAAAAAGGGCTAAGGAAAAGCAATCGTGGACTGTAGATGACTGGATGAAAGTCATATTCAGTGATGAATCTCGAATCTGCATTGGGCAAGGTGATGATGCTGGAACATTTGTTTGGTGCCGTTCCAATGAGATTTATAAAGATGACTGCCTGAAGAGAACATGTAAATTTCCACAGTCATTGATGATATGGGGCTGCATATCAGGTAAAGGCACTGGGGAGATGCCTGTCATTACATCATCAATAAATGCACAAGTTTATGTTGATATTTTGGACACTTTTCTTATCCCATCAATTGAAAGGATGTTTGGGGATGATGAAATCATTTTTCAAGATGATAATGCATCTTGCCAGAGCAAAAACTGTGAAAACATTCCTTGCAAAAAGACACATAGGGTCAATGTCATGGCCTGCAAATAGTCCGGATCTTAATCCAATTGAAAATCTTTGGTGGAAGTTGAAGAAAATGGTCCATGACAAGGCTCCAACCTGCAAAGCTGATCTGGCAACAGCAATCAGAGAAAGTTGGAGCCAGATTGATGAAGAGTACTGTTTGTCACTCATTAAGTCCATGCCTCAGAGACTGCAAGCTGTTATAAAAGCCAGAGGTGGTGCAACAAAATACTAGTGATGTGTTGGAGTGTTCTTTTGCTTTTCATGATTCCATCATTTTTTCCTCAGAATTGAGTGATTCCATATTTTTTTCCCTCTGCTTGGTCTAAAAAAGCAACCGTTACTGACTGCCACAATTTTTTTTCCTGATTTCTTAGTGTTTCTTAAAGCCAGAAAGTTGCCATTTGAAATGACTTTAGTTTTGTGTCATGTCTGTGATCTGCTTTTTTTCTACAAAATTAAACAACTGAATGAACATCCTCCGAGGCCGGTGATTCCATAATTTTTGCCAGGGGTTGTACTGCACTGACGTTTGAGCAAAAGGTACCCATTTTCAGTTGTTGAAGACATACCATTTTGAAAGCTTGTCAACATAGTGAAGCCCAAATAAGACATTCCATTGTGTACACATGGCAGTGTCTTCCTGCAGTGTGTACAGTTGTATAAATGTTTGGGCAGCCTCTGTCAAATTAGAATGTATTTTTGATGCATCAAAGTAAAAAAATCAGGCTTTTTTGAAATAAAAATGTATGCTCTTTCATTAAACCTCTTGTATGTTCTAATTTGAATATATTGTTGCTGCATGTTTTTCATTAATTAATTTTGACAAATTCCGAATCAGTGGTGGGCAAAGTTCCACTAATCTGTTAACCGCTAATTAGCAAAGCTAACTGTTTTGTTAGCGGTTTCGTTTTTCAGCTAATTTTTAAAACCATCAGCGGGCCACTTAGCTTCCGCTAAATTTAGTTCCGCTAAGTTTGAGACCATTAACATTTATTCCTGGCATAATGAATGAACTTAATGGTCAAAATCATACGTTAGTCCATATCTGTTGCATGTTTTCTAATAGACCGCTGTGAGCTCAGTCTTCCCCCAGTGGAAAACAGCAGCCGGCTACTGTTACCAAAAAAAGAAGTAATTTACTTTTCACATGCAACAAGACAGGCAGACAGTGGGCAAGAGACATGAAAAGCAAAGTACTTTTCACTCATGGCTTTACTTATAAACAACTAATTCCGACAGTTTATCAACATTAACGGTAACTGCCATTTTTACAGAGAGAAAATATCACACATATCTTGCGCTAAATGCACTAAATTCTGAAGGTTTGAGTTTTAACAGACACATGTGCCAAAAGACATTATGGGAAATTCAAATGTCTCTTTCAATTATTCCCCCCCGCCTTCAAAATGCAAAGAACACTGCCATCTACTGGATGGGAGTGTGAATAGCGATCAACGCTGGTTGCGATTTCACTTCACAAACAGAATTTCCAGTTGTGCAAATGCCTTTTTTTACAAATGAAAAAATGACAAATTTTCAAATGCACATTTATTTGTAGAAACCAACACACATGTTACAGTAACTTGTGTGTTGGTTTTTAAAAATAAATAAACCAACCAACCAGTGAAGGAGACTCATTTTTCCCATAAAGGGGCAGGGTGCATAAAGACAGAAGCTCTGGCTTGTTTTTTGTTTGGGGTTTGTGATCGCTTTGATTTTAGGCAGAAGCCTCGGCAGTGCTTAAACTCGAAACTGGCTTATCAGTAGCCGACAGTGTACCGAATCAGTAGTAAAAGTTAGCGGTTAGCTGTAACTTCCGCAAATTTTTTTCTTAGTTTAGTGTTATAAAAGTAAACTTTTCAGTTAGCGGATTAGTGGTTATCAAAGCTAACTTTTTTGATTAGATGTGCCCATCACTGCTCAGAATATACAACCTCCCCTCCTCCCCACAGATCTTTGGCACCCTTATAAGGGGAGCTCAGACCCCAAGTTGGGATCCAAGGGGGTTAAACTGATCCCCCAACTCCAGGTCTTACAATTATTGTGTCCACTACAATTATATGATTTGCCAAATACAACTGGCTGGAAAAGTCATGATGTAGTGTTTATATTAAGGGGCATGTACTGATGTATTCTACATTTTGTGATTTACATTTTCTTGTATTTACATATTGTTAACAGAGGTTACAGAGATGAAAAATCATGCTTCTTAAATTAAAAAAAAAAATTAAATACATAATTTTCCAAGACGCACCAAAACTTTTGCATGCAACTTTAAAACAAAGAAGGCCCTCCAAAAAGCTGAAAGTCACGATAGCTACAGATTGCTAGACGTTTATCCAAAATATCACAGTCCAAATTGTCAGCTGCCAGTGGGATAAAGTGAGTTTTTCCTCCAAATGTGCACAATGTGTCATTCACATACTGGCCAAAATATTGCTGAAGAAGTGGAACTTTCTGTGACTTCATACCAAATCATCATTTGCAAATGTTTTACAGGTTTCTGGGACAGGGTTTATTTTATGGTAAGGTAAAGGTTTTGTGTCTTGGCAAATAAAGTACCAGCAGATTGGAAATATAGATAAAGACAAAATTATTAGCCTGCCTATTAAGCTTGACATTTTCTTTAAAATTTTCACAAGTGCTTTTTTAACAGAGCAAGAAATTTACAACACTATTTCTAAACATCCTAGTTTTTTGGATGCTTATATTATTTTAATTTTCACATAGAAACAAAATAATTTCGCAAAAAAAACAAAACTACCAGGGTCAAAATTAGTAGCCCCCTGATGTTAATAGTTAACTATGTGTCCTTTTTGCTGTATTTTTGCTGCAGTCATTTGTTGTAGTTTTCAACAAGTCTCAGACATGTCTCCTGAGGAATCCCAGCCCAATCTTCTTTGGCGAATTTTTCAACCTCCTCCAGATTTGATGGTTTTCTGCCATGGACCTTGGATTTAAGTTAACCCCAAAGATGTTCAGTGGGATTCAAGTCAGGGTTTGTATTATGTGTCGGACGCAGCCCGGAGAACCGACCAGCGTTTGAAGGACCCAGTATGAAATAAGCAGAGCACGGTACAACGACGATCTCACCCGTCTGGTCACAAGGTCGAGTCTCTGGCAAATACACACTGTGTACTCCAGACTTAAATGCCACCATGCTCCAATCCGTGTAGATGCACCACAGCTGTGAGTCCTGACGAGCCGCACCTGATCAGCCTCAGGTGATCAGGGTGAGGTCCTGATAAACTCAGCTACACAGCCACTCAGTCCCAAATGCGCACCACCTGGAAGGAAAACCAAAAGACAGAAACAGAAGACAAACAAAAGCCAGCCAGGCACGCCAGCCACAACAGTTTGTGCAGGGCAGTCAATAACATTCACTTTGGTCTTCTGGAGGTGGTTCTTCACAAGGAGCGACGTATGTTTTGGGTCATTGTCATGTTGGAAGACAAAGTGAGGACCCAGACCCAGTTTTGCTGCTGACTGCTTAAGGCTTTTTTACAAAATCTTCCCATATTCTTCTTTCTTCATGATTTCATCCACCTTTAGGGCCCCTTCACACATAACATGATTGAAGCCGACTAGTGCACAAAGGAGGAATTGCATGCCAATCGTAAAAAAACTGAGCCATCTCTAACGCGTTGTACACCTGTCGCTATAACCATTCACACACACAAACGGCCGAGAGACAGCGAATGCCCTGTGAGCGCCTGTTCCATTCCTTCTCTCGGCATATGTTGGCCAAATTCCAGGTGTCACACAGGAACATCCAATACCACTCACGGAGCACTTAGGAATTGTGGTGCTATTCGCGCAGTCAGCACGAAAACAGAGAGCAGGTGATCACTATCAAGCTGGCTGTGAAAATTGTCTTAAGTGCCTCATGATTGTGGCATAGCCAAGCAACACACATGTGGCATGCCAGAGTGTCGGCTCCCCCTTCAACACATGTGGCGTGTGTGTGTGTTGCACGTGTGCGCGTGTGTCGTGCTCCCCCCGGCCCACCCAACACGTGTAGTATGTGTGTGTTTTGCACCCCTCCAACATGTGGTGTGCGGGGGGGGAGCAACAGTTGCATGAAATTCTTTTAAGTATGTACAGCCATGATCACATACACATGAGGGCTGGCCTACCGCGTCTGAGCGCACACAGCACAGCGACGCCTGACAGCTGACCACCACACACTGACAGCTGGAAATGACAGCTCAGTGCACATGACCTGTTATCAAATACGGAAACCACAGCCAGCCCAGGTATATAAATGATTACTACAATAACTACATACACAATTACATAACAAATAACTAAAAAGTAATCACAGAGTAAAGAAAAGGAGCGTGACACTTTGTTCTGTGGGATGATCGAAAAAAGTGGGCTTGTCCACACAAGCCGCTGCTGTTGGAATCTTTGCACCTGGACCTCACAGCTGGAGAACATGTACCATGTTTTGAAGGACATAACAACTCTACGCCGTGAGGCATGTCCATGTGCTTGCTGTCCTCACATAGAAATATATAAAACATGTCACCTTTGCCACGGGCTGGAGCGGCTGTTCAGCGTACACACTGGCAGGTTGCTCTATGTGAAAAGGACCATCTTGTCATGGATACACTAAGCTGAATGTCACGTCACCCACGTGAGCTCTGGTCCACATGACATGGTGTCTCTCCTCCGGCGCGCTGCTTGTGGACACGCGCCGGTCAGCAGATGTGGACATGATAAGCACGCACTTCTTCATTCAAGTCATTTCATGACTGTACGTCTATGACCATGGGCCATGTACAGAAGAACAGAAGGGATCATACTTGTATTGTCCGCTCAATAAGAGGGATTCAGTAAATTGCAGTGTCTTTTTATGGTGTGTGGTTTTTATTTTTTCCACCACAGCAGCAACGTCCGCAGACAAAGGGAGTGCATTGTCCCCCTGCGACCTGGAGCCGCGAGGCACATGTCACTGAGGGATTTCCCAACACTGTAATAATTAAAACACATATCACATTTGCAAAGCGGTCACCAGTGGAACACACTGGACACGCCATGCCGGCTGATGCGTTCATGACGCAAGAGCCGACTCTTCATGATACGGGAGCCCAGCTGATGTCTTCATGAGAGAAGCACATCAGGTAATTAATGTAAAACATAAAAGGGAGAACAGTAATCATCACCACATCATTTCATTACTTCCTGGTGTACGTCGAGATGGAGACTAACTCTGCTCTTTATAACAGGAATTAAGTATTATAAATTGTGGTGTTGTATTAATTTTTTGCTCCGCTGCTGTGTGCGTGACTTTCCAAGTGCTCACACTGTGTTTCTGCACGCAAACACAAGCATGCACAATACAGTCGCAGCGGTATCGTGCATGCCTGTCCGAACATGCGTCCCTCCCGACAGCAGGTGGAATGTTTCGTGGTTCCCCATTTCGTTTTTGGTTTGCGGATTTTCTTCCAGTTTCTGTGTCTTTTGTGTTATGTGTGAAGGGGCCCTTAGGAGATTCCCAGTTCCAGAGTCACAGAAGCATCCCCACAGCATAATGCTACCACCACCGCGTTTCACTGTGGGGACTGTGTTCTTTGGCCTAAACACCTTTCCCTTCTTACTCCAAACATAAGCAATGTCTCTATGGCCAAAAATCTCTAGTTTCTTTTCATCTGACCAAAAGAAAAGCTTTCACTTGGTATAATCTCTCTCTACATTGTTTTTGGCATACTTCAGTCTGGACTGAAGGTGTCTCTACTGCAGAAGTGAAGTTTTTCTTGGTCTGCACCCTCGCAGTCCATTCCTGTCCAGGGCTCGAGTGATTGTCTTCTTTGAGACTACAATTCCTGACTTGGCTAATTTATTCACTAGTGTCTTGGCAGTTGTTCTGGGGTTTTCAGACACATCTCTCACTAGTTTTCTTTCCAGAATCTTTCGCTTCCTACCTCTCCCAGGCCTGTTCTGTACTGTGTGGCTCTCTTTGAATTTCTTGATACTTCTCACTCCAGTTCTTGACACTTGGCAACACTGTGATAACTGCTCCTGCTGTTTTGTGAGCATCAGCAATCCTTTTTCTCAAGTTTAAACTGATTTCTTTTGATGCTTTCTCAAGCGATAGCTCAAACCCTTACTGAAGTTTTCATACTGTGTGTACACTGGAAGAAAACCCTCAGTAGTTTAAACTTTGTTTTACAAGCTTTGTGCATTACAAAGTGAACTTACATCATTGCACAGCAGTAGTTTGTGCTGTGATTCAACAAAAAGGTCAGTTCTTAAGGGGGCTAATTATTTTGACCCTGGTGGTTTGTTTGGTTTTTGTAAAATAATTTTGTTTCTGTGCAAAAGTAAAAATGTTTAGAAATGCTGCATTGAAAATTTCCTTCCTCTGTTAAAAAAGCAAAAAAATTTTGAAGAAAATCTTAAATTTCATCAGGGTGGCCAAATAAATTTGTCCTTATCTGTAACTTAATTTGAATTCTAATTTTGTTTTTTAGACTAAAACGTACAGAAAAGGAAAAACACACATATTAAACATTTGCTGTCTGAAGAGGCATCAATAAGAACTCAAAGATACAGTTCATCTTCACTGGCAAAAGTATCAAAAACCTATCAGATCATGTAGATTATCACACTGAACCAGGGGATGCATTTTTATAACCCTCGCAGTAAAATACTGAATAAACTCCAGTTTTCAGTTAATAAAGGCAAGAATATTAAAATGCTTTTTGAATAAACAAAATACATTGTATAACCTGCAGCATTTTCAGACCTGTTAAATATTCTGCACTCAACTGTGACACATAAACAGCTCATCCATTTTTCCCAGTGTTAAAATTCTGCCTCATTCATTTTCCAGTGACGGCTGTGTATTCAAATGCAGGCTAAAGGTCGCAGAATATTCTGGGTTGCAGTTAACCTGCAAGGAAAGAATAGATAAATACTGACATTTGGGGAAGATTAAATACTAACATTCAGAGCTTTGTCAGGCACCTCCCCCTTGATCTTTTTCAGTCCCACATAATGATGTATTGCAGTCCCAGCTGGTCTCCGCAGTGTCCAGACTGTAATGTGTCACATCAACACAGAAGCAGGACACTACGTGTCAGAGCTGGAAAGAGGCAGAAATCACTCAGAGTTTTTGTAGTTGGTGAACAGGTTGTAGAGGACTCGGAGGGTGGACTTGAGGTTCAGGTTTACGACATCTGGAAAATAAATAAATAATGGGACCACAGATCAATACAACTCGATGGCTGAAGTTCAAGCTGCTGGATGAAAGCACAGTAATAAAATGTGGGCAAAAACTAAAAAAGAAGCTGTGAACTGGCAAATCTCCAGCACAGGTCTGGTTAAAAATCTGCAATGTTCCTGTCTTCACACTTTAATTTTAAACTGAGACAAAGAATACAGTAATAAAATTGTAAGTCCTACCAATCTCAAATGTCAAAGCAAAAATAAAGGTCAACTGGTACCTGGCAGGTTCCTTGGAGTCCGTGGTAAGGTTGTGTTAAATATAAATACAGTCTATTAGACAAAATATGATTTTACACTCACTTTCCCTGTGATTTCATTCATATGCAAAGCAGGTCACTGTTGCTATGGTGAGTTCCCCATACTGGGACTACCCATGTGGCACATTTGGTTAGTCTGCCATCCCCCGTCCTCCAGTGGGATGAACCATGTGCCATGTTTTGTTCACAAGGGACTAAAGGACTTGGAAATAAACTGGCAAATGTTTGGAAGCACTGACATAATGGAGACACATAGCAGCATCATTTCACACCCGACCAATCTCATAACTACAAGCTAAGATAAATCTCATTTGGTATCAAGCAGGTGCCTTGGGATCACTTGTAGGCTGTCAAATTTTTGTGTGCCTAGCTCAAGTAACAGTTTCTATGAGCCAAAATGATATATTTTCCCTCAATGATCCCAAGATCTAATTTGCATATCATAATACATTAGACCCTATTGATCTCAAAACAACAAGCCTTGGATGGTTTACGTGAGTGATGTCTGCCATTGTCTTCTGTCTCCCTCTAGTGTTCTGTGGTATGTTTCTAGTTTTGGATGCATTTTATAAGTAATTCCATCCATCCATCCATTTTCTCTACCTGCTTACTCCAATTAAGGGTCACGGGGGGCTGGAGCCTATTCCAGCAGTTAAGTGATTTCAGCGTTGGCTAATTTATAGAGTTCTCTGTTCTAGTATTTATCGTTAAATACCTATTGAGTTGTGGTTTTTAAGTGTATATTTAGTGTTTGATAAGTTCTGGTTATCCATTTTGTCTCTCATAGTTGAAGTGTACCTACGTTGAAAATTACTCTCTCATCTTTCTAAGTAGTAGAACTTGCACAATCAGGGACTGAATAAATACTTTTTTTCCCCACTGTATGACTGTGCATCAGTTCTGGGTTGTGACAATTTAGTGTGCCTCGCTCTAATAATATACAGTTTGAGGGAAAAAATGTGATGTTTGCACTCACTGACCCCATGAGCTAATTAATAAGGAAATTCAGTCACTGTTGCTATGGTGATCATTCTCCCACACTGGGGCCTACCCATGTGCCAAATTTGGTTACATTGGTCCCAAGGGCATCGTAGACACAGAGACAAATATTCTGATACTTTGACAGACAGAGGAGATAGTTAAGAGGGGCTTTAGCAATAACAAGTAGTGATTCCAATCATGGCAAGTAATATTTAAACCAAATAATCCAGGGGGTGGGTTGGTTACTCAGGAAAACGTTGAATGGAGGGTGAGGATTTTTCATTGCAATATTGTGGATGAGAAGCCTTTCCTTTTCAGTCCATTCACAAAGTAAGTCTTGTTTGTCTGATTCACACTTTTTTAAAGTGAAAACAGTCACATTCTCTTAATATCATGGCTTTGTTTTATTATTTCTGACCATATGTTAAAAATAATCAAATTTTGTGGTCATTTTAAGCTTCATTGCAAAATTGCAGCTCAAACATTTTTTAATGACCTCTCAAGGGCCGACTACAGTACCTTAACAGCCCACCAGGTTGGCTGTAACCCACACTTTGGGCATCATGGCACTGTGGATAAGTTGTTAAATTCTGCTTATTTATTTATTTATTTGGTTTTAGAACTTCTTTTGACATTTTACCTTTGATTGTACAAAATTAATGGAGAACTGATGGACAACAAAGAAATGCAAGAACTGTGTCCCAATCCCCAAAACAAATCACAGACATTGCACAAAATGTCTGTGAACATGTATGTGATCAGTGTCTGAAATCGAACTCCAACACTTTACAACCCTTAATGTGCACATAGTTTTTTGTGTAGCTTTGTGCTACATGAGGTCACCATCATCAATTCAGTATTTTCATCCATTAAAGCAAGACTTCCATCTGCTGGATATCTTTTAATATGACTGTGGAGCACCAACCTTTCAGAGCATTAAAATGCTCTGAAAGGTTGGTGAAAGGATCGTATGAGTCCAACACACTCATACCATCAGGCTCAGTAAGATTTTTTTTTTTTTCCTGGTTATCTTTTATTTGATCTTGTAAGAATTTAAAGTGTAGGTGACACCAAAAAATGTGCACAAATCACAAATCACTGAAAATGATGAAATGTTGATAATTTAAAAAACTCCTGAACAATAAAAGTCGATGATAAATGCACGGGTGAAGGATAAACAGCTGTCTGAAGCCTGCGCTCTATTTCAGCCCTCAGCTGCAGCCATATGGTTGCTGAGTCATCACAAGACCAGGACCTGCTGATTCAAGCCCAAATCAATTGTAAATACGGCGGAGGTCGAGCTGACGATTTGTTTTTCTAGTGTGGAGCTTTTTTTTAAGTTTAGTATGAAGCTGTTTCTGAGGAAGTTGTGGGAACACAGTCTTATGGTTTTGAGCTTTATTTAGACCACAATGAGGGAGACTAAACCTGGGAGGAAAACCTTCAGTCTGACAACAGCGACGATATTGGCAGAGCTCAGAACACAGAATGGTGATTATAGAATAAATAAATAAATAAATAATGCAAGCGATTTTGGCATGAAAGCAGAGGTGATAAACTGTTTTTTTGCCAGCTCTTTGGTCATAATCAACCGATTAAAAACAGTTAAAAACAACATTCTTGAATAGTTAGTGTACTGTATGTTAACAGCGTAATATGTTATTATTAAATATTAAAACCATTCACACAAGGAGTAAATATATAGTCTTACTTGTCCGTTTCAGTGAGCTCATCTTTAGTCTGATGAAAACGTATCCACCTTTACAAAACGACATCTGAAAATAATTTAATTCCCTATGTCCTGGCTAAAGAAAAGTCCATTTGTCACAAGTTGGGTGCCAGGTTACAGCGCCGGCTGTAATCCGTTGATGGATCAAGTCTCTGCTGTGGATGAATCCTCCTCTTGTTCCACTGAGGGCCGCTTTGTGCCGCAAGTTGAAAGACTCAAGTGCTCGTAACATCTCAGTCTGCACGTGACGAAATTATCCCATGATCCCATGGGTGGCACCAAGGGGGTGCTAGGGGGTGGTAGAGCTCCCCCTGGATTTGTCATAGCACCCCCAAGAAAATAATTCCTCATTTATTATTTTAATTTAATTTCCATACCATGTTTTTAAGGCCTTGTCCACATTGAAACTAAATTTCTGCGATACAATCTTTTCCTTTGTCATTTTCAAAAAGTGTTCCATTCAAGAAATATCTCCGTTCTCACAGATCCAGTGAAACAGCATGAAAATGCTGTAGTACATATGCCAGCCCTGTATGTGGCGCTGTAAAGCTTCAACAAAAATGGATGACGTGGGGCTAACAACAAAAGATAAAACTTTAGAAGATGGCTCACAGATTAAAAAAAGTCTTTTAATCTGACCTGTTGCCAGGATTCTTCATCACAGATGAAAACTGTTCTCCACATGACACCCTTGTTTTGGAAGATGACATCCTGAAATGCGTTAATTCGTTATGATGGAAGTTAGGGGTTTTTTTTTTAAGGTTTTTTGGTTTGTTTTTTTGAAGAGTTTTTAAAGAAGCCCCTCAGCATCTGTCTGCTCTGGGTGACTTTCTCAGCTGGTGGACGCCAACACTTTGTCCCACCACCAACAAGAAGAAAAAAAATAATATGCTAAATTAGACTGTTAAATTTCACCATGAACATGTTACAGAGGCAGGGTGATGACATCAACTTTTCAGTTTTCCACAGTAAGACACTTATGACATTTTCAGATTTATGTGATTAGATAAATATTCCACTCATAAAAGAAAATAAACATTCATTCACAAAACTGATTGTTTTACACAAGATGAGTGTAATGTGATGTTCAATGACATCACCTTCAACAATGATATCAATAATAATCAATAATAATAAATAATAATAATAATAATAAATTTCATTTATAATGCACCTTTCATTAATAAAAAATCTTAAAGTGCTACAGGGAAAAAATAAAACCAAGTATAAATAAGAGAATAAAAAATAAAATTTTGAGATAAAAACAGTCACCAGAATATAATAAATCCAAAATAAAATAATAAAATAGAATAAAAAGACTAAGATACAACAGATTCAAATTATTGAGAACTGTGATAGGCCTGTCTAAACAGGTATGTCTCGAGGATTTTTAAAAAGCTTCCACAGTTTCTGGAGCACTCTGGTGGTCATGGAGGAAGTTCCAAATATGAGGGGCAGCTGAACAGAAGGCCCTGTTTCCCATGGTGTGACGTTTGGTGCGAGGGGGACAGAGAAGATTAGGGTTGTATGAACGGAGGGAATGGGAGGATGTGTGGACAGTGAGGAGGTGTTTGAGGTATGTGGGGGCATTGCCATGGATGCATTGGTGGGTGATGAGAGCAATCTTAAAATGGATTCTGTAGGTGATGGGGAGCCAGTGAAGGTTATGGGGTATAGGTTTAATGTGTTCCTGTTGTATTGAAGCCTTTGAAGGCTTTTCCAGAGATCCCAAGGAGCAGGGAGTTACAGTAGTCAAGCCTAGAGGAGACAAAGGAATGGACGAGTTTTTCCAGCATCAATGATGACGTTGTACTGCAGTGAGTGTAGTTTCAAGTTGCTGAAATGGTTCAGTTTTTGCTGCCCGAATATCCATGAGTGAAATTAGAAAAAGTGAAGTCTGTGTTACTTAAAGAACTACCTGAGGAGCAGCAAAAAGCACAGACAAACCAGTGACCAGTGTCACTCCTGGCAATTACCCCACAAAGAACACGGCCTGTGGACAGCAATCAAATCATTGATGCTTTTGCTCTTAACCACAACAGGCACATTGTGCTGTTATGAACATATCAATGGTAGGTGAAAGATTTTCTCTGTCTGTCTTTAGCATTTTTCTCCTGAGGCTATAGGCTACATTTGTAGGTCTGTGAATATTTGTACTGAACAGTAGCCTAGGTCTGTGTGTATGATTTTGTTCATTCTGTATGTCATTAGTGACTGTCGGAGATCAGAATGTGGCGATGTGTATGCACGTCTGTGAATGTGACAAAGGTGTAGTAGAGAGCTGTCGCGTCACATGAGCCCATAGCACCTCATAAAAATACCAAGCTGCCCCATAGCACCTGCAGAAAAAAAATCTCCGGAGCCGCCACTGCATGATCCATGAAACAATAAAATAATGTGAAAATACTCAGTTTTGCCACCATGTCAAGTGGAGAAGCTGCAGGCACCGTGCGTGCGCGCTCATCAATATAAGTGTTACACCTGCCAATCAAAAGGATTCAGTGCAACTCTGACCTGAACCACTCAGTGGAAACGAGGCTGTCAATAGCCTGTAAAAATCCATAAATTATTGGGACTATTAAGATAATGGTTCTGGCGCTGATGCCACTTCCTCCTCCTTCTCCAATGTTGGGAGTCACCTGGAAGGTCCTGGTTTTTAGTGGTGCGCAGTTCAAAATACGAATATTTATCTCTTCAGTAACTGCGCACCAAGAAAGGATCAATTTCAAACTGTTGGTTAATTTTAGTCGTAAATACTCAAAAAAAATTACATATCGTGTCACCTACACGTTAATATCTGCAATGATAATATACCTTCTGGTCTGGCTTTGGGTTTCTTCAAACCTCCGTCTTGCATCAGTTCGAAAGCCAAGGCCACATTGTGGACCTGACGGGAAGCCAAACAGAAAACTCAGAATTCTGTTAAAAACCAGGGCTTTGAACCAGAATTTTTTCCTAACTGGTTTGTTCTAAACAGAAACGGTATTTTAAGATTTCTGGTTTTGGGTTCCACCTCAAAATCGACATTACAAAACTAATTGGAACAAAAAATATTCTCGAACAAGTTAATAATGTTCCATGTCAGCTGTGGGACACTGCCAACACTGTACATGCTAGACCTCTATATGGCGCTGTAACATTCCCACAAACAAACAGAGAAGATAATACAGCATATTGTAGCAGGCAGCAGAAGCAATAACTTTTAAAAACGGGACACTGATTAAAATAAAGCCTTTTAAGAGAACGAGGGGCCGAGCTGATCACCTGAAATATATTTCTTGTGTATTTAAAGTGAGGCAGTGTTTCTTGTATTTTTAAAAGACACGGCACTGTGTTGCTCTGTCTCACAGAGAAACCCACTGCTGCCCATCAATTGGCTCAGCAGCAAAAGATACAGTCCTCATGTGACCATAGTAATAATGACCCCTAACCCTAACCATAACCACAACAAGGCTGCACTGCGTATGAATGTTTAATATGCCCATGTAGGAATAGCCACTTCCTAAAACCATTTATACAGTGAGTAAATAATAAAGTCTTAATCTGACCTGTTGTCATTTCAGTCAGATTCATCATCACAGCATGCATTTCTCAGTGTGAAACAGGATGGCAGTGCTCTGTACTGACAACAATATGCAAAATGAACGACAGGTGGAGTGAACGTCACCGAGCCTTTTTCTGTCAAGTTTATTGGGGTTTTGCAAACCGATACGGTGCATTACCACCGCCAGCTGTTTGGGTGTAGCGCATTAATGGAATCTGACATCCTCACCGGGTAAACAGAAACCTTTTCAAGAATGAAATAAATAACAGCATTAACCATTAACATTATTTTTAATAAACAGTTCCGTTCCGGAACATAAAAAATACACCGATTTTGGTTTTGTTTTCATTCCTAGCAAAATACCAAATGTTTCTGGCTTTCATTTTCATTCCATGAACTGGTTCAGAGCCTTGTTAAAAACCCACCTACAAGAGCAAGTTCTTCTTTCAAAAGAACTAATCACCTTCTGTTCAAAGCTCTCAGGGGTGAGGAAGAAGTTGTACAGAGGAACAAAGTAGTCTTCCAGCAGACCCATCAACAATACCAGGTACACACCATCAGCAAACTGGAGACAAACACACAAGCAGCACACTGCATGAAGACATATCTCCTTAATCTGCATAATTAGAGTGGATTATCTCCCTTTGAAAATTATACTCAATGAATTAGTGCACAGAGGATAAGATTAGTCAGTCATTACATAACAAGAATCCTTTGAATAATGTTAATTAATAATTGGAGCCTTCAGTGACAGTTTGAACAGTAAAGCAAATTTGTCAATCCCAACCTGAGATTCCAGCTCAGTAACCTCCAGGTTCAGCTTGTTCAGGTGTTTGTTCACAAACGTGATGAGAGACTGAAATCAATATGAATAACATACACTTGAATGTCTCATCTTGAAAGGATGATTTAAAAAATAATGAAGTGGCTGTTTTATTTATGTGCATGTAAGGATTGAGGTACCGTTTTTACGACACTGAGCTTGTCAGGAGCGTGATCCAGCAAAGTGTCAAATGCGTCCCTCTCTTCAATAAACCATATACAGTTCAAAGTTTGTGACTTGAGGGCATAAGTAATAAAAATTCATGAAAAAAATACATATGATTTATGGTTGTACTCACCAAATCTACCCATCATCATTCTGAAAAATAAAAACATTAGATTTAAAAACATTAATATGTACAAATGAATGTGTCAAACGGTTAATCAGCTGTCAGCTTTAAAAATAAATTTTCTTTCAGTAACACATAATTTATTGGTCTCCTGTAATTTGTACAACCCCAATTCCAATGACGTTGGGACGTGGTGTAAAACATAAATAAAAACAGAATACAATGATTTGCAAATCCTCTTCAACCTATATTCAATTGAATACACCACAAAGACAAGATATTTAATGTTCAAACTGATAAACTTGATTGTTTTTGTGCAAATATTTGCTCATTTTGAAATGGATGCCTGCAACACGTTTCAAAAAAGCTGGGACAGTGGTATGTTTACCACTGTGTTACATCACCTTTCCTTCTAAGAACACTCAATAAGTGTTTGGGAACTGAGGACACTAATTGTTGTAGCTCTGTAGGTGGAATTCTTTCCCCTTCTTGCTTGATATACAACTTCAGTTGTTCAACAGTTCGGGGTCTCCATTGTCGTATTTTGCGCTTAATAATGTGCCACACATTTTCAATGGGTGACAGTTCTGGACTGCAGGCAGGCCAGTCTAGTACCCGCACTCTTTTACTATGAAGCCACGCTGTTGTAACACGTACAGAATGTGGCTTGGCATTGTCTTGCTGAAATAAGCAGGGACGTCCCTGAAAAAGACGTTGCTTGGATGGCAGCATGTGTTGCTCCAAAACCTGGATGTACCTTTCAGCTTTGATGGTGACATCACAGATGTGTAAGTTGTCCATGCCATGGGCATTAACACACCCCCATACCATCACAGATGCTGGCTTTTGAACTTTGTGCTGGTAATAATCTGGATGGCCTTTTTCCTCTTTTGTCCGGAGGACACGACGTGCATGATTTCCAAAAACAATCTGAAATGAGGACTCATCAGACCACAGCACAATTTTCCACTTTGCATCTGTCCATTTCAAATGAGCTCAGGCCCAGAGAAGGTGGCAGCATTTCTGAATGTTGTTGATGTATTGTTTTCGCTTTGCATGGTAGAGTTTTAACTTGCATTTGTAGATGTTGCGACAAACTGTGTTAACTGACAATGGTTTGCTGAAGTGTTCCTGAGCCCACGCGGTAAGATCCTTTACACAATGATCTTGGTTTTTAATGCAGTGCCGCCTGAGGGATCGAAGGTCACGGGCATTCAATGTTGGTTTTTGGGCTTGCCGCTTAAGTGTAGAAAGTTCTCCAGATTCTCTGAATCTTCTGATTATATTATGGACTGTAGATGATGGAATCCCTAAATTCCTTGCAATTGAATGTTGAGAAACATTGTTCTTATACTGTTGGACTATTTTTTCACACCCCATCTTTGCTTGTGAACAGCTGAGCCTTTTGGGGATGCTCCTTTTATATCCAATCATGACACTCACCTGTTTCCAATTAGGTGTTCTTTGAGCATTCATCAACTTCCCCAGTCTTTTGTTGCCCCGTCCCAACTTTTTTGAAATGTGTTGCAGGCATCCATTTCAAAATGAGCAAATATTTGTACAAAAACAAAAAAGTTAATCAGTTTGAGCATTAAATATCTTGTCTTTGTGGTGTATTCAATTGAATATTGGTTGAAGAGGATTTGCAAATCATTGTATTTTGTTTTTATTTACATTTCACACAACGTCCCAACTTCATTGGAATTGGGGTTGTCAGATTGGGTTGTGGTCAATCAGGTTTTTGTATTCATTTTAGTATTGAGTGATAATCAGCTACTGTCATTGTGTTGTACCTGTCAGAACACTTACAACTGTATTTGTTTTAAACAAGGTTTGTAACTTGATAATTGTTTGATATGCATGCCTTCATTTTGCACCCTTTAAATGGTAGGGCCCCATCACACTTAGCAAGAATCAAGCTGAATCAAAACGGAATGTAAAAAAAAAAGCAATTCGTGCCACAACTGGGGGAGAATAAGAATTGTGAAGGACAGCTGCCCGAATACCCAGACTGCGCTCCTCCCTGCCCCGACTGATTCAGGCATACGCGCCTCTGAACGCAGTACAAATGTTGGTGGAACACATTACCCATACAGCTGTCATAATGCAGTGAGAATATGACAAATGCACATACATTGCTGTGACAATGAGGTCTGATTGTGGGTGGAGGAAATATTTTCCCGCAGCACTTGAGGTGTGTTCAGGCACAGTCGAAACATTTGGCCAGGATCCCAAAAGGTGGATCATTTCGAACTGCCCTTTGAATGCTATCAGAATGCTTCGAACGCCATTTTCATGCCGTACAAATATTTAGATTGCAGTCAGACTGCAGTCTGACCGCTGTTCGATATTTTTTTGCCACCTTGACTGCACCTCCACTGTTTTGCACATGTGCAAAACATTCAGGGAGGTCACATGAATCTGCCCGATTGTTTAGACTGCTCTCAGAATGCTGTCTGACGTCCTTGAATGCACCGCGACACTTCTGGAATGTCGGTCGAACTTTCATTCGGACAAAATTTGGTCTCATTCGGATAAATTGACAACTTCAGAAGATACTGTCATTGGCCAACAAGACCCTGAACTGGAGCCCGTTTGTAGCTCTGTGGAGCGGATGTTCGTGTTGAGGCTATACAGGGTTGCTTTGTGCCATTAATAAGTGCAGTTTTCTTTTCATTGCGCGCACTGTTATGAACCTGTTATCACTTTTCAAACTGCCTAACAGATTACTACAAGCCAAAGACATGGACTTGTTACTGCATTGACTAGAGCTCTCAAGTTGAGATACGCTCAAGAGTTATTTTCCGCCGAATCTCGTCTTGCAGGTCATAGCAGTGAAATGTTTCAGAATGTCATGCATTAGCATGAGAGTGACAACATGTTGAGTCTCACACTGAATGCTTGAGACTCGAAAGGACCGCTTTTAAGAGTGAGTCTCACTCTGAATGAGTGAGACTTGAGAGCTCTGAGTGACACTTGTGATCAGTGTTTCTGACTGCGTGAGACACAGCGCACAGAAAAGGAATTTTCTTCACCGTGGGATCTCTGCGGCCCCAGTCCAAGCAAGATAAGATGCACAATTAACAACAGTCTGCGTTATGGAGAGGACACTGACACAGGAGGACTGGAGAGACCTGCCTCTACTCAAAGTAGGTTCAAAATGTATGTGTGCAGTTGTGTCTGTATATGTGTAATGGCAATGACTGCTTTGAAATGCATCCGCCGTGATGCATACTCAGAGATGCAGCTGCTGGTTTTTGTGTTTGCAACAGCACAAATATTTGTGGGTTGTCCTGGTAAAGAACCGACGCTGGTTTGCACTAGAAGGACAACTTTATTACAGCTTATTCGCTCTCTGAAGCCCGACTGACCGCTCTGCAAACGGTAGCTCGCTTATGTAGTTTGAGCGCCCTCTAGCATCATACATCTGACACCACATCTATCACAGAGTGGTTTGATATGTAATATATTGTTTTAAATTATATATATTATTCCTGATCTGGTCATATTCGCTGTTGGTTATGTTTAATGTGATGATTAGTGTGTGTAAATGCTGCACGAATATAGTGTAGGATTATAAAACAATATGTAGCATATGTAGACTACTGTATGTTAAAATTGTCCCACCATGGATTTCATATGCCCCCCCGACCCCTAAAACTGAGGTCTGGTGACGGGTCTGCGTATCAGTTCTCACTCTGTTGTGCTCGTCAGCTCTTTGGTTACCACAGATGTCTGCAGGATGCCCTCTCGTTTCTGCACAAACAAATTCAAAGTTTTGTGGAGTTACTGAACATTAACCATGACTGAAATAGTTAAGGTGTACAATACAAACCCCAAACATGAGTGATGATATTAGAGTTTGCCTCAAACACATGCATCCTGCAGCTGCAGATCCACACATTATGATGTTATGTGTTACCAGTGTGGAACGTACACCATACCTTGACCACTACCACCTGCACACAGACATGCTCAGGGAGCCTGACGGCAGCCTGAAAGTGCATGGCGAGAGCCACCAGCAGATAGACGATCGGCACCAAGTTCTTTGAATGAATGGCTGGAACAGTGAACCACGACACTATTAGCACTTTGATCCACACGACTACCACAATGATGTAATGCACAGTAATTATCAGAGAAGAAAGAAATATTTCAATACCATACAGTCATTGAACCAAGTCTGGCATTAGCGCCAAAGAGAAATCCTTAATCATTACTTGAGAAAATATGCGTGATGATAATTCTTTCCACGTGAAATGACTGATGTTATGGCCCCTTCACACATAAAACGACATTGGGCGAAAAAGCAGAAACCAGCCGAAAACTCGCAAATAACAAATGAAATGGGAACTGCAAAACATTCCACCTGCTGTCAGGAGGGACACACAGTTGGATAAACGTGAACGATACACGGCAACGGTTTCGTGAACGCAAGTGCGCGCGCACGAACATAGTGCCAGCACCTGGAACGTGTGACACCACATTGCGCCACTTCTGTTGGGGGGGGGAACACACACACACACACACCAAATAAAAAACACCACAATTTCTAATATTTAATACCTCTTATTGAGCGGACAATATAAATATGATCCTTCTGTTCCTCTATATATGACCCATGTTCATAGATGTACAGTCACAAAATGATATGAATGAAGCCATGCACTTTTATCATGTCCACATCTGCTGGCCTCGCCTGTCCAGCGAGCAGTGCGCCGAAGGACACTACATCATGTGGACCATAGCTGACGTGGGTGACGTGACATTCAGATCACCAGCTGAGTGTAAATATGATTAGATGGTCCTTTTCACAGGGCACAGGTTGCCGATGTGCGCGGTGACACGGTCAATCCAGCCAGTTGCAAAGGCGAAATGTGTTTTTATGTATTTCCACGTCAGGACAGCATACACGCACCTCCTCACGATGGAGTATTGTAAGATTATGTCCTTTAAAACACGGTATGTGTTCTCCAGCTGTGACTTACGAGTCCACAGATCCCAACAGCAGCAGCTGGAGCAGACACGCCCACCTTATCGAACAAACCCAGCTCAAAGAAAAAAGATCTCACTCTATGTTCCTTTGTTATATAATTATTTATTTTATGAATCTGTTATGTAATTATGTATGTAGTTATTGTTGTATGTATTTATTTAATTGTCCTGTTCTCTGTGGTTTTAATTTAACACGTGTGCACTGAGCTGCTGTCAGCTGGAACTGATGAGAGTATGAAAGTCTTCCCACACCATATACACTGAGTGGCGTGTGGCTCCTGTTGTTGATGGCACAACATATGTCCTCCAGCTGAGTTGCGAGTACACAGCGGTCAGCTGTTCCTTACTTCCTACATGTCCTTCCTACATTACAGCCATCCAGATGCGTGCTGCGCTGGACAGCAATTGCACTGCAGCCACCTCGCACCTGATAATGTTCAATCATGGCATGGGGGAGGGGGGACGACACCCTCCTCATGACATCTGTGTTGCGGGGGGGAGCTTGCATGATGTGTGTTGCTTGGTAACGGAGCACACGTGGGGCACATGGAAAATGTGCTGCCGTTTGCACAGCCATGTCGAAAGAGGTCAACTGCTCTCTACTCTCGTGCTGGCATTGCAAATAGCCCTGCCTCTTCTAAGTACCCCGCGAGTAGTGTTGGATGCTCGTGGGTGGCACCTGGACTCCAGCCGACTCCGGCCGAGAGTGGGTCGAATGGTCATTCGTCTGACAAGCGAATGTAGAGTGTATGTGCATTGACCGAATGAATGTGGTGACTGCTGTACGAGGCGTCCGAGTGCGGTTACGATTTCCCATGAGTGCCATTTGACTCCTCATATGTGCGACATTCTGCCTCAATCGTGTTATGTGTGAAGGGGCCTTTAAGAATGTTGAACTCACAGTCCACACTCCACTCGATGGCCCAACCGTGAGGTCTCAGCAGCTCATTGACGGCCTCCAGGACTGTCTGGAGTTTCTGCTTCTGGCCAATCTCTGACTGCGTCACCTCTGCAACATTCAGCTTCCGGCCTGAGAGCTTTTCTGTCAGCAAGAAAGAGAAGAGATAAAAATGCAGAATTCTGGTTTGTGACAACTGAGTGATGCACCAGTGAAGTCCACTGTATTATACAACCACAAAGGATAGGAAGCTCATCTGAGTTAGGAGGATCCTTCAGAAGTACGATTTGACAAGCAGCACCTGACAAAGATCCTCAAATAAGTGCAAATCTACTGTAAATGTTTTTGCTCACAAATCGCAGTCATATATCAGTGTAACAGAATGTGGTAAAAGCAATGTTTTCAATCCCTGGAAAAGTGTAAGATTTGAAGTTTTTATGTTTGTTTGAGCAGTGCTTGCATGGACTGGGTGTTCGGGAGGGTTGCGAAAGCCAGCAGATTCGGTGCTTCTTTTTTTGGAGAGGACAGTCACTTGTGATCTTTGCAAAATCAAATGATTACTTGGCTGCAGCATTTGAGAGGCTGAGCAACCAAGTTGTGTCTAGGTTTGTGATTGTTCTGGATCAAGACTAAGATCCAGACTTTTAATGATTGCCTGGACTCAGCCATCAAAAGTAGATTCATTTACTTATCTGTCAGTGACATTCATATCTCTGTGTCCTTGGCCTTTGAGATTGACAGACACCTGAGAAGAGCTTATAAACTCAAAAATTTGCTGGGCAATAGTTTTGGTAACTCTAATATTGCTGAGACTTGGAGGCTAGCCAGTGATCTAAGGCAAATAGTAGTCTTTAGTACTCAGTCTTGCCATATGATCCTTTGGCACCACTGGAATGACTTTGTGTCAAACAAATGGATATTTAGCGAGACTAGGAAGAGGAGGACCGCTTAATGTTTGAGGGAACATTAGCTACAACACTGACCATGTGGTGTCCTTCTGTGGGCATGATCCATCACACAGGTACCGCAGCAGTGAGGACCCCACAGCCTCTGTAGAAGGCCAAGGAAATGCCCACTCTCACCTGGCTGCAGCAGATAGATGGTTATTTTCAAGAGGTGGGAATAGTGTAGAGCGTTGTCTGCCTGTGTGGTTGCCATCCAGGACCCAGTAACATGATGTTGTGGATGTGGCATTGTGTGGCACCTGATCTGACCTTTATTTATTTATTTATTGTATCGGGCAAACCATCAGTGAGGGAAACTGATACAATGATCACGAAAAGTAAAAGTGCAGCGGCTTCACTCTAAAATGACAAATAAAGAAGACAGCAATCTCTTGAGAAAATAAATACTTCCTGAGTATTATTAAAAGCATGTGGACTCTAATCTGTTGTAAAAATCGGCTGCAGCATTCATCAAAGAAATGGAAAATCCTGACTAAATCCACTGTGTAGGTTTTGTGAAATGCCTTCCTGAATTTGATTTTGTACAAGAAAGATTAACATTTGCAAACATACAGTTATAATTAAGTAAGAGCACATAACTCTATTCTCTATTCCTTTAAATGAACTAAATATATTTGATCAGTATATAAGCTGTTTTGTATTCCTTTAAAAATGATCTACACCACACACTGCATTTTTAGCTTGGTACGCTATGATTGCAATAACATGTAATAAACATAAGGGGGTGCCATTTCTATACCCTACTGGGATGTATAGAAAAATGAGTGAAAACACAACATGGATTTGTGCTGCACAAACCATTGTTGTACATAGCAAGATTGTGAATCTTTATCCAGTTATCATATCTGGTTTATTTTTTTCTCTTTGTAAAACTTTGAAACTCTGAATGAAACACATTTTGGGTGAATTTTGTTGTCATGATTTAAGTGTTTGTTATAATTGTAATGATTGTGTATGCCAAATAGAGTCATGTGTGATAATTAAATGTTCCTATCAACACATGAGTTTTGTACATAAAAATGTGGTGCAGACAAAACCATTTTTTCACCAAATAACTTCTGGAGCACTTGTCCATCATAACAGTCCTCCTCCAGGTCTTTAACGATGATCCTCTCCTCTTCCAGCTCACTGTTAATCCAGTCAATCAGGACCTGGACACACATCCTAATACAATCACACCTTTCTTCTTCTTTTCTTACTGCTGTGATGTTTTAACATCTCTGATGTGGAAACCTGGAACCAGATTACCTTCAGAAGATCTTTGAATTTTGGATCTTCCCGTGATGTTGGGTCCAGCATGTTCCTCTCAGCATTTTCTTCTGGAAAACAAAAACGGGGACAAAAAGATTTGGAGTTTATGGTGACTGTGACACTGAATTAAAATTTGCCTGTCTGTCTATATGGTTGGACACAGACATGCATTTTATTAAATCACAGACATACAAACAGGCTGACACACAATTTTCTATCTTCCACGGACGTGTCAGATGTGATTCAGAGGGCATGACAGTAAAGGCAGCTCCAACTCCACCTACTTTCAGTTCCTGTTCCTCTACTGTCACATTAGTCAACTTGTGTTACAATCACCACGCATAACAGCTTCATGGTGGAGTCGAACAGGAAAGGATTTTCCTAAAAATGTGAAACTTCCTCTGCAGCTTAAACCAACTACAGTTTGTGCCAGAAGGCACATGGGAGACTCTAGCCTGGGTGTGATCTGTTTTTGTCGATAAGAGTCTTTCTCTGCTCCACTCCAACATGAAACTGGATACAGTGAGGTAAAAAAGTATTTAGTCAACTCCTGATTGTGCCAGTTCTCCACCTTAGAAAGATGAGAAAGGTCTGTAATTTCCAACATATGTACACTTCAACTATGAGAGACAAAATGAGAAAAAAAATCCAGAAAATCACACTGTAGGATTTTTAAAGAATTTATTTGTAAATTATGGTGGAAAATAAGTATTTGGTCAATAACAAACAAGCAAGATTTCTGGCTCTCACAGACCTGTAACTTCTTCTTTAAGAAGTTCTTCTGTCATCCATCTGTTACTTGTATTAATGGCACCTGTTTGAACTCGTTATCTGTATAAAAGACACCTGTCCACATCCTCAGTCAGACTCCAAACTCAACCATGGCCAAGACCAAAGAGCTGTTGAAGGACACCAGGAAGAAAACTGTAGATGTGCACCAGGCTGGGAAGAGTGAATCTACAATAGTCAAGCAAGTTGATGTGAATAAATCAACTGTGAGAGCAACTGTAAGAAAATGGAAGACATACAAGACCATTGATAATCTCCCTCGATCTGGGGCTCCACGCAAGATGTCATCCCGTGGGGTCAAAATGATCATGAGAACGGTGAACAAAAATCCCAGAACTACACGGAGGGACCTCATGAATGACCTGCAGAGAGCTGGGACCAAAGTAACAAAGGCTACACACTATGCAGAGAGGGACTCAAATCCTGCAGTGCCAGTACATGTCCAGGCCCATCTGAAGTTTGCCAGAGAGCATATAGATGATCCAGAATAGGACTGGGAGAATATCATGTGGTCAGATGAAACCAAAATAGAACATTTTGGTAAAAACTCAACTCGTCGTGTTTGGAGGAAGAAGAATGCTGAGGTGCATCCCAAGAACACCATATCTACTATCTATTTGGGGCTGTTTTTCTGCAAAGGGGACAGGATGACTGATCCATGTTAAGGGAAGAATGAATGGGGCCATGTATCGTGAGATTTTAAGCCAAAACCTGCTTCCATCAGTGAGAGCATTGAAGATGCAACGTGACTGGGTCTTCCAGCATGACAATGATCCCAAACACACCGCTCGGGCAACGAAGGAGTGCCTCTGTTTAAAGCATTTCAAGGTCCTGGAGTGGCCTAGCCAGTCTTCAGACCTCAACCCCATATAAAATTTATTGAGGGAGTTGAAAGTCCGTGTTGCCCGGCGACAGCCCAAAACATCATTGCTCTAGAGGAGATCTGCATGGAGGAATGGGCCAAAATACCAGGTACAGTGTGTGCAAACCTGGTGAAGACGTTTGACCTCTGTCATTGCCAACAAAGATTATGTTACAAAGTACTGAGTTGAACTTTTGTTATTGACCAAATACTTGTTTTCCACCATAATTTACAAATAAATTCTTTAAAAATCCTACAATGTGATTTCCTGGATTTTTTTGTCTCTCATAGTTGAAGTGTACCCATGTTGAAAACTACAGGCCTCTCTCATCTTTCTAAGTAGGAGAACTTGCACAATCAGGGACTGACTAAATACTTTTTGCCCCACTGTAACTGGTGATGCAACAGATAAAAGCTGCGCTTTGCAATTTCTCATCCACAGAAGCTTGCAACTCCTTCAGTTATATGTGTCTTGGTGGCTTCCCTCACTCACCTCCTTCCAGCACAGTCACTCAGTTTATGAGAAGGTCCAACTCCAAACAGATTTACCATACCATACAGTACCATACAGTTTGTGTTTCTTAAATGACATCCAAGACAGGTTCAGTGACTTTGAATCCAGGTATCCATTCTCATACTGGCTGTAAAAGTGATGATTTACTGTACAGTCATCAAATGTCTCTGATAATGGTGGCACATGTACATTTGTTTTTCTGTATTTTTATTTCAAAATCTGAAACATTTTGTTTTGTTGCTGCTCAGTAGCCTTGGTTAGTTTTAAATGGTCCGATTATACAAAATGTGTTAATTTACAATTATTTCTGAACATATTTTAAATTCAGTATTTAAAATAGAGTATATGCATGGCAATAATTCTGATCAGGGTTGGAGGTTTACAACTGCTGGTGAAGTACCATTCGTATGATGAACAAGAGCAATCAGATTTGTGACGTCCGCCAATCCGGATCCAAACCAAACGGTCTCCCCTAAAAATCAGTCCACCCTCCCTTCACTGTGCATGCATCATTTGCCGCAGTTCACCAATTATCACCTCGTTTTTGTTTAAAACTGCACTCCAGCTATCTCAGCGACAGATATCTGAAGCTTTGGTACAACAATCATTTCCACATAAATTCAGCATTATTTCATCATAAAAGACGGAGGAAGCGATCAGAGCGCCGCAGCTACATGAGCTGCGAGCTGATGCATTCACTGCACATCAGTCATTTCAAAACGTCACAGAGTTTCGCCTCGTTTCTGCTTAAAACTGACTTAAGAATGATTAAGAGGTTTTCCTTGTCATCTGATGGTTAATAATCCCATTAATCCATTTAATCGTTTTGGGTGAAGAGACTGTCTCAGATGAGCTGCTGAGCTCCAAAATAACACATGTGCGGTAGGTAGGGCGGACCATTCGGTCTGCTGCACCTCCAAAATTCAGTGGAGTCTTCCATGCTCTAATATCTATCTGTGGTGTAACTTTGGCGAGAATACGTGAAGCAGTTTTGATGTCATCCTTCAAAGCCTATATAAAAAGAAACTCGATCCATAATCCAGATCCGGATCACCTCCCAAATTTAATGGTGTCTTTCATGCCCTAATATGTATCTATGGTGCACATTTGGTGAAAATCTTGCTAACAGACAGACAGACAAATAAATAAACGCTAATGATTTTATTACGTCCTTGGTGGATGTAATAATATCTGATAATTTCCAAAAAACTCATTTCATTAGTATTCAACAACAAACTAAATCTGTCAGTAAGTTCATACCTTAGAACACGGGATGCTGTCTTCACGACCATCCCGACTGCAATACACACATATTACACACACGGGGGCATGTAATAAATGTCTGGAGAAGAGCTGTGAAATCTGTTTGTTACTGACAATTTCAACTCAGTTGCCGATCTACATGCACGCTACAGAGAGGCAAATAAGTATTTGATCCACTGTCGATTTTGCAAGTTTTCCCACATACAAAGAATGGAGAGGTCTGTAATTTTTATCATAGGTGCACTTCAACTGTGAGAGACAGAATCTAAAAATAAAAAAACCCAGAAAATCACATTGTATGATTTTTAAATGATTTGCATTATATTGCATGAAATTTGTATTTGATACAATAGAAAAACAGACCTTAATATTTGGTACAGAGACCTTTGTTTGCAATTACAGAGGTCAGATGTGTCCTGTTGTTCTTGACCAAGTCTGCACACTGCAGCAGGGATTTTGGTCCACTCCTCCATACAGATCTTCTCCAGATCTTTCAGGTTTCGAGTTTCACCTCCCTCCAAAGATTTTCTATTTTCTATTGAGTCCTGGAATGGCCAGGCCATCTTTTGTTTCATACGCCAACAGTTTTTGTCTTCTCATCAAGCTGCTTCCCTATTGTCCTGTAGCCCATCCGTCTTGTGCAGGTCTACAATTTTGTCCCTTGTGTCTTTAGACAGCTTTCTGGTCTTGGCTATGGTGGATAGTTTGGAGTATGATTGTGTGGACATGTGTGTTTTATATAGGAAATGAGTGCAGAATAGGAGGGCTTCTTAAAGAAAAACTAACAGGTCTGTGTGAGCCAGAATTCTTGCTCGTTGGTAGATGATCAAATACTCATTCATGCAATAAAATCCTAATTAATTATTTAAAAATCATACAATGCGATTTTCTGAAGTTTTTTAGGTTCTGTCTCTCACAGTTGAAGTGTACCTACGATAGAAATTACAGACCTCTCCATTCTTTGTAGGTGGGAAAACTTCGACAAAATTGACAGTGGATCAAATACTTGTTTGCCTCACTGTATGTATGTGTGTGTGTGTGTGTGTGTGTGTGTGTGTGTGTGTGTGTGTGTGTGTGTGTGTGTGTGTGTGTGTGTGTGTGTGTGTGTGTGTGTGTGTGTGTGTGTGTGTGTGTGTACCCATCACTGTGTCCTCAGGATGGATGTCTGTTCCTGAGGGAAGCATGGGAGCATTGATGGCATTCCTCCCCTCCTCCTGGAGATCACTCACTAAAGTCACGACAAAAATAAAATAATAATTGTACATTGGCTTTCCACAATCTCAAAGTCATGTGCATGCAGGGATGTAAGGATTTTATAAAAAAAAAAAAAAATGCTCTCTATATGCTATATCAGATCCCTGTTTTATTTTGGAGAACGGATACAAAGATTAAACAAAGCATTGACTGACTGGGGATTTTTTTTTTTTTTTTTTTTTTTTTTACAAAAACAGGAATCTCATTTTGAGATCCAAAGATCAACAACAGAAGTGTCAGGTGAAGGCTGGATTTTAAATTTATTTCAACAAAGAGGGACTTTGAAGTTGTTCGCTCCTAGTTATTTCAGGCTTTGGTGAAAGAGAACAAATGCATCAAACACAAAGGCAACAAAATTAAAGACTTACATCATGTTCGTAGACTGAACACCTACCGGCTGGTGACAAATTAAAGGAAAATCCTGAATAAAAAGAATAACTGGAGAAAGGCAAACAATAATCCCATCTGTTTGAGTATGAAAATGAAGTGGACCATAGCTTCGGCCTACAGTTACCAAATTGCAGCTGCAACCAACATGTATCGGAGATTTTGGACTGATGCTATAGACAGTGCTCTCAACCACCAATGTCAAAACAGCAAATGAGGGAACACCGTCTGGAAGAATGGTGGTTCAATCCCTGCAATAGACGTCTTGATTTGAAGAATCAATTCAAAGTTATATTTAAGCTGTTCTGGCTGTACCTGGTGAGTTAGTACCTTCCCAGGACACTTTGGGCCTGATTTACTAAGATGCCATTTAACATGTCCTAAATTGTGTGCATTTGTGCAGTGGGATGGAGAGAATGTATTGTGGATGATACACTAAAAATAACTGCAGATATGTAGTGTAGCGGATCTTTCAATGGTGATACAAGCACCAAATTTGGCACAAATACATCTTAGACATTACCCTTTTGAAAAGGCAGGGTGTCCACTTGAATTTTCAATAAGCGGCCGGGTAGGTATCAATTGAAGAATTACACAGGAGTCAAAATCAAAACATGCTCCAATCATATTGAAAACTACACCATATTATTTGTCTGATCACAGAGATTCCTAAAAGGTATAGTTTGGACTATCTGTAACTGAATGTTATGGAGTTATGGGGTAAAAACAGCAAGAATGGTGACAAAGGTCAATTTCAGTTTGTACAGGGGTCAAAAGTTAAAGTTGCTCTAATGTGGAAAAAAAATAATGCAAATTATTAGTTGCGCTCAGTGAGACCAGATTTTCCAGTGAAGGAAAGCTCAAGGAGATTGGCTATCTCTCCAACATATATGCTTGGCTCTAATGATCTCATCAAAGAGCCATTTTATGATCTCCTCCACCAAACCATCTACAAAGTTCCCCAAAAAGGCAAACTCTTGCTCCTTGGGGATTTCAATGCCCATGTTGGCCCTGTCAAAGGCCTCTGGAACAGTGTGATTGGAAAGAAATGAATTGGAAACTGCAACGTCAATGGTCTTCTCCTTCTTGGTCTATGTGCCGAGCAGGAGTAACTTGTGACAAACACCACCTTCAGGCTTCCAAACCGCTTCAAGACCACATGGCAGCACCCTGTTCTAACCATTGGCATGTACTCAACTACATCATTACTCATCTACGAGACCAGCAAGATATCCTCATCACTCAAACGCTCCCTGGAGGTGATGACTGTTGGACGGATCACCGCCTTCTCATCAGTCGACTCCAAATCTGCATCAGACACAAACCGAAGACAGCGCACTCTTTCCTAGCCGGAGGACATTTGCTATACCCACCTTGAAAGACAAGTTCATGCGTGCTGCCAATGAACAAGGCGCCTCTGAATGCCTTCACTCCATCCCACCAAACACCAATTCAATGGATGATGAATGGCAAATTCTCCGATCTGTCATCACAGATGTTGCTGAGCAAACCATCGGCTATACCTCTACGAAAATTCAAGATTGATCGAGAAATTAATGATCTAATTGATGCCAAGCGCAAAGCACAAATAGAACACGAAAAACACCCGTCATCCCAGCCAAAAAGATTAAGACTAAAACTGCTCAAGAAGCAATGCCAAATCAGATTATGTGAGATACAAAACCAATGGTGGCAAAACAAACCTGACAAGCTGCAAGATTATGCAGATATCCAAAACCTGAGCCAAAGAGAAATGCTCCTCTGCAGGACCCCTCTGATCAGCTGATAACTTCAGTTTTCTTACTGAAGAATCTGAAATCCTTGAATGTTGGAGAGAACAATTCCACTCACTACTCATCCATGAGTCAACAGCAGATGATCTTCTTTGATCTGTCCCGCAACACTCTCAGCAGCCATGGATGTCGATGCCTCGGTCATTCCAAGAGCTTCTAACAGCAATGAAGCAAATGAAATCCAACAAAGCACCGGGCCCTGATAATATTCCTTTTGAACTCCTCAAACATGGAGGATCCAACTTGAAGTCACAGCTCTGTCTCCTTATCAACATATCTTGGAAGCAAAACGTGCTGAGTGATCTGAAAATGCAATTGTCATCAAACGCTTCAAAAAGGGTGAGTGAAACATCTGTGGACATTACAGAGGAATATCACTTCTCTCTATTGCTGCAAAGATTTTCACCAGAATTCTGCTTAACCAACTCCAAACTATAGCAGAAAAAGTCTTGCTTGAATCTCAATGCGGCTTCCGAGCTTCACGAGGTAACATGATGACATGATCTTCTGCATCAGGCAGTTGCAAGTAAAGGAAACCCCTTTCCATGCTATTCTACGATCTGGAGAAGGCTTTTGACAGCGTTCCAAGACCCGCAATGTGGAGTGTCCTGCATCGCTTCAGCTTCCTTGAACACTGTTTTTTTCATTCAAGCCCTCCACCATATAATGGTAGGTCGAGTCTCTCACCAAAACATGTCTGAAGAATGCCTGATCACTGGTGGCCTCAAACAAGGATGTGTACTTGCTCCAACCTTGTTCTCCATCTACCTTGCTGCTATGCTCTATGAAATACCTGCTGAAAACCCTGGGATCAACATCAACTACCGTTTGGATGGTGGTATTTTCAATCTTGCACATTTTCGCTAAGGAGACTTGTTCAAAAGACCAGAATCACTGAACTCCAGTATGCAGATGGCTGCCCCAACCCAGAATGAAGATGAGACTCAAGTATCCATCAGTAACTTGATCAGGGCATACACCCATTTCAGACTTAAAATGAAGATAAAGTGGACAAAGGTTCTCATCCAAATGATCCCTGGCAAATCTGTGTCAAACTTGGGATGCACAGATCCACATTTTTCACTTCCAATTCAATCCTGATGCCTAAATTTGCATATCTGCCGATACCGATACTATTCCGTTAAAAAAGCTCTGTTTGCGTTAATATTATTAGAATCATTATTGTTGATTTTATATGAGTATATTTTATATCCCCAGTTATACAGCTTCATGATGAAGTGGTATAGAGGAAGATTTTCTTAAAAAGAAGACCTGAATATTCAGCTACAATTTGCCAGAAGGTACATCTAAGATGCAAGCCTAGATTTGATGTTTTAGAATTAAGTACTTTTATGTATTTTGTGGTGGTTTCGTGGCATTTTGGAAATGCAGAAATGTGCTCCTTACTCAAAATGGCACATGTACACACTCTTCTTCAACCGCTTAGTCCAATATGGCACATGTACTCGTACACAATTTTTGGGGCACCCCTTTGAAAAAAATCAAATCAAAATCAATCAAATCTTGAATGATGAGAAATGGTAGGTCTTGAAAAAAGCATAGACTTTATAGAGAAAAGACAGCACTCTCTCTGTCTCTCTCTCTCCCGCTGTCTCTCTCCAAGAAATTAGAAATGTAAAAGAATGAAATAAATCTGATTAATGGTATACATGTTTATGTACATGTAAACAGGGCCACTGCTGGGTCAATGGCTGAAGTTTAATCTCTTGAACACCAGATGGCACACCCGCCCAGAGTACATGCACCATTTTAAAGGAGCGCATTTCCAAAATGTCACAAAAAAACACCAAAAAATAAATAAACATACTTAATTTACTCCTATTTGGAGTCAGTCTGGGTAAATTGTCGCACCCTTCCTCCTGGCTCCATCACTCTTTCTGCCCCCAGTTAAAAAATCTTCATGCTCTTTAATCTGGTGCTTTTTCAAATGTTTAAGTTCCCTGTATTGTAGGTCATGACAGAGCTTCCACCTCTCAGTAGAACGGCTTTGCAAACATTGCACATTGTTGTCTTGCTTTGCGGTGTTTGTAGTATAAAATATTTCCAATCATCAGACGTGTTGTGATGAAAAGTTGGTCAGCGACAGTCAGTGCTCTGCAATACCTACCTGCTAGCTGGCTGCAAGCTGCAGAAGATGGCAAAGAAGGTATAGTTTGAACAATCTATGAGTAAATGTTATGGAGATATGGAGTAAAAACAGTAAAAATGGTGACAGAGATCAGTATCAAGTTGTACAGGGGTCAAAAGTTAAAGATGCTGCAACTTTGGTAAAACAAGATGCAAATTGTTGGTTGAGCTAATAGTGTTTTTAAAAGGAATCTGTTGCATAGCTATCACATTATGGGATAACAGATGTCAAATGTCATAGAATCCAATTGACAAAATTGTGAAACTTTGAATGTTACTGAAAAGTAACTTAAAGGCTAAATAAATCAACAAAATAATTCAATGCTTCAAAATCATCAAAACACTAATTGAAAGAAATAATTCAGAAAACAATTTGTGAAACTTCATATACAATAATGTTTGTAACACTACATTAGTGACATTTAGTGTACAGTGGGAACTGCATCACTGAATTTCTAACTACGGCCCTGATACAACCTCATAAATCTCAGGGGGATAAAAGACAGCCAATACTCTGGTAAAGTGATGTAAAAGGTATTTTCTCTTATGTGTAGTGAGGCAAGAAAACAACCCACACAAATATTGTGTAACAAAGAAATGGAGATGAGATTTTGACCCGGAAATGAAGCTCCTCCGCTGAACCCAACTGTCACTGATAACAGTATCATTGAAAAATGTCCAGCTGTCTTTAGACAGCATTTACTGCACACACGCTGACAGCAGACTTTCCCTTCTGCTGAGCTTATCTCCGCTGCCAGTTCCTCTGTGGAAACCTCGTCAGTCAGTCAAACTCCACTCTATTATTTGAAAGTAATAGTCAGATCATCAACATTATCATTAAGCCAAGAGAGACAGCAGTAACAGTAGTTGTGTACTGGCTGTCTGACATTCTGGAAGAACCCCGGTAGACCACTGCATCAGCTGTATCAGCTGGGCCAGACGACAGTACAAAACAACAGCAGCAATGAAAACCGGACAACAAGAAAGAAAATCCATTAACGCCTTTACCGACCCTAGTTGTCATTTTATAGGTCCCTCTGTGCATTCCTGTCATTTTGGGTGTGCATGAGAACAGACCAACAGTCTTCAAGAAGCAGTAAGATGGGCATTAAATTACAGGCTCAGCTACATGTTCAGTTTAAACTTTACTAGTGTCAGACTTGAATACAAGGACTCTGACTCAATCCCACTGGATGGACTTTGTGTAAAACAAACGGGTACTTAGGAAGACTCACGTTCATTGTGAGGAAGTATCAGCTAATACATTTTCAACTTTGGCCATGAGACCACTGCAACTGGAACACCCATATTTCACCTGGTTGTGGCATAAAAATGTCAACTTCCGGCAGGTGAGCATGTACAATTTGTCTGAAAGATTGGTTGATATCCAGGAATCAAGACGTTTCCATAGTGTGGCGGATGCAGCAATGCCAGTGGTGTGCACAGCTAACCAAAAAGTTAGCTTTGATAACCGTTAATCTGCTAACTGAATAGTTAACTTTTATAAAGCTAAACCGATAAATCCCTAAAACATTTAGCAGAATTACAGATAAAAGCTAAACTGATAACTTTCAGTACTGACTTCAATACATGGCAGCTACTAACACAACGAGTCAGCGCTTCTGTCTCAGATTGGCCTTCTCTCACAAAAAAGACCTGAGATCAGAGAGAACGGAGAGAGAGAAAAAAAGATAATTTCTCTTTATACCATACAGACCTGCCGGTCATTTCACTGGAGTCTTGCACAGGCAGACAGTTTTGACTTTTGGTTCTAATTTTAAACAAACTAATTGCAGACAGGTTATTGAAATTAACATCACGCCTGTCTTTTCACAAAGTGAAAATATCAGCTATATGTTTTAGTTTTAACGTAATGCACTAATTTAAAAGGTTTTAGCATTTAGACACACATGCCACATTGCATTATGGGTACATTAGTTTCCTGAAGTCAGTGGTTGGCTAGTCGGTATAACACACAGAGTTACTGAAACGCGTGGTGGGTTTTACAAATAAATCTGTATTTGTAAATATGTCACTTTTTTCATTTGTAAAAACAATAAAAGGCATTTTGAAAACTGAAAATTCTGTTTGTTAAGTCCTTCATTACTTTTAGCGAATGTGTGGCTGCTCACACTGCCCTGAACACATACATGTACTGCCATCTACTGGCAGTAGATAGCAGTGGAGGATTATAGCCACTGGTGAAATATAATATCACCAGAACACAAGTGGCCAATTGGTTAATGTGCTTGGTTTCAGTGCAGAGGGTTCCGGGTTCAAATCCCACCCCTGCCACATTTCTCCATGTAATGTGGAGTTGCGTCAGGAAGGGCATCCGGCGTAAAACCTATGCCAATTCAACATGCAGATGCACCTTGTATTTGCTGTGGCGACCCCGAGTGCAAACAAGGGAGCAGCCGAAGGGACTTACCTTTTTACAACATCAGAAAGAAAGAGTATTAAAAAATTGAGAAGTACCAATGACTGAAGGAGCAACTGGAGCAGATGTGGAAGGTAAAGTCCAAAGTGGTCCCAGTAGTAATAGGAGCACTAGTAGCTGTAACCCCAAGATTGGGAGAGTGGCTACAGTAGATTCCAGGAACAACATCAGAGGTTTCTGTCCAGAAAAATACAGTCCTAGCTAAATTACTGCGCCAAACTCTCAAACACACATACCACTCTCCCCTTTTTGACTAGGCGTGGTTTTGGTCAATGGTTGGCTTTGGTGGGGTATTAAAAATTATGACCAGATTACTGCCTCAGTAAAGGTTGAATGTTAAGATTAGAGTTGATTGGAGCTAGTGTGAGCTAAGCTATGATATCTCCTAGCATGTTAACGTTGCTAACATAAATTACATGAAAATTTTACTTTGCGGAAATACTGGAGCACACACTTCTTAACCACATACGTTGTATTATTAGATATTTGTAATAAAATGCTCAGAAAGGAAGTGTTCAATCTAATATCAGCTGTTAGCATCGCGTTATGTGAGGCTATCAATTCTAAAAGATTAGATTTTTTTTCAAGATGTGAATGATGAAATCCAAAATTGCTTTAAGTCACTCACCTGCTGTCTGACAATAAACTTAAGACTATTAGGAAACAGCACAAGTTTGATAGTTTTAGCCCAATCATACAGCAGTTCCAAAAGACCAACTTTATACAAATGTTGACTATAAAACTTGGTTTCTGTTTTAAAAAAACTTAAATGACAGTATTTTTTTTTTTTATGATGAAGATAAAAGGCAAATGTTTGTTGGCTGGTTGGTTGGAATGCTGGTGGCGTAGTGACCACTTGTCGCTGTAAAAGACCCACTTTGATTGAACATGAATGGCAGCTGGCCGCTTTGCCTCTGCCTCTTATAGGCAATGTGACCAGGGGGTGATGAGGGTCCCAGCCATGCTCGACAGCTTTGCAAACAATGCCACTAAACGCTGGACAAAGTATGTAATGAGTGACTTCATTTCCAACAGCCAATGATTTTACATTATAAAATGATTTTGTTATTGTGCAATTAAAATTTCTTCCTAAATAAATGTATTTATTTAGGAAGAAATTTTTATTCTGCACTTAAAATATAGAGATGCCAATCATTCTGACCAGGACTGTAACTCTGTCTGTACACAAATAGCTTCTAGATTATTGATACAATCGCAAACCCAGACACTGCAATTCCTCACACAGGCAGCTCATCAAGGAGCCAGTAAAAAAAGTTTTTCTTTGTTTGTCTGCCACCTCTTGACTTTTGTCTAAAATCATGCAGTGCTTCAATTTCCACTTCACATGGTACTGATTATTGCCCAATAATTGCCCAACAACCTGTGCAAAACTAGTGATTATAACATTTTGCAATATAAATATTGTATTTTTTGAGCAAGAAGCAACACTTACAATTAAGCTGAAATTGAGACAGAAGATTCAAGGCAAGAAGACCTAAAAGCTAAGGATCGCATACTGTTACTCACGAACAAAATGGTTTTGTTTGTGTTTTCACCTCCGAATGCACAGTCGGTACTTCAGGGATTTCTTTCCATAATGGGCCTGTTGCTTTTACCATGCTGCACTTCAATCATGATTCAATCTGTAGGGGCAGATATGCTATTTTTGAAGAACTAAAGCAAAGATGAGAGACAGAGAAAAACTGCACTTTTTTCACACTAAATGATGTCAAGTGTATTTTATTTTTGAAATCCAGGCAGAATGACAATTTCGTTGGGGTCCAGTGGATATAAAATCACAACTTGAAAGTGTAGAAAAGCTCCCCACTGATTTGTGATCTAACTCGTCTTTCCTGTAATAACCGAGTAGTAGCTGGAGGCAGCGAGCCGCTGAAACTCTGCGTCTGAGGGCAAATCAGCAGTGTGCTTCGTAATTACACTGCCGGCTCGCTGCATTTCATCATAATTATGCTACTTCCTCTCTGCGTCTGTGTGCACATCTGACTGTACACGGATGGAAAAACCGTATGACATTTACTGCTTCAGCCTGTATGACCATTAAAATACACAAATGAGAAGAGTTTGACACTAACATATTTCATTGCAACTCCTCACAGAACATGAAATCGCGTGTCAGAAATGCTCAGCAGAGCACACGATTGGCCTGTGCGCACACCTGTGTGAACTCTTGGCCAGGATGTGTTTCATCTTTTATATTTACATGTTCCTCAACCCTGAATATCAAAGCTAAATTACCTTGTTTCTTCTTTTTGGTCCCACACAGCAGCCCTGCCATGTCCCTAAGGGAATCGAGCAAAGGTCCAAAATGCAGGCGTGTAAGTACAGCGTGCGCTGTGTGTGTGTGATTTGCAGTCAGTAGTGTTGAGCAGTAGCAGGGGCATTGTGATGTGTTTATTTCTGTCACAACCCTCCACCCCACCTCTGCAGTCCAGTTACCAGAGAGTGCTGGCACTGGGGACGGAACAGGGCGGGGGGGGCGCTAAAGCCATGCACCTCCCACAGCACTATCCTCTGGGCTCGTGCACTGTGATCACATATACATTTTCTAATCCAACACTTAGACACAATGTGGTGATCCAATTTAGGTTATGTGGAGATGAACTGTCATCTCATTTCCTTATTACTGCATGAAGTGCAGCATTTTCACCTTCCATATATATATATATATATATATATATATATATATATATATATATATATATATATATATATAGTAAAAACTCAATTTGCAGCAGTACAGTAATTTGGCATCGCACACTTGTTTTGCCTTTCAGTCCACTGGTGTAATATACTCCTGTTAAGACATTTACACTAATCCAATAAGAAAACAGTCTGCAAACAAGAAGATTTTGTTTTTGCGCAGAAGGAGACGATGCTTCATCCAACTGCTCAGGGTTACTTCAGACTGAAATGCGATCCGAGTTTAATTAGCACACAGCAACAACAGCAGCATCACACAGACAAAATCAGCTGTAACCTTGTTGGTGCCTCTGATCCTGAGGTGGAGGGGTGGGGGGGATTACTGTCACACAAGAGGAAGATATAAATAATGCTGCAGTATGGAGAAGACTGGACCTTAAATATAGCTCTGGTTATTTTCACCAAGTTGGGCACCAGAGAGTAATAAGTCTGAGCAGACAAGAGACGACAGCCTCAGTGTGTGTGTGTGTGTGTGTGTGTGTGTGTGTGTGTGTGTGTGTGTGTGTGTGTGTGTGTGTGTTTGGGGGGGGGGGGGGGCACAGGAGGCCTTCAACAGACAGCAACGCTGGCAATAATATCATAACTTTAACACAGTCATAGGCCAGCAACTCAAGCAGATTTTACACTTATATGCCATTACAGCAAAATTAAATCCAGAATCAACACCCCCCCACACACACATATATATAGTGAGGAAAATAAGTATTTGAACACCCTGCGATTTTGCAAGTTCTCCCACTTAGAAATCATGGAGGGGTCTGAAATTTTCATCTTAGGTGCATGTCCACTGTGACAGACATAATCTAAAAAAAATCCGGAAATCACAATGTATGATTTTTTTTTTAATAATTTATTTGTATGTTACTGCTGCAAATAAGTATTTGAACACCTACCAACCAGCAAGAATTCTGGCTCACACAGACCTTTTAATTTTTATTTAAGAAGCCCTCTTATTCTGCACTCTTTACCTGTATTAATTGCACCTGTTTGAACTTGTTACCTGTATAAAAGACACCTGTTCACACACTCAGTCAATCACACTCCAACCTGTCCACCATAGCCAAGACCAAAGAGTTGTCTAAGGACACCAGGGACAAAACTGTAGACCTGCACAAGGCTGGGATGGACTACAGGACAACAGGCAAGCAGCTTGGTAGAAGACAACAACTGTTATGATAATTTATTAGAAAGTGGAAGAAACACAAGATGACTGTCAATCTCCCTCGGTCTGGGATTCCATGCAAGATCTCACTTTGTGGGGTAACGATGATTCTGAGAAAGCTCATAACTACACAGGAGGACCTGGTCAATGACCTGAAGAGAGCTGGGACCACAGTCACAAAGATTACATTAGTAACACATGATGCTGTCATGGTTTAAAATCCTGCAGGGCAGCAAGGTCCCCCTGCTCAAGCCAGCACATGTCCAGGCCCGTTTGAAGTTCACCAGTGACCATCTGGATGATCCAGAGGAGGCATGAGAGAAGGTCATGTGGTCAGATGAGACCAGAATAGAGTTTTTTGGAATCAACTCCACTTACCATGTTTAGAGGATGAGAAGAACCCCAAGAAAACCATCCCAACCGTGAAGCATGGGGGTGGAAACATCATACTCTGGGGGTGCTCTTCTGCAAAGGGGACAGGATGACTGCACCATATTGAAGGGAGGATGGATGGGGTCATGTATTGCAAGATTTTGGCAAACAACCTCCTTCCCTCAGTAAGAGCATTGAAGATGGGTCATGGCTGGGTCTTCCAGCATGACAATGACCCCAAACACACAGCCAGGGCAACTAAGGAGGGGCTCCGTAAGAAGCATTTCAAGGTCCTGGAGTGGCCTGGCCAGTCTCCAGACCTGAACTCAATAGAAAATCTTTGGAGGGAGCTGAAATCCAAACCTGAAAGATTTGGAGAAGATCTGTATGGAGGAGTGGACCAAAATCCCTGCTGCAGTGTGTGCAAACCTGGTGAAAAACTACAGGAAACGTTTGACCTCTGTAATTGCAAACAAAGGCTACTGTACCAAATATTAACATTGATTTTCACAGGTGTTGAAATACTTATTTGCAACAGTAACATACAAATAAATTATTAAAAAATCATACATTGTTATTTCCGGATTTTTTTTTTTTTTTGATTATGTCTCTCACAGTGGACATGCACCTAAGATGAAAATTTCAGACCTCTCCATGATTTTTAAGTGGGAGAACTTACAAAATCACAGGTTGTTCAAATACTTATTTTCCTCACTGTGTATATATATATATATATATATATATATATATATATGTACACACAACCCCAATTCCAATGAAGTTGGGACATTGTGTAAAATGTAAATAAAAACAGAATACAATGATTTGCAAATCCTCTTCAATCTATATTCAATTGAATACACCACACAAAGACAAGATATTTAATGTTCAAATTGATAAACTTTATTGTTTTCGTGCAAACATTTGCTCATTTTGAAATGGATGCCTGCAATACATTTCAAAAAAGTTGGAACGGGGCAACAAAAGACTGGGAAAGTTGATGAATGCTCAAAGAACACCTGTTTGGAAACAGGTGAGTGTCATGATTGGGTATAAAAGGAGCATCCCCAAAAGGCTCAGCCATTCACAAGCAAAGATAGGGTGAGGGTCACCACTTTGTGAACAACTGCGTGAAAAAACAGTCCAACAGTTTAAGAACAATGTTTCTCGATGTTCAATTGCAAGGGATTTAGGGATTCAGAGAATCTGGAGAACTTTGTACATGTAAGCGGCAAGGCCGAAAACCAACATTGAATGCCCGTGACCTTCGATCCCTCAGGCAGCACTGCATTAAAAACCGACATCATTGTGTACAGGATCTTACCGCGTGGGCTCAGGAACACTTCAGAAAACCATTGTCAGTTAACACAGGTCGTTGCTACATCTACAAGTGCAAGTTAAAACTCTACCATGCAAAGCGAAAGCCATACATCAACAACATCCAGAAACACCGCCGCCTTCTCTGGGCCCAAGCTCATTTGAAGTGTACAGACGCAAAGTGGAAAAGTGTGCTGTGGTCTGATGAGTCCACAATTCAAATTGTTTTTGGAAATCATGGACGTCATGTCTTCTGGACAAAAGAGGAAAAAGACCATCCAGACTGTTACCAGCGCAAAGTTCAAAAGCCAGCATCTGTGATGGTATGGGGGTGTGTTAGTGACCATGGCATGAGCAACTTCCACGTCTGTGATGGCACCATCAATGCTGAAAGGTAAATCCAGGTTTTGGAGCAACACATGCTGCCATCTAAGCAACGTCTTTTTCAGGGACGTCACTGCTTATTTCAGCTTTGTGGTGTATTCAACTGAATATAGGTTGAAGAGGATTTGCAAATCATTGTATTCTGTTTTTATTTACATTTTACACAACATCCCAACTACATTGGAATTGGGGTTGTGTGTGTGTGTATATATATATATATATATATATATATATATATATATATATATATATATATATATATATATATATATATATATATATATATATATATATATATATATATATATACGAGGTCTGTCCAAAAAGTATCAGACCTTTTTAATTTTTTCAAAAACCATATGGATTTGAATCATGTGTGCTTGCATGAGCCAACCTTGAACCTTCAAGCGCATGCGTGATTTTTTTCATGCCCGTCAGTTGCATCATTCGCCTGTGAGCAGGCTTTGTGTGAGCACTGGTCCTCCCCTCTCGTTGGATTTTCATTGCGAGGTGGAACGATTTGGAGCTTTGCTGCATCAAATCTTTCCAGAAACTGTGAGAGACAGCCAGGTGGAAACCATTCGGAAGATTCAGACGGTTTTCGGTGACGATCCTATGGGCATCACACAAATTAAGGAGTGTTACAACCAGTTTAAAGATGGCGCACAATGGCGGAGCGTGCGCCGCGCTCGGAGCGGCCATCGACAGGCTGAAACGACCAGATCATTTCCAAAGTGAATGCTGTGTTGATCCGGGACGTCGTCTGACTACCAGAGAAATTGCAGAAGAGATGGACATCAGCACTTTTTCGGCACATTCCACTGTTACAGGAGATTTTGTAATGAAAGACATGCAGAAGTTGGAAGTCTCACAGGACATGTTGTGACATGTCCAGCTCTTACACAATTCCTCGGATACTCACTCAACTGAAAAGCCACCGAAAGCCGTTTCAATCTTCCGAATGGTTTCCACCTGGCTGTCTCTCACAGTTTCTGGAAAAATTTGATTCAGCGCTGCTCCAATCGTTCAGACATTTTCCTCGAAATGAAAATCCAACGAGGGGGGAGGGCAAGTGCTCACTCAAAGCCTGCTCACAGGCGAATGACGCAACCGACAGGCGTGAAAAAACTCACACATGCACACGAAGGTTCAAGGTTGGCTCATGCAAGCACACGTGATTCAAATCCATAAGGTTTTTGAAAAAAATAAAAAGGTCTGATACTTTTTGGACAGACCTCGGATATATATATATATATTGGTCCCAAGTGAAAAGATGATCCCAAAACATCTAAAAATAGTCTCGGTTGTAAAATCCTGGAGTGACGAAGAATTTCAAGACAAATGTAAGATTTTGTGGACATTTTGAATTGATATTCAGTGCTGAATTAAACTGATGATGGTATTTTTAACAAGACAAAATAAAAGAAAACACACACACACAAAAACATCTAATCTCTGTGTCTTACTGATATTTGTTAAGACACAAAACATATCAAAAATAGCCTATTATCATACTATTATATATTCCTATCATCAGCTTCCATGCCTTTTGGACAGTTAATGTGTTTTACTGAATGTCGGAACTCTTCACTCAGCTCAGAAAAAAACTATAAACTGTCAGAGTTGGGTACCACTCAAGACTGGAAAAGGACCCCAAATGCAAAGTAGCCAAGATGCAGGTTGTAAGTGCAACAAGGTATTAATAAGTCCAAAAAAGGGTAAAGGCACAATAAATCAGGATGTCAAAAATCCAAGAAAGAGAAACTTTAGAAATACTAGAAATGTCTATAAACAAAGCTAGAGTAACAAAACGAAAAAAAAAAATCCAAAAAGGCAGACGGGGTGTTAAATACAACAAAAGGCGACTGTCAAAAATGTGACTGAAGTAACTTACAAACTGAAGAAGAACAAGTGGAGGCTGACAGGACACGTGGCAGAGAACTCTGGAAAGACATACAATTGACCAGCAACAAGCAGAAACTAAGACGTGACTTATATAACAGACAAATTACATACAGGTGTGAATAATGACCGGTGTTCTGTCGAGATGTGCGATCTTGTCGAACTGTGCGTCTCATCGCACAAATCGACAGTTCTGCGTCCCGACAATATTGTGCTGTAAATGCAGCGTGCACATGCAAATTTTAACTTTTTAAAATTGAAAAGACTCTTATTGCTGTTGTATTTGCATTCCTCAGTCGCTCGGTCGGGGAGTTCAACGCGGTAAAGAGAGGCATGTCGACCCGACGGGGGGAGGTGTGGAGCGGGGAAGGTGTGAAAGTCTAGGTCAGGGGTGGGTAACTTATTCCAGAAAGGGCCAAGAGGGTGCAGGTTTTCTTTGCAGCCACTGACTCCACCAGGAGATTTCACTGATTAATATCACTTTGAGCAGATGGAATCAGTTAATCAGTGAAATCACCTGGTGGAATCAGTGGCTGCAAAGAAAACCTGCACCCTCTTGGCCCTTTCTGGAACAAGTTGCCCACCCCTGGTCTAGGTAGAGAGAACTGCGCATGTGCGTGCATGCGAAGCTCACACAGACGGAGCAGGAAGGCAGACGCGATCACCAGTCATGCTGCTGACAGCCGGGACACGCCCACACGCTCTCAAACACACAGAACCCCAGAGTGACTGGTTTACAACTCAAAATCATGACATGTAACTGAAAATGAACCTAATTGGAGTTTGTGCACGTTCACATAAAAGGGGCAGGTTGCAGCACACGTCACCATTTTTCAATGATGGCGCGGTCACCTTACGTTACCGAAGAAGAATGCACGATTATTATGCGGAGCTACGAGGAATTTAAATTAATGTTAAGGGGGAAATCGAACACATCGTCTGCCAATAAAGCAAGACAGGCTTGTTGGCAACGTATTGCTGATCGGGTAAATGCGTACGTACAATTCAATTGTTCCCCAAATCTGTTACAGATGATTAACCTGTGGAATGTCTAATGTGTAAAAAAATGTGCTTCTTTCATTAATTACGCCCAGATGCAACACGATTCAGAAGTATAGGCCTACTAATAAATGTTAGGTTAATTTAATGTTTCCTAAATAGGCTACCTTGACTGTATGATTGCTATTCTTAATCCTGTCAATATGTCAGATGCACTAGCAGTGACACACGCACCTGGCAGCAGGTGAAGATGAAATATAAAAACATCCTTCAGAACGGTAGGTTTATATTCATAGCTTGATAAGCCCCACTTCGCCTAATTAATGGACATGCATTAGACCTATTTTGATATTAGTAATTACCCGCGATTGCATAAAACCCTTCTTTGATTTGCATTGCAGATAAATGGCCAGGGAAAACGACAAATGCATCCAACAGTTTAGATAGAGCAAGTACTACCTTGCGAATCATACGACATACAGTATTCTTGCTCAGATGTTCAGCATCACCGATGGAATACATAAATTGTCCACTGGCAAAATAGGCACAAGGCACATTATCTGCTCGATCGTCAGGGCATTGCTACACTGTAAAAATGACTTGTTTTTACAGGAAAACGCTGGCAGCTGTGGTTACCAGGGAATTCCTGTAAAACATACAGCAGCACAGTAGATAACATTACAGACATAATATGTATATGGATTTACAGTGAATGAACCACAGCTGACTCACATTAAAAGAACTGTTAAATCTACAATCAAGAGCTCTCTGTTTTTGTACATTTAACTGCTGTATTTTTTACAGGACTTCCCTGGTAACCACAGCTGCCACTGTTTTCCTGTAAAAACAACAGTCTTTTTTTACAGTGTACAATGGGTGATGTTACAGACTTCTGGCCCGATCAGCTGACAAAGATAACGAATTCCCTCGGCTGAGAATCTATATCTTTCATAGAGAATATCGTCCGGGTATGTCAGCGGATTCTGGCGGTCTTTAAAAACCCTCGCCCTGCGAAGAGAGCCCCTCACAATTTGTGCCCCAATATCAAACGGATCATCCAGGTAGGCCGGCATTGTCTTCGGAGTGATTGAAGGTGGATGGACAGTACTTATAAAGGGAGTGGTTAAGCGAAAACCTCAAGCTAACCGAGAACATAACCTGCTCGGAGCAGGTTTGGCACACAGCATAAATTGCCATGGCAGCATACCTCGATCAAAACCTATCCACCTTTCGTAGTACGGGTTAACCGGGAAGTTACTCCACACGTCATCAACTTACTCCCGAAGTTACCCTGATAAGCCAGTAACCCCGCTTCATAGTACAGGCCCCACGTGGGAAGAACTAGACAAGAACAGACAGCAGGTGAGAAAGACACCAGATAAAATACACACTAAGAGATAACAAAAAACTCACAATGAGAAAATAATCTAAGAAGCCATGGATGCGAGAAATAACCCAAGAGCTATATAACACAGAAAGCCCTAAATCTCAAACATGGAAGTAAAATGGACAGCAGACACAGAAAACATGCATGACACACACACACACACACACACACACACACACACACACACACACACACACACACACACACACACACACACACACACACACACACACACACACACACACACACACAGGACAGGTGTGACACATGAATAAAAACCCCAGAACCAGCGGACATCATGACATAAACATGTGACAAAATCTTCATCCTCACAGTTCTTATCAAGAAAGAACAATTTTAACTGTTTTTTTCTGCACAGTGTGCAGCTGACTAATGGACTTGTGCCTTGTCAGAGACAAACAGGCTTCCCGTCAGCTTATCAGAAAAGAAAAGCACAGACATGGACATGTGCTTTTTTAAATAAAACATCTTACATGTTTTGTTTTTTTTTACTTTGTCTTGATCCAAACAAAATGGATCATCTTCGTTCCTGCTCTCACCTACGGTTATGAGGGTTGGGTCATAACTGAAAGAAGTAGATAGCGGGTACAAGCGGCTTCTTCAGGAGGGTGGGTGGTGTCTGTCTCCCTTAGAGATAGGGTGAGAAGCTCAGTCATTCGTGAGGAGCTCGGCGTAGAACTGCTGCTCCTTCACGTTGAAAGGAGCCAGCTGAGGTGGTTTGGACATCTGGTAAGAATGCCCCCTGGCATGTCCAAGTGGGAGGAGACCCCGGGGAAGACCGAGGACTAGGTGGAGAGATTATATCACCACACTGGCCTGGGAATGCTTCAGAATCCACCCCAGTCAGAACTGGTTAATGTGGCCCAGGAAAGGGACGTTTGGTGTTCCCTGCTGGAGCTGTTGCCCCCGCGACCTGATCCCAGATAAGCGGTTGAAGGTGTATGTATGTACGAGGTCTGTCCAAAAAGTAACGGACCTTTTTATTTTTTTCAAAAACTATATGGATTTGAATCACATGTGATTGCATCAGCCAAGCTTGAACCTTCGTGCGCATGCGTGAGTTTTTTCACGCCTGTCGGTTGCGTCATTCGCCTGTGGGCAGGCTTGAGTGAGCACTGGTCCACCCCCCTCGTTGGATTTTCATTGTCAGGGAAATGTCTGAATAATTTGGAGCTTTGCTGCATCAAATTTTTCCAGAAACTGTGAGAGACAGCCAGGTGGACACCATTCGTTAAATTCAGATGGCTTTCAGGGACGATTTTATGGGGATCACACAGATTGAAGAGTGTTACAGCCGGTTTAAAGACCGCCCACAGCGGCTGGGAGCACGCCGCGTTCCGAGCGGCGATCGACAGGCTCAAACGACCAGATCATTTCCAAACTGAACGCTGTGTTGATCCGGGACGTCGTCTGACTACCACAGAAATGGCAGAAGACGTGGACATCAAGACTTTTACGGCACATTCCACTGTTACAGGAGTTTCTGTCATGGAAAGAGGAACGGAGGAATGCGCCACCGTGCCGCGAATGGCGCGGCACAAAACCACCTCCGTGTTGGTCTCACAAGACGGCTTTCGGACGGCTTTCAGACGGCTTTCGGTGGCTTTTCAGTCGTGTGACTATCCGAGAAATTGTGGATTAGTTGGACATGCCAGAACATGTCCTGTGAGGCTTCATCATGGCGTTACTTTGCGCCATGCGGCTCCGTCCCGATGCAGTGGCGCATTCCTCCGCTCCTCTTTCCATGACAAAAACTCCTGTAACAGTGGAATGTGCCGAAAAAGTCTTGATGTCCACGTCTTCTGCCATTTCTATGGTAGTCAGACGACGTCCCGGATCAACACAGCATTCAGTTTGGAAATGATCTGGTCGTTTGAGCCTGTCGATCGCCGCTCGGAACGCGGCGCTCTCAGCCGCTGTGGGCAGTCTTTAAACCGGCTGTAACACTCCTTAATCTGTGTGATCCCCATAAAATCGTCCCTGAAAGCCATCTGAATTTAGCGAATGGTGTCCACCTGGCTGTCTCTCACAGTTTCTGAAAAAATTTGATGCAGCAAAGCTCCAAATTATTCAGACATTTCAGAAACAATGAAAATCCGACGAGGGGGGTGGACCAGTGCTCACTCAAAGGCTGCCCACAGGCGAATGACGCAACCGACAGGCGTGAAAAACTCACGCATGTGCACGAAGGTTCAAACTTGGCTGATGCAATCACACGTGATTCAAATCCATATAGTTTTTGAAAAAAAATAAAAAGGTCTGTTACTTTTTGGACAGACCTCGTATGTATGTATGTATGTATGTATGTGACATTGGGGCAACACGGTGGCTTAGTACTTAGCACTGTTGGATGGGATCATTTCCCACCTGGTCCTTTCTGTGTGGAGTTTGCATGTTCTCCCCATGTTTGCGTGGGTTCCCAGCAGGTGCTCCGGTTTCCTTCCACAACCAAAGACATGCAGGTTAGGTGAATTGGAAACTTTAAATTGTCCATAGGTGTGTGTGCAGGTGTGAATGTGTTTGTCTATATGTGGCCCTGCGACAGAGGGCATCCGCCTCATGCCCTATGAATGCTGGGATAGGCTCTAGCCCCTGGGACCCTTAATTGGAGTAAGCGGTTGATGATGAATGACTGAGTGAGTGATGTATTATTGGATTAAAACTAATCTCTAGGGTCTGGTCTCTTATTTTTATATCTATTTGTTCACTCACTCCATTTTACATTAGGATGAATTTAAAAAGTTAATCACATGTACCTTCCAAAACACTCTCAGGCCAAGGATCATGCATTTGATCATAAAGATCAAAGTCCTCAGTGCTGATTGCTTAAAAAAATTGTAAATGAACTCACCAACAGATATGCTTCTGTGCTCACAACCATCACACTGAGGGACCTAAAGAGCATGTGTGTTCACGTGCGTGTCCCCAACCCTGTGTGTGCGTGGCCTTCGCTGTATGATTACTGAACGCCAAATATTCAAGGAGAACATAACTGAGAAAAGCTTATCACACAACGATCTCATGTGAGCCCACAGGGTGTTGGCCATGACTGACCTTTTCTGGATCAAATTATGGAGCATTCAAATGTCAGTACTTGTCCACTCTACTCTGCTCCATCGTACCAACTCATCTGGAGCTGCTGATCCTTCAGGACCGATCTCTTGTTCAGTCATGTGACTGTCTTCTTGGCCAATCACAAGAATCTGTTGTGTGGGCCGCTGAAGAGGAGGTACTGCTGGCCCACCACCACCAGAGGGCGCCCTGCCTGGAGTGCGGGCTCCAGGCACCAGAGGGCGCTACCGCATCATGGGAGTAATCTGGGTGACAGCTGTCACCCATCACCAAACACAGCTGTTTCTACTCAGCACCGAGGTATATCAGGAGGACGGCGTCTCCACCTCAGTGCCGAGATATCGCCTAAGACCAAGGTAACATTCTCTGCAGCATATTCTGCGATTGACAAACTTGTTAAACCTTTCAGGACTGGTGACTACTGAGACCCTCCTTCTTTGGATAAGTACTCACCTTCCTGCTGAACTTTGCCAAGAGGTGGAGGCGGCTTCTCCCCTCTCTGTACTGGGTGCGTTCATCCACTCCTGTGTGTTCTTGCTCTCTCCTGCCAGCAGTACCGGATCCGACGAGCGGAGGCAGTGGCCACCTGGGAATTCGGGACTTGGCGGTTCCAGTATTTCCAGGGTTTGGTGGCAGTGGAGATCTGGGTGGTTCCGGTTCGACTGAGACGGACGTCTCCTATCTTCGAGCCTGCCCACACGACACCAGCGGATTCGACCCTAAACATTGTGTTTGTTATACTACTCGTGCTTGTTTCAGTAGTAAATCTTGTTTTTTACTTCCTCCATTGTCCATTCATTGCGCCCCCTGTTGTGGGTCCGTGATTCCTACACTTTCACAACAGAATCAATTAGCTGACCATATTGATCCTTGTGTGGCTCTTCACTGCATGTTTCACAGAGAGACAGATTACATTTAAAATTTCAAGCATTATCGCAATCAGGGTAAATCATATTAATTTGACCAGATGTAAGTGAGGGAGGACATGCAGGTGGATGGAGTGACGGAGGAAGACACAGAGGACAGGGTGAGATGGAAACAATTAATCTGCTGTGGCGACCCCTAACAGGAGCAGCCACAATGTAAATGCTAACATACAAATTAATTATGATCAGTGAACCAAACTCAGTTTTCATCAACATGTTATGAACACTCATTTTTAATAAGTAAGCATTAACTTGAGATTGGAAGACATGCTTTACTTGATGTGTATCCCATTTAAGCCAAATTAGAAAAAAAAAAATTTTCGTACCCAGTGTGCTTTGGACATTCTTTCAGACATGCGCAGATCTGCCTCATTTACTTTGCACATTTCCGCCCACACACATCCATGGTGAGCCCATGTTTGGACTACCAGTGCTCTCTTCAACCTGTTTTTCACTCATTGTCAGCGCTGTGGGATTACTTGGGCTTGCCACCCTGATTTGATAAGTAAATATTTTACTATTTGTTAGACTACATAGAACACTGACATCTACTGGATGGGAGTGTGAATAGCGTCCAACAGACGGTCACTATTCATTGCGCTGAATCCCACTTAACAAACTGAACTTTCAGTTTTGCAAATGCCTTTATTTACAAATAAAAAATGACATATTTACAAATACACATTTATTTGTAAAAACCAACACACGTGTTACAGTAACTCGTGTGTTGGTTTTTACAAATAAATAAACAAACAAACCAGTGATGAGCAGAGGCTCATTTTTCCATAATGCCTTTTGACATCTGTGTGTGTTAAGGCTCAAACATTGAGAATTAGTGCATTACTTTAAAAGTAAAACATATGTGCGACATTTTTCACTTTGTATAAATGACAGAGTTGATGTTAATTTGATAAACTGTCTGGAATTAGTTGGGTTATAAATCAAAACCATAAGTCAAAACTGCTTTGCATTAAATGTCTTCTGTGAAATGCCTGTACTGTTCCATGTTGAAAGTAAATGACTTCCTTACAGCAGTGGGCAGTGCACTCAAAAAAATTGTTTGTGTTGGGTTTGTGATCACTTTGTTTTTACTCAGAACCGTTGGAGGTGCTTAGAATTATCTTACATCGAGAATACTGGATGCTCACAGTAAATAAGTTACTGTAATCTCATTTATTTAAGTCCTGCAACCTCAAAATAAACAAGTTACTATAATCTAGTTATTTAAGTTTATTTGACTACTGCTAAATCAAAATGAACAAGTTACTATAATCCAATTATTTAAATTAATTTGAGTACTGCACTTACAATAATGAAGTTAATCAAATCTGATTCATTTGAGTCAACATAAATTGCATTTTTAAGGCAGCAAGTTTGCATGTTTTCTTAGTAAAGTCAACTTATTATATTTTACAGTGCAAAAGAAGAAGAGGAAGAAGAAGGAAGTGTTTACACCACTGACAGCTTTGTGCTTTTCTGCAGATCTGTCTATTTGTCAAGTCAGGTCTGGCAGCACGCACTGGTGCCATGTTTCGCCACATCCACCACACTATGGACGCACCTTGGCCCCGCATGGATCTACTTGTACTTTCATGTAGTTTGTTTTTTCTTCTTCTTCTTCTTTAACTGCATGATTGTTCATTTGGGCCTCCTGATTCAATAATTAGAAAACTCTGAGCTTATTTATTGAATTTAATGGGGCGTTTAAACAATTACTACATCTGCACTCCTGCTAGTGGGGAATTACAAACACATGGAGAAGGGATTTTGCAGCTGTCACTTCAGCAAAATGCTACTGGCCTGGATTTCTGGATGGGTGTTGGAGCATTTAGAATCTAGTTTTGGCAAACACTGAGAAAACATTTAAAAACAACAACAATTCCAGATGCTTTTGTGTGGAATGGGCAAACAGCAGGGGAACCCTCTTGTACTTTAACTTGTTCAGTTTGTGTTTCAAGCCGCTCTGCTCATTAACAGCATCTATTTATGATCATGACCTCATGCAGAATGACTGTGGAGTAGAGGTGGGCGGATCGATCCTAATATCGATAATATCTATACCAACGCTTGTATTGATATTGAACGATCTTTGTGTAAAAAGATCGATACTCAAGCTTTTTTCTCTCCCGCACACACTGACTGCTGTGCACGCAGATTCATCAAAGTCACTCTCTGTCTGTAAGAGCAGCGCTGCGCTGTGTCACACAATACGGAGCAGCGCACCCTTGTGTTATGGTTTGTCAGCCCTCTACCTCAGGTGATTTTGTTTTAAATTGTGTTGAGTGAAATTTTTTAAACAAAAATGTTGATTGTGATAATATTTTGTTGTCACGTACGTTTGGCGAAATTCTATCCTAGGTCTTTTGGATCCTCTGGATCTATGAAACTTAAATATGAAAACGTATCGGTATCGATATCGGCAATACTGGGCCTGTATTTACTTGGTATTGGATCAATACCAAAATTCCCGGTATCACCCACCTCTACTGTGGAGTTCTTCTGAGGCTTGGCTTTCATCTACTCATTCTCTTGTGGCCAAATTCAAAGAAACCTGCTGAATTTATTCCAATAAAATTAAATGGCTAAACAGACCTAAAATATAAAATGACAGCAAAGTGACTTGAAATAAAAACACCTTTTAAAAAAAGATCAAATTAATGTTTTTTATGTGTAGCGTTTACACACACAACACAAAAACTGCCCCGTTAAAGAACAGCATCACGTGACTGCAGCACCATGGACAGAAACAAACAAGCGCGCGCGCACACATTTCATTAAAATCTCATTCACAACTAGTAAAATAAAATAAAGATGTTTTAGCACATGATTACCTTCTTTTGACTTTTTCTTCCGGACCAGTGTTCCTCCTAATTTTCCGAGAAAAGACTCGTCCTTCTTCATTTTTGAGGACTGTAGGGGGGCAGACGTGGTCGCAGTCCCGGACATTTGTTTTGGATTAATTTTGTCTAATGTCTCCCTCAGTGAAAGATGGTGTCTTAATGTTTTTGGATGAGGAAACAAACAAACAAAAAAGGACAAAGCAGCCGTTACTGTTCACAGCCGAACAGCTAAACGTGTTTTTTATCTGCTTCACTCTTCACTGACCGCACGCACCACAGCGCCACCACATGGCAGCAAATAAATCAGCAGATTCAATCGCACGCTCTGCACACCACAATATAAATGTACAAGTAAATATACATATGTCTGTCATGGTGTGTTTGAATGTGTATGACGTCATTATATGACGTTTGTATGACTTATTTAAGTCTTGTTTTTTCAGACTGTTTTCCTTGACCTCAACTTTTTAACCAAATTACACCAAAATCTAATCAGTCATCAAGTTACATTCCTACCAAGTTTGAAGGAAATTTGTACAGCCATTTCTGAGTTATTTGTTGAGTTTTGAAATTTGAAGGTGATGGTCAAGTGGTGGTGTTACAATCAGATGATCCTTGGTTCAAATCTTCTAGGTAGGGTCCTTGGATAAGGTCCTTAATCCCCAAGTTGTTCCCAGTGTGCAGTGATCTGAGTACCTTCCATGACAACACCCTGACATCAGTGTGTGAATGGGTGGATGTGAGACATCACTGTAAAGCACTTTGACCATAAAAGCACTATATAAATGAAGTCCTTTTACCTTGTCAGTGAAAACACAACACAATGCAACAATGTTAAAACAAGTATTTTTGTTGTTTTATCATATCCATGATAGTAGGGTCGCAGTTTACATTTTTTTATTTAACAATTTGACCCTTAATCATTTAGTAGGAACCATTTCTGAAAACAGGATTGTATGTGTGTGTGTGTGTGTGTGTGGAAATTGAAATCTGCATCTCCATAAAGTTGGTCAGCAGCAGGAATCATGAAGTGCTCTACAACTTCCTGGTAGACGGCTGCGTTGACCTTGGACCTCAGAAAACACAATGGCCCAACACCAGCAGATGCCATGGCACGCCAAACCATCACTGACTGTGGAAACTTTACACTGGACCTTAAGCACTGTGGATTCTGTGCCTCTCCTCTCTTCCTCCAGACTCTGGGACCTTGATTTCCAAAGGAAATGCAAATTTTAGTTTCATCAGAGAACATAACGTTGGACCACTCAGCAGCAGTCCAGTCCTTTTTGTCTTTAGCCCAGGCAAGAGGGTCAAGTCAGCAATCTTCCCCATGATTGTGTCGCCTACAGAACTTCTTCTTCTTCTGTGAGTTTTATTGGTGGCGGCTTGCAATCTCAGTGGACTACCGCCATCTACTGGACTGAGGTGTGATCACTTAAAAAAAAAAAGCAACCCTAAAGTCTCCTCGCAAGTTGAGTTCTTTTCAGAAAATCTATAACTGCTTTGGCTGTGGACTGAGCACCAGGTAAACTAAGTAAGTGGCGTAATGAAACAGAGGCCTACAGAACTAGACTGAGAGACCAGTTAAAGGCCTTTGCAGGTGTTTTGAGTTAATTAGCTGATTACAGTGCACCACCAGGTGTCTTCAATATTGAACCTTTTCACAATATTCTAATTTTCTGAGATACTGAATTTGGGGTTTTCATTAGTTGTCAGTTCTAATCATCAAAAATAAAAGAAATAAACACTTGAAATATATCAGTCTGTGTGTAATAAATGGATACAATACAAAAGTTTCACTTTTTGGATGGAATTACTGAAATAAATCAACTTTTTCACGATATTCTAATTATATGACCATCACCTGTATAAAACACAAAATGTGTTTGGGATTATTTTCTTAAATTATTTCACCACTTAATTAATTGACAGTAATCACTGTATATGGCAATGGTAGGTCCATGACCTATACGGGATTTAGGCGCTCCCGCCATCACGAGCCTCCTAGCTCCCTGCCCCCGTGCCTCCAAGGAAGGTTCTTTAGCCAGAGGCTAGGAGAAGGTCACTCTGATGTAAAACCTACAGCCTGGTGGTCGCCACAGCCATCTCAGCTTGTCTGTGCCACTGTGGAGTGCCACCTTGCCTAAAGAGTGGAATTGGTGTGCGCGAGCTGATCCCCACTTTAAGCAACAAGCGCAGGCGGGAAGGAAAGCCCTGCAGCGATGGGAAGAGGCGAAAACAGCAGGTGCATGATGGCACTGGGAGCTGCAGTCTCGATCCTGCATGCAGGCGGCTCAGGAGCTATGGTCGTTTGATTGCTGACCCGAGACAACAGCATCATCCGGCAGGGCCCTGGGTGACCAAGCAGCCCTGTTTAGGGATAGCCCTGCTTGCTCCACATGGAGACAGACCTAGAAAAGGTGGTCTAAACATGGCTTGTCTCACTAGACCCGGTTGGCTCACCGCTGCCAACGGGCATCACTACACGCGGTGCGAAAAGAAAAACAAAGAACCTGAAAATTGCGTGCTGGAATGTACGCACAATGATGGACTCAGACAATAGCGATCGTCCTCGAAGACGCTCAGCCTTAGTCGCCAAAGAGCTAGCAAGGCTTGACATAGACATTGCTGCACTCAGCGAGGTGCGCTTTGCAGACCAAGGGTCACTCACCGAGGAAGGTACAGGCTACACACTGTTCTGGTCAGGGAAGGCTAAAGAAGATCGTCGACTCTCAGGGGTCGGGTTCATGATTAAGAGCGCCATAGCACATAGGTTACACAGTTTGCCAGTTGGACATTCTGACCGACTCATGTCACTCCGGCTCCCCATCAACAACAAGGATTTTGCCACTATTGTTAGTGTGTATGCCCCAACCATGCAGGCCGACATCGGAGTTAAGGAGGCTTTCTATAGCGATCTGCACAACCTTCTACAGCGCGTCGACACCCAGGACAAGCTCCTCATAATGGGAGATTTCAACACCAGAGTGGGCCGCGACTCTGATGTATGGAAGGACGTGCTAGGGAAACACGGCATAGGCAACTGTAACGACAATGGCCGCCTGCTGCTGGAGTTCTGCTCTGCACATGACTTGACAATCACCAACAGCCTGTTCCAACAGAAAGAGATTCAAAGCAACCTGGAGACACCCACGCTCCAAACACTGGCACCTTCTGGACTACGTTCTGACGCGACAGCGTGATAGAAGAGACGTACTACCTACCAGGGTGATGCCTAGCGCGAATTGCTATACGGATCATCGCTTGGTCAGTTCCAAGATTGCTTTCACTTTCAAGCCCCCTCCTAAGAAGAAAGGCCCACAGTTTAAGAAGCTACAAGTCCACAAGCTGCAAGACATAGACACAAAAATGGAGTTCCAGGCCAAACTAGAGGAGAGACTGGGTGGAGAAGAAGGCCTGCCTGACGACCCTGAACGACAGTGGATGAGATTAAAGACCATCCTTCAGGAGACGGCAGCAGAAGTAGTGGGCTTCTCAGCCAGGAAAAATAAAGACTGGTTTGATGAGTCTGATGCACAGATCCAGGAACTACTAGAAAAGAAACGTGCATGCCACAAGACTTTTTTAGCTAAACCTGATGATCACTCTGCCAAGACAGCTTACAGAAATGCCTGCTCCACACTGCAAAGCAAACTCCGCATACTGCAGAACGACTGGTGGCTAGCTTTTGCGGAGAAGACACAACAACATGCCGATGCCGGAGACATGCGCTCCTTTTATGAAGCCCTTAAGACCATCCATGGGCCAGCACATCAAGTGCAAGCACCCCTGCGCTCCTCAGACGGCTCCACCCTTCTGACGGACAAGGAAACCATTATGCAGCGTTGGTCAAAACACTGTGGCATTGAACAGGTCCCTCCTCCCTTTAGAGGGGGAGACCATGATAAACGTTTGAAAAAAAGAGAGGCCTACTGGATTGAAACATTACAAACTTTGGCACCTAAGGGACTTAATGATGAACTGATTCTAAATCCGGGCACGACCCACTGGGAGGAGGCCCCGGGGAAGACCCAGGACAAGCTGGAGGGACTACATCTCTCGGCTGGCTTGGGAACGCCTTGGGGTTCCCCCAGAGGAGCTGGAGGAGGTGTGTGTAGATCGGGAGGTCTGGGCGGCTTTGCTTGAGCTGCTGCCCCCGCGACCCGACTCCGGATAAAGCGGAAGAAAATGGATGGATGGACATTTTTCTATTATAGTCCTATGGTACATGCTCTATTTCCTCTGTCTAGTTTATTTATTGAGGCAGGTCTCTTGACAAGTGTGTATGTGTATATATATATATATATGTGTGTGTGTATATATATATATGTGTATGTATATTGAGCTGTCTTATATATCCATGTCTTTAAGGTATGTAATACATTTCATTGTGGTATATAGGTATATCTATTTTGTATACATTATTGTATGAGTTTTATGGATGTGTATATTAAAAAGGTTATGTTTTTTTCTATGACAACATCCTGTGACGTAATCAGCCACACCCTATTTAAAATGGCTTTTCATTCATGGAAATGATTTGCCTGATGATGGCCTTTGGCCGAAACATTGCTTGATTACATTCACCTTTGTGATGCAAGTGAGGCAGTGTGCGAGTTTTTTGTTTTCTTGTTTAGTAGCCTTTGTGCCTTCTCTTACGCACCTGTCGTTAAGGGATGTGCCAAATGATTTCTTTTTTTTTCCAAGTTTATTAAAAAACAAAGAAACGTAAGAAATCACATGTACATAAGAATTTACACATTTTGCTCAATACTTTGTTGATGCACCTTTGGCAGCAATTAAAAGTCTCAAGTCTTCTTGAATACGATGTCATCACAAGCTTGGTGCACCTATCTTTGGCCAGTTTTGCCTGTTCCTCTTTGCAGCACCTCTCAAGTTCCATCAGGCTGGATGGGGAGTGTTGGTGCCCAACCAGTTGCAGATCTCTCCAGAGATGTTCAATCTGATTCAGGTCTGGGCTCTTGCTGGGTCACTCAAGGACATTCACAGAGTTGTCCTGAAGCCACTCCTTTGACATCTTGGCTGTGTGCTTAGGGTCACTGTACCACAGTGTGGGAGCAATAACAGAAAAAGCCCTGTCCCCCCTGAGCTTTCTCTTCGACCTAGTCACTTGCAGGAGCAGCTGGTCAGCTGACCTGAGAGACTGACTACGTACATAAGGCTAAAGAAGCCCAGAGAGGAACAATGGAGCTAGACCACAGAGGGACTTAAAAACAAACAGAATTTTAAAATGAACCCTAAAATGAACTGGCAACCAGTGAAGTGTGGCCAGGACAGGAGTCATATGCTCCCTCTTATGAGCCTCCATCAAAAGCTGGGCTGCAGTATTCTGTACCAACTGCAGTTGGGAGAGAAGTGCCTAATTTACTCCCACATACAACGAATTGCAGTAATTCAGACGAGATGACACAAAAGCATGAATAACCAACTCTTAATGTTGCCTGGAAAGAAAAGGTTTCACTGTTGCCAAATACCTCAAATGATAAAAACCAGATTTCACCACTGCTGCAACTGTCCTGCTGAAAGATGAACCGTCACGCCAGTCTGAGGTCAAGAGCACTCTGGAGCAGGTTTTCATCCAGGATGTCTCTGTACATTGCTGCATTCATGTTTCCCTCAATCCTGACTAGTCTCCCAGTTGCTGCCACTGAAAAACATCCCCACAGCATGATGCTGCCACCACGTTTCACTGTAGGGATGGTGCCTGGTTTCCTCCAAACATGACACTTGGCATTCACGCAAGAGATCAATCTTTGTCTCATCAGACCAGAGAATTTTATTTCTCTTAGTATGAGAAATTTGACCATAGCTGTGAGTGAATGTGTCTGTCTGTAAGTGGCCCAGTGATGGACTGACGGCCTGTCCAAGGTGTCACCTGCATCTTGTCCAAATACTGCTTGGAGTAAGCGGTACAGGAAATGAATAAAAACAGTCTGTAGAAATGATCTCAGGTTATGTTAATCCTGTGCAAATAAACACTTGTTTATTTTCCATCATGTCTGCAGAAAAATAAAAACATCAAAAAAGTGAAAGTTTCCCATTGTTTATGTGACGGCATCTGGAGGACAACCCAGTAGCAGCAGGGATTTAACATTTGCACTTGGATGCTATCCACGTATAATTTCTGTATCAATCTGTTTACACGCACTATGACCAGTCTCTGAAACCATGTGATCTGCCATAAATATTAGAGATCCTGTGGTAAACTGCATTGCTCCATATGACTAATCCCACACGAATAGGGCAAAGGTTTTTCATCCAGGTTTTAACATTAATTGTATTTGCAATTAAGTTTTTGTAATTACTAAAAAAAAAAAAAAGTTTGCTGTTGTACAAAAAGTAACCAATGACATCTCGCGTTTTAACTTGCAGTTTCAGCAATGCGCTTCCGTGCATGTGAGGAAAAGTTTAACAAGCACGGCTGGCTCTGCTGCACCTCCACCCCTACACCCAATTTTTCTCAGTGGATTCACACTTATCTCAGAAATGGCCCAGAAATCCAGAAAAAGTCAGAAATCCGACAATCTGTGGATGATTTTCATCCCTGTTGGTCTGCTTGAAGTTTCTTCTTCAGTGTCACCAGAGGGAGTTGTTCCTTACTACTGTCACCTGTGTGCTTGCTCGAAGGACTGGCTGGGTTCGACCTTACCTGTGTGAAGCTCCTTGAAGGACATTTTGCACGTTTTTTAATGTCCCAGTTAGCAACACATCAAAGTATTCATGATTATAAGTCTCTCCATGCACATCGCTCATAATTAGGATACTGGTTTAATGCTGCTGTGAACATGGACGTGGACTGTCTCCACCATGCTGTTTTTCAGACTGTCTGGACACGCAGATGTACGAGGGCTGTCAATAAAGTAACGGTCCTTTTTATTTTATTCAAAAACTATATGGATTTCATTCATGTTTTTACGTCAGACATGCTTGAACCCTCGTGCGCATGCGTGTGTTTTTCCACGCCTGTCGGTGACGTCATTCGCCTGTGAGCACTCCTTGTGGGAGGAGTCGTCCAGCCCCTCGTCGGAATTCCTTTGTCTGAGAAGTTGCTTAGAGACTGGCGCGTTGTTTGATCAAAATTTTTTCTAAACCTGTGAGACACATCGAAGTGGACACGGTTCGAAAAATTAAGCTGGTTTTCAGTGAAAATTTTAACGGCTGATGACAGATTTTGAGGTGATTCTGTCGCTTTAAGGACTTCCCACGGTGCGAGACGTCGTGCAGCGCTCTCAGCCGCCGTCGTCAGCCTGTTCAAGCTGAAAACCTCCACATTTCAGGCTCTATTGATCCAGGACGTCGTGAGAGAACAGAGAAGTTTCAGAAGAAGTCGGTTTCAGCATTTTATCCGGATATTCCACTGTTAAAGGAGATTTTTTTAATGAAAGACGTGCGGACGGATCCGCGCGTCGGGACGCAGCCGACGCGGTGCGGTGGCACAGGAAAAACACCTCCGTGTTAACCATTTTTAAAATCCAGGCGGCTTTTGATGGCTTTCAGTGGAGTGAGTATATGAGAAATTGTTTAACAGGCAGGACATGTTCCAACTTGTCCTTAAGGCTTTCAACAGAGGTGTTTTTCCTGTGGCGGAGCGTCGCGGCGGCTGCGTCCCGACGCGCGGACCCGTCCGCACGTCTTTCATTAAAAAAATCTCCTTTAACAGTGGAATATCCGGATAAAATGCTGAAACCGACTTCTTCTGAAACTTCTCTGTTCTCTCACGACGTCCTGGATCAATAGAACCTGAAATGTGGAGGTTTTCAGCTTGAACAGGCTGACGACGGCGGCTGAGAGCGCTGAGCGACGTCTTGCACCGTGGGAAGTCCTTAAAGCGACAGAATCACCTCAAAATCTCTCATCAGCCGTTAAAATTTTCACTGAAAACCAGCTTAATTTTTCGAACCGTGTCCACTTCGATGTGTCTCACAGGTTTAGAAAAAATTTTGATCAAACAAAGCGCCAGTCTCTCAGCAACTTCTCAGACAAAGGAATTCCGACGAGGGGCTGGACGACTCCTCCCACAAGGAGTGCTCACAGGCGAATGATGTCACCGACAGGCGTGGAAAAACTCACACATGCGCACGAGGGTTCAAGCATGTCTGACGCAAAAACATATGAATGAAATCCATATAGTTTTTGAAAAAAATAAAAAGGACCGTTACTTTATTGACAGCCCTCGTATGTCTCATATTGTAAAAACTCAGAAGACACTATTTTCAGAAGATAATGGACTCTATATAACATGCCACAATCATAACAGAATTTCAGCTGAAGGCAGAGCTGCATTGGATTTTATGCACGTGCGTGATTAGAACCTGAAGGCAAGTGGACCTGGAAATTATTCTCTAGCCAGCTATCCATACCTGAGGACTAGTTGAACTTGTAAATGATCTGTGGCAGACAAGCCAAGTGAGGACTAGTGGACCCTTCCCTTGGATGGCGATTGTGCGCGGGGCTTCTTTAATGTTGTGGAATTTTTATTTGGAAATCTTAACAACACGGTGAGTGGCATGTTAATTTTTTTCATTTTTTGCTTTGTGTTCCCTTCAATTGAGCTTTCAATGAAAGTAAAATTTTTATTTTACTTTGAGACTAGACAATTTTACTTTATGACTAATGGCCATGCAGGTGCACTAAACCTTCTCAGGGCTGCTGCTTTTACCGTGACTGCATAAAAATTAACAGTTTTCACTTAAAAACGAGTCATCATAACTAGAGCTGCCATAAATGACTATTTTGACAGTCGACTAGTCAACGATTATCTTTGCGATTAGTCGACTAGTCGGATCATACATAAATTACAGCTTATCGCATTTTATCAATACTATTCTCGATTCCGCTTATCAATCCAATTCCTTATCGATTCCCTTATCAATACTTCCTGTGAATTTTCTGTGTGCTACTCTCGTTTCTTTCTAGCAACAAGACAGGAGTCCCTGTTAGTCACTTTAATCCGCACAAAAGTGACTCACGATTGACATATTTTAATGGCTCAGAGAGGATAAGAAGCGGAGATGCCGCTTCTGAAGAGGAGCGAAGCAAAGCTCCAACAAAGCAGTGGATCGAAGCACTGCTTCATTGGTTCAAGGTTCAAAGCAAATGACTCGTCGACTACTAAATTAGTTGTTGATGGTTTTAATAGTTGATGTAGTCATGACTAGTCAACTAGCCGTGGCAGCCCTAATCATAACACGACAGCACACTTATGTAAACTTTGGAATTAATCTGTGCCTCAGTTCTTAATGTTAGCAGCTACATTCCATTCAGGCGTGGGCAGGGAATGCTTCTAACAGTCACGTCAACGCTGTTGGAAACTCAGAAGTACTTTTTGGAAGTCCCCGTAGTCGTTTGTTGCGAATGCCGTATACTTTGAAACCGGTCATGGAAGTGCACAAAGTAATCGCGGTGGATCATCAGATGGTCACTAACAGCCTAAATCTTTATTGTTACAATTTCAGTGTGAGATGTCCTTTAAGGCAGCTTTGTTGTGATTTTGCACTATATAAAACTAAATAAACTGAAATTGAATTGAGTGAGGTCACTGGTGAAGTATGCGGGTCAACGCGGCAGCGAGTGGAGGGTAGGGGTAGCACAATGTGAGGAATTTGCTATTGACATTGGGGTGTCAGGGGTGTTGCTAATAGAGGGAAATGGTGAAGCAGAGTAGTCAAATCTGTGCTCTGGTGGAAGGGGCGAAGGAGAAGTGTCACTGTCAAACCTGTTAAAAAACTGATACAGCTCATTTGCCCAGTCCTGGTCTCCAGATACTGAGCCCCTCCCACTATCTTTAGAGTGGCCTGAGATGGTTTTCAGACCTCTCCAGATTTGTCTGACGTTACTCCCTGCATGGTGCTCCTCCAGTTTTCTCCACGTGGGGCCCCTTAAGCTCTGGTCCCACCGAATAATGAAGGATGAATAATGAGCCACGTAGCATGTTTTTTCTTTGGTACGAGTCCAGTTGTTCAACAATCGTGGGAGAATAGTGGCTCTGAGAGGCTCTTAGAGGCAGAATATTTGGCTAACGAAGCTCATCTCTGAGCGTGACGCTAATTTCAAGAAGTTCAAAATTTAGCAACAACAGCATGGTGCAGTTTGTGTACGGGGTACTACGAGGACAAATGAAGATTTTAGAGGCACTAAATTACTCAATTGTATGTTTACTGGCAGTCCGGTGTACATGAAAGTAAGCACAACTTATCTATACTTTTATTTCAAGGTGTTATTAGCAGCCAGTCTGCTCTCTGTAAGCCTGATCTTGTCAGATCTCAGATGCTAAGCAGTGTGGGTCCTGATTAGTACTTGGACCTCTTCGGAACACCAGGGGCTGTATGTGCTTCTTCAGGTAAAGCTGGAGTTGCATCAGGAAGGGCATCTGGTATAGAAGTTGTGCCAAATATCAATGTGAATCTGAATGCATCCATTGTGGCGACTCTGACCAAAACTGGAGCAGCCGAACATTACCAACATTAGCTCAAATTCTTAAATTCCTGGCAGTACCAACTAATACAGCAATGACTAAAAGCAATTAGTTTTAATAGGATCTGTGACATTGCAAGAGACTACTGAAGGGAGTGAACATGATGGACCAAGATGCCACGTAGCAGCACAAACCACAGTTAGTATAACACATGAACAGTCACACAAAAGATGAACACAAATTCAGTTTTTTTTGTTTTTTTTTTAGATTTAAGCTACATTAGGAGGGGAAGTTGAGTCAGTTCAATTAAATTCAGCTTTATTCATGCAACACCAAATCACACACACACACACACACACACATACATACACATCACCCCAAGACACTTCACAAGAGCAAGGTCCAACATTAGCAAACCACATTCAGGGGTGTGTCCACCCAGTCTGGCCACCACAATAAAACAAATTAAAACAATTAACATCAGTAAAAACAAGGTGTGAGAACTTTGTTACACAAACAAAATAAAAATATTGCAGCTAGCAACCAAACTAGTCTGTCAGAATATCCATTCAATTAACACCCTCAGACAGCAGTGAGTTATTGATCAAAATGGTAATTGTAACATTACACACCGATCAGCCGTAGCATTGTGACCACCTACTTAATGGTATCTGGGTCCTTCTTTTGCCACCAAATCAACCTCAACCCATCAAGGTATGGGCTTCACTAGATCATTCCATCTGTGCCAACATTAATTTTCTCAGCAATCTGAGCTATAAGAGCTTTTCTGTCGGATCGGTCAACATGGGCCAGCATTCGCTCTTTACAGGCACCACTGAACCTTGGCTGCCCATGACCATGATGCAGATTCACCAGTTTTACCTTGATTGGACCACTTATGGTCAATACCACTACAGACCAGGAATGACACAAAAGAGCTGCTTTTTGAAAATGCTCTGTCCCAGTCATCTACCCATCACAACTTGATACTTGTCAAAATTACTCAATTCTCGATGCATCCTCATTTTTCCTGCTTCCAACACATTAGCCTGCTGCTGAATGTATCCCATCCACTGACAGGTGCCACTGTAATGAGACAATCAATGCTATTCTTTTCACTTGTCAGCGGTCACAATGTTATAGGTGGTTGGTGTAGAGATAGATTGTAATGGTGTGACATAAATTAACATTTCCCAAAGAATACAAACAGAAATAAATACAAACAGAACTGATTCTTAAGATTGTTTCAATAGTCTCATTTGCTTCACTTGTAATTTACCATGCCAAAATTTCTGATAAACATCTGATAAACCAATAAGAGGGTTATTCTGCTGACCCCTCTAACAGGAACATATTCAGTTGTCTCCTCCACTTTCTTGTGCTATGAAGGAGGAAAAAAGTAAACTTTATGTCAGAAGAGTTTTAATTATTAAATAAGTGATGTTATATTCACAATTTCTGCAGCCTAATCTAGGTCAACACTCATCTTAAAAAAACACATTTTAAAATATATACCCAAAATAGTACATAAACACTGAGTAGACAACATTTAAAAAAAAGATAAAAATCACATACAGTTGCAAGTATATGTTTACATACACCTCAGCTAAAAATATTTCAATCTGTTTTGATAACTACACATTTCAATTTACCAAAAAATATGTGCCTTAGACAGTCAGAATGTGAACTTTATTTCCATATAAAGTATTTCTTCAAGGCAGCACAGTGGCTGCCTTGAAGAAGGTCATGGGTCACAGCGAGAAGGTCATGGGTTTGATTCCCACCTGTGGCCTTTCTGTGTGGAGTTTGTGTGTTCTCCCAGTGTTTGCGTGGGTTCCCTCCTGGTGCTGTTCCCACTTGCTCCCACATCCAAAGACGCGCAGGTTAGGTTGATTGGAAACTTTAAATTGCCCTTAGGTGTGTACGGGTGTGAATGTGTTTGTCTATATGTGGCCCTGTAACAGACTGGCGTCCTGTCCTGGGTGTACCCCGCCTCACGCTCTATGACTGCTGGGATAGGCTCCAGCCCTCCGCAACCCTTAATTGGACTTAGCAGTTGAAGATGAGTGTGTTTCTTCAATATGTCAGATATTTAGTGGGTCACCAATTAACACTGAACAAAATATAAATGCACACTTTTGGTTTTGCTCCCATTTTTCATGAGCTGAACTCAAAGATTTAAAACATTTTCTATATACACAAAGGACCTATTTCACTCAAATATTGTTCACAAATCTGTCTAAATCTGTGTTAGTGAGAACTTCTCTTTTGCAGGGAAAATCCATCTCACCTCACAGGTGTGGCATATCAAGATGCTGATTAGACAGCATGATTATTGCACAGGTGCCTTATGACCCGGTCACACGGCATACGCCGATCCCTGAACGAAGGGAAAAAGTAAAAAAAATAAAAATAAAAATAAAAAAATATCACAGTTCATTGAGAAAAGGTGGACAAACGAGCTTTATCACAGAATAGCCTGCAAATCAAGAGCGCAAAGGGACGAAAGAGCAACTAAACGAAACCAAAGCTAATGTTGATCTAGACGCTTTAAATGAAACGCACCTCCATACCTCAGCAGCTGTTGTGGCCCCCACCAAAAATAAATAAATCATTTTTGCTTAAACCAAATTTTTTTTTTTTTTCTTCATGTTTTGCAAGACCTGCATTCACCTTTTGTGAGACCCACATTCACATTTTGGGAGATAGTTTTTCAACATTCACATTTTGCAATTAACAGCTTGCAAATAATTCACGATTTGCAGCTGATTCACATTTTGGGGGTTAACAACTTTCATCTAAAGGACTAAAAATTCTGTCACTGTGTAAATACTTGTAGACCTGACTGTATGTCTGATTTCTCTGTGACCTTAAAAGCTCTGACGATGTTATATATTTTATAAACAAACACTGGATGGAGTTATTTTGCATTCACCTGTATTCTGCAGTAGCTTCCAGTCAGCCTGAAGCCGGAGTCTAAGTCTCTCCAGAGTCTTCACATCCTCTGGTTCAGGAGCATGAAGCTGCCCCAGAGAGGGTGCAGGGCTCCCCAGAAGAGAGGAGGCTGTAGGTCCAACACATGCTTTCTCATCTTCCTGCAAAATGAATAAATAGAATCTGATGCTCAAGAAGGCCATCCTGCTACTAAATTCTCTCAAAAATAAAGCCAGGAACATAGTTATACATTCACAATAAATGCCGTTGTTGTCCTTTCGGCTGTTCTTGTGTGTTTGAGGTCGCCACAGTGGATACAGCGAGATCTGCATTGGTATTTGGCACAAGTTTTACGCCGGATGCCCTTCCTGACGCAACTCCAGTTCATAATAAATAGTGTACATAAACAGTGAGTTTTGTATTTTATGATGCTACTTCAGCCTTCTCACCTGCATCAGCACCAATGTGTGTCCTTGTGCCAGGCCATGCAGCAGACCACATAGTTGGAGCCACAAGCTGTCACAAATATCACAACCTGGTGTCTGAGCCAAAAGAACCAAGCTGGGGTTGTACTCATAACCAAGAGGCAGGATGATGCTCAGTACTGTGTGTATGAACCCCGCCACATCGCTGAAACCCTGTGGGAATATATACACATCACCAACATTATGCATTAGGCTGTTTTTGGTGCAGCCTGCTTTTTGTTGTTGCACACACCGTTTTGTTCTCATTGGTCACTGCCACTGTTATTGTTTGTCTAATGGTTCTTTTGTGTGTTGACCCCTTAAATCAAAGGGCAGCACCAAATCTTTTCTGCAATATTTTAAAAATATAACCTTAATGGTGTGAGTCAGCTATGCCTTACAGTGCATCCGGGAAGTATTCACGGTGCTTCACTTTTTCCACATTTTGTTATGTTACAGCCTTATTCCAAATGGATAAAACAATTTTTTTTTGTCTCAAAATTCTGCTCACAATACCCCATAATGACAACATGAAAAAAAAGTTTTTTTTGAAATTTGTGCATATTTATTTAAAAAAAAACTAAACAAAACACATGCATCACACGTACATAAGTATTTCAACCCTTTCCCCAATACTTTGTTGATGCACCTTTGGCAGCCTTTACAGCCTCAAGCATTCTTGAATATAATGCCACAGAATTGGTGCACCTATGTTCGGGCAGTTTTGCCCATTCGTCTTTGCAGCACCTCTCGAGCTCCATCAGGTTGGATGGGGAGTGTCGGTGTACAGCCATTTTCAGATCTCTCCAGAGATGTTCAATCAGATTCAGGTCTGGGCTCTGGCTGGGCCACTCAAGGACATTCACAGAGTTGTCCTGAAGCCACTCCTTTGATATCTTGGCTGTGTGCTTAGGGTCATTGTCCTGATGAAAGATGAACCGTCGCACCAGTCTGACACAATCCTGACTAGTTTCCTAAATCAGAATCGTACTGATTGCCAAGTAAGTTCTCACATACAAGGAATTTGATCTGGTGTTATTGGTGCATAAACAACAATAAAAAGAAAAGAGGAAAAAAAAATGCTATTATTAGAAGTAGTTGGTGCATAAACAACAATAAAAAGAAAAGAAAAAAATACTTCTGTAAGAAGTAAAGGAGACAAATAGACAGGCAAAACTATGTTCCCTGTCAAATAAATATAACATAGTGGGATGGGGCTCTGCAAAGGCATGCAGATGTACAGTACCTTTTCAGTGCAGTCGCCACAATGGCGACTGGGGAGTCACACAAGGTGATGAGGTTGGCCAGGACTGGGTTCTTTCTGAAGGACCAACAACCATCAATCTCCAGATTGTTCTGTTTGCAAGAGAACACCAGGTGATCGATCTCCCGTGTGTAGACAGACTAGTCCCCATCAGAGATGAGTCTGATGAGGGTTGTATCGTCCGCAAATTTCAGGAGCTTTAAAGACTGGTGGCTGGAAGTGCAGCTGTTGGTGTACAGGGAGAAGATTAGAGGGAAAAGAACACAGCCTTGGGGGATCTAGTACTGATGGACCATGTGCTGGAGACGTGCCCTCCCAGCTTCACATGCTGCTTCCTGTTGGACAGGAAGTCAGTGATCCACGTGCAGGTAGAGTCGGGCATGCCAAGCTGAGAGAGATTATCCTGGCGTCAGGCCAGGATGATCATACTGAAAGCAAAGCAGAAGTCCACAAACAGAATCCTGCAGTATGTTCCTGGTGAGCCCAGATACTGGAGGATGAGGTGGAGGGCCGTGTTGTTGTCGTCTACCGAGCTGTTGGCTCTGTAGGCGAACTGCAGGGGATCCAGGTGAGGGTCAGAGACAGCCTTGAGGTGAGGACAAGGCGCTTGAAGGTCTTCATCACTACAGAAAGTCAGGGCGATGGGTCTGTAGCGATTAAATCCTGAAGTTTTGTTTGTTATTAGGGAATGGGGATGATGGTGGAGACCTTGAAAGCATGCTGGGCACCTGGCATGTCTCCAGTGTGGTGTTCTGTGAACACCAGGGACAGTTGGTTTGCAGTTCCTCAATATGGATGGGAGGACACAGTTAGGTCCAGTTGTGTTGCGTGGGTTTTGTCTTGAAGAGCCTGTTGACATCTCTCTCATGAATGGAGAGAGGCGTATTGGAGAGGAGGTGCTGGTGGGTTGACGCTGATGGTTGTCATTGGGGATGGTAGTAAGATTGTCGGTTCCTGATGCTGAAAAAAAATCCCCAGCTGCCACCACCATGTTTCACTGTAGGGATGGTGCCTGGTTTTCTCCAAACATGATGCTCGGCATTCACACCAAAAAGTTCAATCGTTGTCTCATCAGACCAGAGAATTTTTTTGTCGTGATCTGAGCGTCCTTCAGGTGCCTTTTGGCAAACTCCAGGCAGGTCGCCATGTACCTTTTAATAAGGAGTAGCTTCCGTCTGGCCACTCTACCATACAGGCCTGAGGGGTGAATTGCTGCAGATATGGTTGTCATTCTGGAAGGTTCTCCTCTCTCCCCAGAGGAATGCTTGAGCTCTGACAGAGTGACCACTGGGTTCTTGGTCAGAGTCATATCCCCGACTAAACATAGTCAGGGATATGACTCTGGTTTATAAAGTGCAGGTTAGGCCCTTCTCCCTCGGTTGCTCATTTTAGACGGGCGGCCAGCTCAAGGAAGAGCCCTGTTGGATCCGAACGTCTTCCATTTATGGATGATGGAGGCCACTCTGCTCACTGGGACCTTTAAAGCAGCAGAAATATTTCTGTACCCTTTGCAAGATTTGTGCCTTGAGACAATCCTGTCTCAGAGGGCTACAGACAATTCCTTTGACTTCTTGCTTGGTTTGTGCTCTGACATGCGGTTGTGGGATCTTATATGTAGACAGGTGTGTGCCTTTCCAAATCATGTCCAATTAACTGAATTTACCCCAGGTGGACTCTAATTAAGCTGTAGAACATTAAATATCTTGTCTTTGTGGTGTATCCAATTGCATATAGGTTGAAGAGGATTTGCAAATCATTGTATTCTGTTTTTATTTACATTTTACACAACATCCCAACTTCACTGGAATTGCGGTTGTACATGTGATTACCTATTTTGTTTTTATTATTTTTAATAAATTAGCAGAAATCTAAAAAAAAAAAAACTTTTTCACATTGTCATTATGGGGTATTGTGTGTAGAATTTTGAGGAAAAAATTAATTCAATCCATTTTGGAATAAGGCTGTAACATAACAAAAATGTGGAAAAAGTGAAGGACTGTGAATACTTTCCAGATGCACTGTATGTTGTATAAAGTGACATATGCAAACAAGGGGATTTAAAAATTCTGAAAGAAAAAATAGAGTGGAGACACATAAATCCAAAATGGCTGTGAAGATGGCTGCCATTATGAAATGAAAATACTCAGAAATGTTCTGTCCATAATTTTAGTGTCGATATACAGTTGTATGCAAAAGTTTGGGTATTGCAAAAGTTTGGCAAAAGTTTGATAATTTTCATGATTTTCCTTTATAAATCATTGGTTCTCTGGATCAGAAATTTCAGTTAAATATATCATATAACAGATGAACACACTGATATTTGAGAAGTGAAATGAAGTTACTAGTATTTACAGAAAGTGTGCAATAATTATTTAAACTAAATGAGGCAGGTGCATAAATTTGGGCACCCTTGTCATTTTATTGATTTGAATACATTTAGCACTAATTATTGGAACACAAAATTGGTTTGGTAAGCTCATTGACCCTTGACCTCCTTACACAGGTGAATCCAATCATGAGAAAGGGTATTTAAGATGGCCATTTGCAAATGTTTTCCCTCTTTGCATCTCTTCTAATGAGTGGCAACATGGGGGCCTCTAAACAACTCTCAAATGACCTGAAAACAAAGATTGTTCAACATCATGGTTTAGGGGAAGGATACAAAAAGCTATCTCAGAGATTTCAGCTGTCAGTTTCCACTGTGAGGAACACAGTGAGGAAATGGAAGACCGCAGGCACAGTACTAGCAGGGTTCTCAGCAGGATTTTTTCTCAGCGTAATGTATGGAAAAATCACCTTAAGAAGCCGGGGCTTTGGGGACTGCTTAGGCTTTGACCCTGCTGAAGCTTTTGCTTTATGGGCTTATAAAGGGCCTTCTTTGGTGTTTTTTTTAAACTTCAAAATGTAATCAGAAATTAATCTTGAAGTTAAAAAAAAAACATTTGTAAGAATTTTCTATAGTGAACTGCGGGGTATAAATTAGCTCCTGTGCAGTGACACACATTTCTACACTCTTCCATGTTTTGGTGTGATGCCTCTTTCTTTTGGCTTTAAAGTAAGGCTGTAACAAAGATTTAAAAAACAAAACAAAACCACAAACGGCTTTACTTAACAAAATTTGGCCCTCAAAATGCAGACAACCGTGTTTCAGAGGGATATAAATGTAAAATGTTACTTTGGTCCCGGCCTCTCCTATAATACTCATGCCTGGAGAGCTGCTGCATGGCTGTGCTCAGACTGGAGCACTGAGACTCACTGGGCTAAGTTATAATTTTGGGGAAAAACAGCTTTTTTTCAGATGAGGTTGTAGTTTGTCTGTTTTACAACATTTGGAAAGATGTGTCATTTGATTTAAAATGGTGATTTGCTTTGAAGTTACTGACTGCAGAATGATACGTCTTTCCACCTCAGCAGAGAGCCGCAGCAAATCCCGCAACACACACAGACACGGAGCAGAGGATGTTATTATTATTATTTTCATGAAGGACACTAGCTTTAGTTTAGGATCCAAAGAGGCGGGAGATATTAAATGTTTCAGTCCAAGGCAGAGAACCACGTCATTAACTGCACCACAAAAAAGGCATGTTAATGACGAACAAATAAAAACTATCCATGGAGGGGGGGGCAGGGGCAATTCTCGCAGAAGAAGAGTCCTGTTTAGAGACTTTCTTTAATCAGCAGAAAAGGCAGAAATGGCTTTGGTACAGGCTGATGAATAAATTATGGATGCGCTGCTTCTATATAGGAACCAGTGGTCCACAATCAACATAAATTATGTTCCCTTTACACACCTTCCAAAACAATGTAACGGCCCAAATGCAGTGTAATTTTTTTTATTATAACAGCGTTAACTGGTGAGAACCCTGACTAGTTAAGGCCCGAAGTGGCAGGCCAAGAAAATCTCAGATAAGCTGAAGTAAAGGATGGTGAGAACAGCCATAGTCAACCCACAGACCTGCTCCAAAGACCTACAACATGAGCTTGCTGCAGATAGTGTCTTTGTGCATCGTTCAACTATACAGCGCACTTTGCCCAAAGAGATGCTGTATGATGCTGTAATGCAGAGGAAGCCTTTTCTGCGTACACACCACAAACACAGTCGCTTGAGGTATGCTACAGCACATTTGGACAAGCCAGCTTCATTTTGGAATAAGTTGCTGTTGTCTGCTGAAACTAAAACTGAGTTATTTGGACATAAAAAGGGGTGGTATGCATGGCTGAAAAAGAATTCCAAGCATTCCAAGAAAAACGCTTGCTACCTACAGTAAAATTTGGAGGTGGTTCCATCATGCTGTGTAGCTGTGTGGCCAGTGCAGGTACTGGGAATCTTGTTAAAGTTGAGAGTCACATGGATTCCAGTCAACAGATTCTTGAGAACAATGTTCATGAATCAGTGCAAAGATGAAGTTGTGCCGGGGCTAGATCTTTCAACAAGGCAATGACCCTAAACACTGCTCAAAATCTACTCAGGCATTCATGCAGAGGAACAAGTACAATGTTCTGGAATGGCCATCTCAGTCCCCAGACCTGAATCCAGACTCTCATTTGAAGCATTGAGAGGCTATTTCTGCAAAAGGAGGATCTACTAAATATTGATATATTGTTTCTGTTGGGGTGCCCAACTTTATGCACCTGCCTAATTTTATTTAAAGAATTATTGCACACTTTCTGTAAATCCTATAAACTTCATTTCACTTCTCAAATATCACTATGTTTGTCTGCTATATGATATTTAACTGAAATTGCTGATCCAAACAACCAATAATTTATAAAGGAAAATCATGGCAATCATCAGGGGTGCCCAAACGTTTACATACAACTATATTTTTGATATCTCAAGTCTTTGTTAGAGGTAGTCAACTGTTCTGATTTCCTCAGTCGAAAAACAAAACGTCACATGCAAAGCAACAGAAATTCCCGTCCTTTAGTGCCCACTTTATTTCTATATCCCGTGCAGCCTTGCAGGAGGTGAATCAATAAGGCACTACACATCTTCCTCAGTACTGCATATCTCAACAACCTATATCAAGGTAATTTTGAGGGTCACAGTCAAAACAAAATGTGAGGTGCAGAAATACAGACCACCATTTTTGATATCTAACTACTGCATTTGTATCTGTAGCCATTTGGGAAAAGTCAAATTAACAAGCTTTTGTGACAGACTGACAGTTAGGAAAGAGAGACCCAGGTATCTCCTGTGACGTGTTGCAACAGAAGGTGAGAAGTGTTTTAAGCAGTGATGGTTTTTAAAACACACAATGTTCTGTGCAAACAGTTTAAGGATAATTTTACTTAGTTTTAGGCTTTTCTGTGCAATAAGGACCTGACTCATGGATACATTTACTTAAGGCCCTGACGATTTTGCCAGCGTATGCCAACCATATTAAAAAATGCTGGCGTATGTCTAATAAGTTATGGGTAAGGTTTTTATAAGTTAAGAGCACGTTGAAGCACACTGAAGCTTGCTGATATACGTCCTAATACACCGAGCTCCTCAAAAATTTGGGGGCATTTTCTGTCAAATGTATTTGATCCATTATCAAAATGTAATAGTGCGCACTGCAAAAACTATTAAAATATGAGAAGAAAGAGTGAAAACAGAAAAGTGACAAATCACAGCCTTCTGTGGTGTCTGATTTAACAGGCTGCTTCCCGTGTCTGAGCATGGTTTGAAAAAGATAAACAGTCGGGCTATTAATCATGGAAAAGACTCCGGTCCCACATTACTTGAAACTGTGTGTCAGTGCTGAACTTTTATTCTGTACCTCTGTTACTGTGCATGTTCAGACTGCTCAGGTTTTTAATGGAAATACATTGCAATCAGATGGGACATTTTATCCGATGTGAGCGAAAATCCATTATACAAAATCTGTTATATACGGCCTTTATTACATGTAAAACAATACAAAGACATTGGGACTTTTTTTGTCTGGTGACTGCAAATATCTGGTTTATACGATGACGATTTAGGTGAATTTTACTATACATGGGACTGAACACCTCGCAAAGCTTTGACTATGAATTAACTTCCATCCCACATGGCTGACTTTATTTTCCCAAATTTTCGGATCTGTTCGGATCTGAAGGAAATCTGTACATCTTGAACCCCTCGTTGTGTCTATTTGTGCATCCAAATGCACAACAACCAAGCATTTTCAGTGAATAAATAAATAAGCTGGATTTACGAGGTCTGTCCAAAAGGTATTGGACCTTTTTATTTTTTGCAAAAACCATATGGATTTGAATCACGTGTGATTGCATCAGCCAAGCTTGAACCTTCATGCGCATGCGTGAGTTTTTTTCACCCCTGTCGGTTGCATCATTCGCCTGTGAGCAGGCTTTGTGTGAGCAGTGGTCCACCCCTCTCGTCGGATTTTTATTGCGAATAAATGTCTGAACGATTTGGAGCTTTGCTGCATCAAATTTTTCCAGAAACTGTGAGAGACCTCCAGGTGGACACCATTCGGAAAATTTAGATGGCTTTCAGCGACGATTTTATGGGGATTACACAGATTAAGGAGTGCTCCAGCCGGTTTAAAGACCGCCCATAGCGTCTGAGAGCGCGGCGTGCTCCGAGCGCCGATCGACAGGCTCAAACCCCGCTGAAACAACCAGATAATTTCCAACGTGAAGGCTTTGTTGATCCGGGATGTCGTCTGACTTCCACAAAAATGGCAGAAGGCGTGGACATCAGCACTTTTTCGGCACATTCTACTGTTACAGGAGTTTTTTTCATGGAAAGCGAAGCAGAGGATTGCGCCACCATGCCGCTCATGGCGCGGGACAAAACCACCTCCGTGTTGGTCTCACAGGACGGCTTTCAGGTGGCTTTCAGATGGCTTCCGGTTGCTTTTCAGTCGTGTGAGTATCCGAGAAATTGTGCATGAGCTGGACATGCCCCAACATGTCCTGTGAGGCTTCATCACGGTGTTGCTTTGCGCCATGCGGCTCCGCTCCTCTTTCCATGACAAAAACTGCTGTAACAGTGGAATGTGCCGTACATTTCTAAACTGGACACTGTCTTGATCCGGTATGTCGTCTAACTAGCACAGGAATTGCGGAAGACGTGGACATCAGCACTTTTTCGGCACATTGAGACAAACGTGCATACATAAAAGCTTATGCCTGCTAATTGATTAAGAATTGTTTGCATTTAGGTCAAGAAAAAGTGGTCCGATTTAAAGCTGGCCACCAAAAAACATGTTGCGGCACTTAAGCGCAGCATTAGGCAGACTGGGGGAGGCCAACGAGACCCCAGCCTGACCCTGACAGAGACGGAGGAAAAATAGCTGCGTGGGCTTTTTAAAATTAATTTTGTTTAATCCATTTTAAGAATCCGTTTTGATCTGTTCTGAATATGTGGCTGCTTATGCTTGGATGACAGCTGAGGTTTGTTTCATAATTATTTTCAGACTCAGACAGATTTTGTAGTGCTGCGCCGCAGATCCACAGACTCAGATTTGCGTACACGAGCTCAGACCAGATGTGAGCTCTGTCGTGAGATTCGTCTTAGCCTCCGCTCATGTCTAAATTGATAAATACCGAAGTTTGCATAAAAATGGTCGAACGCACGTTTTCTGCTGTACATTCGTTTGATAAATGAGGCCCAGTGCGTATAGGATTACAGCTGACGGTGCCAATGTGATCTATTAAATATTAGCTTATTGTTCTGATTGTCACATCTGGGACATATTTGAGGGACTTTGCATACTTTTTTGGGGGGAAGTTACATGCATTTGTCACAGTGTTACCCATGGATTCAGTGATGTCTGTGCATTTACACAAAGGATGTATGTCCGCATTAAAAGGCGCTGCTCCCCACGGCGTTCTACATGAGCGATTTGCAGAGTACTCAGTGCGCAAGCAGCAAACAATGTAACAACAGTCTACTGGTTGCAACGTTATACATCCATCACCACTGTGAGCACCGGTTTCACACTAGGACATAAGCAGATTTTTTAGTCACTATAGTAACTAGTTGGGTGCCAAAAATCAGCAATGGGAGACTGCTGTCACTCTGTTCCACACACTAATCTAGTGCATGCACACACAGAGTGAGATGTTATGTGGCCCAAAAGTTTATTTGGTGGGGAAAACTATTTTATGATTATGCATACAAATTTTGGAATGAATGGGACAGAATGTATAGAAAATGTTAATCAATAATACAATATACAGAATCCACAGTGTTTAAAGTGGCTCTGTTGTAAAAAGCCTGACTGATAGATGGCTAAAAGTTCATGGGGCATGGAAACATGATTATGCTGATCAATTCTGGAATGTAATGAAGGGGAAGGACACAGACAAATGCACGCATGCTAGGCATGTGGCGATTAATCGAAATGAATCAGTATCTAGATACAATCGTGTGCGATGCGAGTGCATCGATTCATTCAGTGTGCATTGATTCAATTGACATGTTACATCGCTTGCTGCCTGCTTGCATCAATTTTTTCTGAGGCACATTGAATGCACCACAGACAGGAGCCAGAAACCACATTTCTACCACAATAAACATGATGACATCTATTGTATTGTTACAAGTATTATTATTACTGCTTATCCTTGTACACGCTGTTTGATGCACATCTTCCTCCACTCGCACTCATCTTGTGTTTTTTTTTTTAAGAGCTGACGTAACGTGAATTTCTCCACTGTGAGATCAATAAAGTCTTATATCTTATCAACAGCCTTTTTGCTTAATGATTCCCTTATCGCCTCTTTCCAAACATTATAATCCAAACAAACTACAACCAACCAAAACCATTTTTTTTCACCCCAAAATGAGACATCCTGTGTTTTTTATGAATTACATCCTGGCGTGCAGTGCAGGCGGCTGCGGAGTCTGTGGAGTTACATTTGTCTCATTAATATCTGAAAGGAAAAGGTTTTGACAAAAACTAGAATTGTGTTTATTTCTATTTCTGTCCAGAGATCAAGGATTCATCATGTTCATCAAGGATCCAGTGGCCATGTACAGATTGTATTGATTTTTATTTATATCCAGAGATCAAGGATCCAGTGACTAATTTCATATTTATTCACTTTAAGACTCAATAAAATGTTGACATAGAAAACCTGTAAAGCCTACTTTTAGTACATAGAAAATTCACAACAGGTATTGATTTATAAGGGAATGGCTCAAGAATCGGATCCATAAGCAGAATCGATAATGGCATCGATATTGAAAAAATCTTAATACCAAACCCTAATATCGCAGCAAATCGCATCACATTGTGAAGAATTGAATCACCATCAAATACATATCAAATTGGGAACAGGGGTGAATTGTATCGGACTGTATCGTCAGTATCGTCATGTATCACTATATGTATCATATTGCCGGTAGTGTATCGAGGTGCGTATCAAATCGTTGTCAGTGATGAGATTCACATGCCTAATGCACGCACAAAGGGCAATTTTATATCCCCGGTGCTGGTGTGGCTGGCAAGGGATATGTTTTCTTCACAGACAGGAATCCCAACCTGTAGCAGTAGAGTAATATGTAATATGTAGAAAAGAACTTTGAACCCATGATGATCACTTAATAAAAGTATCAAACTAATCCTGAATTAGCAATCAGCACTACATGCAAACACAGAAAATGAGAAGCAACAAAAACGTTTTATGCTACAATAATGTATAGTACCTTTCTCAGACACACAGGAATGTGATATTTGGATTTTTGTTCCTCTGACTCCTTGCTGATCTGCACCAGGAGCGTTGTCCTAAAGGAGGACAGATTTTTGTTACAGTTTCATTCTGTAATGGTCAAACTGCTTTGTTCAAAGAGACAAGCTAGCTATGTTTCAACATAAATTTAAATTCAGAGAACCCAAATGATAATCACCAGTCTTCTGTGATGTAAGCTGGGGGCACACAGTCTCCAACATAGATGACCAAAACCCTGTGTGAAGAGAAAACTTTAGTAATTTTGTGACAATACACACACCAAGTTTGCAGCTGGCATACACAGATCAGCCACTCCAATAATTTGAATTATTCTTCTACAGTATACCTGTTAGGGGGTGCTTGACTTCAGTGCAAAAGGTTCCCGGTTCAAACCCCACCCTCGCCTATGTAATGTGGAGTTGTGTCAGGAAAGGCATCTGGTGTAAAACTTGCACCAAATCAACATGCAAATTCACCTTGGGTTTGTTATGGGGACCCCAAGTGAAAAACAAGGGAGCAGCTGAAGGGACTTACCACTACAGTACACCTGTTGAGAGCTGACCAAAGTTCATTCATTAGAAAGTTCTTGATTCTACTGGAAATTACAAAGTGTCATATAGCTACATCTATAATAAAAGTAACATGCTATGAAGTAAAGCACAACTGTACAAGTCACTTTATCCCTTATTTCTTGGCAATAATATAAATGCACACAACAATTCAAAATATATATATACAACATAAAATGCTTTACCGGCTGGCGAGTGCAGCTGTAGCATATTGAGCAATCAATATTGTGGATTTGGGCACATCATGAACCAAGGCCAAAGCATTCCCAATCTAAGATTCAGAAATTAAATATAACTGTATTACATCAAATCAGAAAATCAGTATTTCCTAATTCTGGTCCTCTCGACCAAAAGTGCTGCATGTTTACCATTTGTGTCTGAACTAGCCAGACCAGATCAGCCCAATCAGATGTGTTCAGCCAATCAACAGCTGGATGAACAGAACAATTCTAATTTGACTCATCATGTCCAATGATAGGAGGGAGAAATGGAAAATGTGCAGTGCTTTGGGTCCCGAGGACCAGGACTGGGAAACACCGCATTAAATCTTTTGCAGTGCAAGTAGTATATTCACAGGCACATCACACAATAGATTAATACTTTACCTCATTTTTTTCCATTTTTTTAACAATTGCAGCAAGACTGCAAACAACCTGGAGGACATCACTGTCATCCGGCTCTTTGAGGAAGGTCTCACTTATAAGGAGAAAAACATTAGAATTGAATTACATGTGGTCACGCCTCTTCCGAAATCATACAACTGTTGTGTCAGAAAAAACAAAATACAGAGGTTGTGCAAACAAACAATTGGCAGATGCTCTCTACCTGAGTATGCTGACTGTGACTGCATCAGGATCATCTGTTGTGCTGAAGCGTTCGCACCCATCCGGGCAGGTCATACCATCAGGGAGCACTAAAGCAGTCTGAGTAAGAGGACTGAAACGTTTCTGAAGCTCTGGCCACACCTTTTCCTGTGTGCTCACTGACTCTTCTGTGTCTTTGGCATTCTCCAGCTGTTCTCCACTTAATTTAATGTGACTGGTGCTTAGTGGGAAGGTTGGTAAATCAGCTACAAAAAGAAAATTAAAAATTTAAACTAAAACACAGTATCAAGTATTTTCAGCCCTGCAGCCCAATCCCGGATAAGCGGTTGAAGGTGAGTGAGTGTTCCCAGCAGTGTCTTTGGTTGAGTATGAGGGTTAGTTAAGGAAAGGCTCAAATAGATTTAAATGGATTAAATACCTGCATGTTTGAGGCTGGACCAATACGGCCGAAGAACTGATCGGACACACTGTATGGACTCAAGTGCACTGAGAGAGTGAGAGAGACAGCATTGCAATTATGGTTGTAAAAGTAAGTTTCATTTGGTTATTTTTTATAATTTGTCTAAATGTCAAATTGTCAATTTCAATTTTCAATTTATTTCATTTATATAGTACCAAATCACAACAAAGTTGCCTCAAGGAGCTTCACACAAGTAAGGTCTAGAGCAAGCACACAAGCAACAGTGGTAAGGAAAAACTCCCTCTGATGATTTTGAGGAAGAAACCTCAAGCAGACCAGACTCAAAGGGGTGACCCTCTGCTTGAGCCATGCTGCAACACAATTTACAAAACAATTTAGAAAATGTGGATATACAGGAAATTTTGCAGGTACACAGGAGGGGAGGCTTGTAAAAGTAGACACCACTCCCATATCTGGATGGAGCGGCACCTCAAACAGAGACAGAGAGAGACAGAGAGAGAGAGAGAGAGAAAAAACAGAATCAGGCATCGGAAAGACAACAAATACAGTATCATCTGTCGGCATAAGCAACAAGAAAAACAGAAGAAATACTAAGGTGATCGCTGGCCACTAACCCTAAACTTCACTAAAAGACCCAGAATTTAGATAAAGTTGAGGCCGCGGCCCGCTCTGTTTCCTAATAAAAAGAATTTAAAAGGGTAAAAAGCACAGTAACATACTATAGTATGCTAGCCATATGAAAGGGAAAATAAGTGCATCTTATGTAAGTCTGGACTTGAAAGTCTCTACAGAACCTGACTTTTATTGATGCAGGGAGATCATAACACAGAACAGGGACATAGTGAGAGAAAGCTCTATGACCTGCAGACTTTTTATTCACCCGAGGGACACATAGTAGACCTGCACCCTGAGAAAGAAGAGCCCGGGCCAGTACGTAGGTTTTATTAGATCACCTAAGTAGGGAGGTGCTAGCCCATGAACAAATTTATAGGTTAGTAGCAGAACCTTAAAATCCGATCTCGCAGGGAAGGACACCAGTGAAGAGATGCCAAAATGGGTGGAATGTGGTCAAACTTTCTACTTCCTGTCAAAAGTCTGGCAGCAGCATTTTGAACCAATTAGAGACCTCTAATGCTGGACTGCAGCAAACCAGAAAATAGAACACTGCAGTAGTCCAATCTAGAAGAGACAAACGCATCTCAGCATCCGCAATAGACAGGATGGGACGAATCCTCACCATGTTTCACAGGTGGAAGAAAGCAGTCCTCATAATATCTCTAACGTGGAGGTCAAAGGACAATGTAGGATCAAAAATTACCCCAAGGTTCCTCACTTTTTCAGTGTGATTATGACACTAAGCGTTAGCTTAGCAATAAAATAGTTTTTTTTAAAGGTAGTGTAAGCACCATTGCCTCTCAGCGAGACTGCTTTGGTGGCTGCTGTCCGCTTGCGCGTTTTGACGGATTATGAGCAAATCCAATGACTTGCAAGAAAACCTCTGACTTCAGTCCACTGTCTTAATAGCACTGTGTTAGTTTCTAACACTTCAGTTGGTGCTGTTGGTTCTGCTCCTGTGTTCTTTGCTAACATCTGTGCTGCACACAGCTGCTTTGAGTTTCATACTAAATGCTAAAAGCAAAATGCTGAGACATGAGTAGTACAACTCTGTGATTGTCGTTGGCCTGCTTCTGGTTGTGCCACGTCATGTCATTTTTCACAGTTATTGCTATAAATGCATGATCTGAAATCATGTGGTCAAAGCAGCTGCTCTGCTATTGAGCTTGCAGAGCTGACATCATGCCATTGTTGTGTTGGGTAATTTACCCGCTGGTGCCATGAATGTTGGTTTCTGAGCTGGAAGCCTGTCTGTTCCACAGAGCACTTCAGGGCTCTATGGTCTGTACTAGCGTTTCTGCAGTGGTTGCATACATTCCCATCTTTAATGCTTAGACTTCCTTTTCACTTGTAACAGACACCTAAAAGCTCCCAGAGTTATTGAAGGGAGATGACTTGTCATAACGCTCATAAGATTTGCTGTCGACAGCATTGGCAGACATGAGACTTGGTCATTTCATGATCCAACAACAATTTACTTAACTGAAAGGCATACCAACGTTTTAGTGTTTTGCAGTGGTATCTTTAATCAATTTTTTTGTGACACTGTACTTTAAATCAAATTATTCAAGTTAAACTGATTAAAACACAGTGATCCACTTAAATAATCCATCTCTCGCTGTTTTTCTCATCATTCAAGATAAAGCAATTAAGCAATTTTCGCTGGCTCCGTTTTCCCAAAGAGATATCAATGAAATCTAAGAAATCTACATTTTGACATCTTATACACAAATGGATCATCATCCTTTTTAGATATCAATGTGAACAAAACTAAAGCGATGTTAATTGATTTTAGGAAAAAGCAGGATGACATTTCTCCTGTAGTTATTAATGGACTGGCTGTGGAAGTTGTACAGAACTATAAATACCTTGGAACCTGTACTGACAGTGGATTAACCTTTGAGCACCAGATTGACCAGGTATGTAAGAAAGCTCACCAGCGCATGCATTTTTACCGTAAACTCAGGCATTTTAATGTGGACAGTACTGTTATGAAGATGTTTTATTGAATCTGTTCTTACCTTTTCTTTTATCTGTTGGTATGGATTTTTAAATCTGAAAAACAAAAACCGTCTGGATCGTATTGTAAATGAGTGCAACAAGACTGCTGGCGTTTTCTTAAATGACTCGCCATCTATATATATAAAAACATTAATTAAGGTTGATCTTGGACAATTCCAGTCACCCCCTGTACCCTGAGTTCACAATGCTTCCATCTGGTCATAGATTTATGTCTAAGAAATGTAAGACCAATAGGTCTAAGAACTCTTTTATTCCCACTGTTATTAGATTTTTAAATACTATCACATGAGTGGTTTTTAACTAGGTTTTCTTATTACTGAGTTATTATGTTTACTGTGTGGTGAGTTTTTATGCCATATTTTAGATCATGTTATGTTTATGTATGTCCAAATGTGTTCTACTGCTGGATGCACAACAATTTGCCCCTGGGGGGCTAATAAAGTCTACTTGATATTTGGATATATTACTGCAAATAACACCTCTCTCTGTTGATTAACAGAATTTAAAAGAGAACGCCTGTTTTAAAGTAGTTTAAATGTATTTGAAGTGTTTTAAAAACTGTTCAAATCAGGGTTCCACTGTTTAATTAAATCAAGTCAAGCAAAACATGTTTTTCGCTGATAAAAACAAAACAAAGACCAAATCCTGACATTTGAAAAACGGTAACAAATCCAAACATTACATTTGTCAGTTTACTTTGTTGTGGAAATGTAACAATTACTAAGAGAGCTAAGTTTGTCTTTATTTTCCTGTGTTTTCCTTTTTTAATATATGTTGGAATGTGGGATAGGCACATTCAGCACTCTAGTCAAACCTGTCCAATGTTTAACTGCATATGCTTAAAATTAAAAGAAAACAGCCCATCCTTAAGGAGACAGCCAGGATTCAAGTAAAATTCAGACAGTGTCTTCTCTAACAGTTATTCTGGCCGCAGTTGACCCTCACTGGCCATAATGCCACTGCAAAGTATTGTACACGTGTTGCAGTTACTTTTGTCTCATTTTGTCCCTGTGTACTTTTGCTAACGTCACATAATTTGATGCAAACGTTGTGAAACACTTGGATCTTCATAGTCTGATTCGAAGCTTTCTTTCTTTCTTAGTTTATTTGAATAGGGACAAGTATGTTCCATGAGTCATGTTACATACTACAACATTTTAGCAAGTGCTAATTCGCAATGTCCGTCCCTAGATGGTCTTGCATAAAACAAAACAGAAACAAAAAACAAAAACAATAAAATACATTACAACACAAAGTTAATAAGCAGTCAGTAATGGTCACACTTCTGACCTCTGATTAAAAAGTCCTGGAGTTTATGTTTGAAGAATCAACACTTTACAGGCGGACTAAGCTACGTTTAGCTAGCAACTGATAATGTTAGATATCAAGGTGAAACATGAGATAATGAAACGAGATAATTCACTGTGTTTGCAGACATCTGTGCTTTAAACTTTGTTGGCAACCAGTGGTTTTTCTCTTCTGAAGCACTCTTCAAAGCTTTGATTTGAAGCAACTATCAAAACAAGAAGCAGTCCAAACTACCTAGTTATTCAATGATAATGTTAAATCAAGGTAATCAGACATATGTGCTTTAAACTGTGCTACTAAGCAGCTGAACAATTTTGTCAATCGCTGTTTTCAAGCATTTCCATGGTTCAGTGACATTAACTTAACAGAGTAATAATACTAGACTGAAGGGCAACCTGAACATGTTATAGTGGTTGTATGCCTGTGATTGTTAAATACATTGATTATTAGTCTCATCCGACAGATGAGTTTCATAGTGAGTGAGTGATTAAGACAGGAAGGACAGAGAGAGGAGAGTGCTGAAATACAGTTAAATGCTTCATATTGTTGGTTATAATACAAATGTTTCTAAAACAATATGCACATAAAGACAACAAAAACTACACTCAAAATGTACCACAAGCCACCACATACCACCCGTTTTTTTTTTAAGTTTATGGGAGTCCATACCCCCGGGCCAGGAACCCCCCCCAAAAAAAATTCACCCTGATTTACAGCCATCTACTAATTTCAAATTGCTACCTATTATGTGATGTGTGGAACACCCTGTCAGAGTTGATCTTGGAAGACACACACATGATGGAATTGTAATTTGCGATTTTACAGTGACACAGACCTTTTACAGGCGCCGCTCAGGTTTTCAGGTCGAGGAGCAGGATCTCCCAACAAAGTCTGGACCGTTTCACACACAGACTGAGCAAGGCTAGTCAAGTTATATCCTCCCTACAAAACAGGCACAATGCAAACTGAATGAAGAATGTGTTGTCTGCTCATGTGTTTGTGGTCATGTGAGAGAGCATGTCGTGCATTCTGACAGTGACTCACTGACCTCAAGGACAACACACAGTTTACCTCCTGCAAGGTGCATCAGGAGGTGAGTGAGGTGTGCAAAGACATCTGGTGTGGCACACATTTGACCCTGGGGCAGTGGTGGAGAAGAGGAGAGGGACACAGTGACCTTCATTACTTTATTTCAGGAAACAAAGGGCCTAACATCATAAATGCACTGGCACTTTCAGCAAAGTTGAAAACGCACTTTAACAACTGTTAGGCCCTGTGCCCATATAGTGTTGTTCTCTTCTGAGTGTCACCATCTTATTTTAAATTCTCTCAATGACAATGGGGTACATGCAGCCACTTTGAGAAAAAACTGCCGTACCCAGTGTCTTTTTTCAGAGCGGACCTTTGTTTGTGCGGCTGCCGCTCAGAGTGCTTCTAAGGTGAACATCTCTCAACTTTTCAGAGGCGCTGTGTTGTCACTGTATCACTTTTTCAGGAAAATGGAAAGAGAGGATGAGTTTTGATTTGTCACACAAAATCTATCTCAATAGAGTCAAATATATCATCTTTGACAGCAGATTGGACAGATGCTCGTTTCTGGCTAGGTGGATGAGTACGTTTTCTCACCATACATAATAAACTACCCGTTTGCTGTTTATTGCTCTCAAATAAACAAATGTCAAGAGAAACACTGAAAATGCTGAAAGTGCTGGGAAGTGTTTTTAGGTACTCCCTCAGAAGTTTTCTGCCAAAAAAACAAACAAAAAAAACAAACAAAAAAACAACAACAAAAAAAGTTTTTTCAGTACCTCTGGATCCCCGATGGCTGAATCAAAGCCTCCACATACCAAGACCAGGTCTGGGCAAAACTGTAACAAACAAGCAGAGTTCACTGATATCTGCAATAACACTATCTAAAACCAGAATCTAAACTGCTACTCACCTCATATGCAACTGGCAAGAGGACATGACAAAACACAGCAAGATAATCACTGTTCTTCATTCCCACCTAGACACACATGTAAATAAAAAAAATTCAGCCAGTCATCCACTCATTTTCTCAATCAGAATCAATCAATTTTTTTCAATCAGAATGCTTAGAATGCTGTACGAATATTTAGAATGCAGTCAGATTGCAGTGAGACTGCACTTCAACCACCATCCGATATTTTTCCACCTCAAACGCACCTCGACAGTTGAGTGCATGTGCTCTACATTCGGGCTGGCTGCATGACTGTGCCCAACTGTTTAGACTACTCTCTGAATGCTGCCTGACATTTTCAAATGCACCTCGAAACTTCCCAAACGTGGGTGGAATTTACAGTCAGATGGCATTCAGGCTCATTCGGCCTCTAGTGTGACAGCGGTATTAGCAAAGTTACACATCATGAAAATCCAGTAAAAAATATTCATCTGTCCCCAACAGTACGTCTATTATGTGCACAACAGGAAAAGTATCAGACCTGCATTCTTCAAAATTCAATTGTACAAACAGAGAAACTTAACCGCAAACAGAGTTTGATAAACTATTACATTAAGCTTGATTTATCAATTAAAATGATTAAAGGAAGTCATGTTTCTAGTGTAATATTTAGCATTCGAAAAGGAAAAACAGTCATATAGCTGACATCCATTTTAGAATTAAAGGCAATGAAACAACAGAAGCACAAGTTAGTTATTGTGAGATATTGTACCAATAATAAAGATGCTCATCAACAATAACTTCCTGACATGCGTCCGTCTGCGGGAGACGATTGTGTAGCGTCCAGTTTGTTTGTTGTTTTTTTTTTTAATCATTTTATCTGTTTGTATTTTTTACTCTTTTTGTCTTTTCTTTAGGGCCCCTTCATGCATAACACGATTTAAGCCGACTAGCGTACAAAGGATGAATTGCATGCCATTCGTGAAAAATCAGAGCTGCCTCCAACACCTCGTACACCTGTCACTACAACTATTTGTGCACACCAGTGGCTGAAAAACAGAGTGTGCCCTGTGAGAGCCCATTCGATCCCTCTCGTGGCAGGTGTGGGCCAAACTCCAGGTGACACACACAAACATTCAACACCGCTCACTTGACACTTAGAAAATGTGTGGCCATCCGCACTGTTAGCACGAAAACAGTGAGCAGACGATCACTTGTCCAAGAGCCCCCACGAGTGTGGCGTTGCAAAAAGCAACACACATGGTGCATTGGTCTCACACGTGTGTCACACTTGCATTAAATGCTTTTATATAACGGCTGAGCGGATCCTTGTCATTTGACTGTGCTTTGTATGTCACATAACATGGATTAATTCATCCCATTTGTGTTACATTGCATTTAGAGTGCGGCTTGGGTCCATTTAGAGTGCAAATTTGGTTCCATACCTTTGGTACTATTGCACTCTGCACACACGCACATGTACACACACCCGTGATCCTTTTTTGGTAGTACACACTCGCACTAGCGCCGACCAGGTTGCGTGTGTGTGCGTGCACGCGGGGGGGGAGACAATGACTCTACCGAGACATAATTTGATTGAGCTAACTGACGCTGCTAATTCTTGTAACACACACACACACACACAACAAATCCACTGTGCTATCTGGAGGCTGTTAGCAGGAATAAAGAATGAAAAACTGGACTCATTTCTGACGTGACTTTTTTTTTTCGCTGCACTGAGGATGTATACAGTCTTTTTTGGTACACGCAAGCACAAGCGCCAACAACGACAATGCGGGGGACAACGACATGATGATTTGATTGAGCTAACTGACGCTGTTAATTCTTGTAACACACACACACAAAATCCACTCCGCTGTAAGCCATCGAGATGCATGAAGACCTGTTCACATGAAACGCTGACATGGTTTTTGGCTGGGCTGAGGAACTACACAAAGTGTTTTTTTTGTTTTGTTTTTTTTGTTTTTTACATATGTTTATTAATTTTCTTTTTACACAAACAAAAACAGAACCAAATATATAACAACAACAACACCCCAGCTCAAAATCAAAAAACCAAACTCATAATAAAAAAAAAAAAAAAAAAAAAAATCATGGACATTCCACTATTGGTAAAATAACCTTTGTACATCACAGAAAGCCCCGCGAAAAAATAGCTGCCAGATCCAGACCAACATACCGCAAATAAGGGTCCCATATTTTATAGAACGCATCTTCCCTATTATGTAGCTTACTCGTTAGGAAGTCCAATGAAATGTATTCAAGAACAGTCCGCTGCCACTGTGTTCTTGATGGGGCTTTGTCTATAATCCAGTTTGAGAGGACACATTTCCTAGCACAAAAAGTAAGCATCATGTAAAGTTGTCTTTCACATTTCTTCTTAATGTTGTTATTTGTCATTCCCAGCAACATATACAATGGGTTACATTCAGTAATAATAGAAAGGATTTTGTCCAATTCACCTTTTATACTAAACCAAAATTGTTGTATTTTCCTACAGGACCAAAGACAGTGAGTGAGGTTACCCACCTCTGTTTTACACTTAGGGCAGAGCGGAGAAAGGTCTGAATTAAATCTGTGACGCTGAGGAGATATATGAACACGATGCAAAATCTTAAGTTGCATTGCTTTTACCCTATTACAAACACTCAAAGACCCTGCGTTCTCCCAAGTTTCATTCCAGGCCTCGTCACTGATCACCAAAGCTAACTCCCTCTCCCATGTCCCCTTCAAATGAGCCAAATCTGAGCCTTCATATTCTCTCAATAAACCATAGCAAATCTTAACAGAGCATTTACGTTTAGGCTGAAATAGTTGTTTTTCACAATCAGTAACAGTTTGGTTGGCAAGTATAGTTGTGTTCTTTAGGATATTGGCCTCTCTTCATTGGCTTCCTGTTAATTCTAGAATAGAATTTAAAATTCTTCTTCTTACTTATAAGGTTTTGAATAATCAGGTCCCATCTTATCTTAGGGACCTCGTAGTACCATATCACCCCAATAGAGCGCTTCGCTCTCAGACTGCAGGCTTACTTGTAGTTCCTAGGGTTTGTAAGAGTAGAATGGGAGGCAGAGCCTTCAGCTTTCAGGCTCCTCTCCTGTGGAACCAGCTCCCAATTCAGATCAGGGAGACAGACACCCTCTCTACTTTTAAGATTAGGCTTAAAACTTTCCTTTTTGCTAAAGTTTATAGTTAGGGCTGGATCAGGTGACCCTGAACCATCCCTTAGTTATGCTGCTATAGACGTAGACTGCTGGGGGGTTCCCATGATGCACTGTTTCTTTCTCTTTTTGCTCTGTATGCACCACTCTGCATTTAATCATTAGTGATCGATCTCTGCTCCCCTCCACAGCATGTCTTTTTCCTGGTTCTCTCCCTCAGCCCCAACCAGTCCCAACAGAAGACTGCCCCTCCCTGAGCCTGGTTCTGCTGCAGGTTTCTTCCTGTTAAAAGGGAGTTTTTCCTTCCCACTGTAGCCAAGTGCTTGCTCACAGGGGGTCGTTTTGACCGTTGGGGTTTTACATAATTATTGTATGGCCTTGCCTTACAATATAAAGCGCCCTGGGGCAACTGTTTGTTGTGATTTGGCGCTATATAAAAAAAAAATTGATTGAAATTGATTGATTGATATAATCTCTCACTTGCAGGTACCGAAAAAAGTCACGTCTGTGAATTCCGTATTTATTTACTAACTGATCGAAGGACATTAGGTTTGATCTGTCCATCAAATCAGTGTTTTTTTTAATGGAAGTCCGAAGTCAGTGCACAGCATCAATAGACGACACGCTACAATTTGGACTTTAGCAGCAGTGGAACACCAAAATGTAAGTCCCTTTTCTGTTGTTTATAAATTAATAAAATGTCAACGATCTATTTTAGCTGTTATATGAAACAAATAATGAATGTTTTTACATTCTTTCAATGGAACAAATATTTAATTTGGTGAAAGCTGGAACAAACCATTCAACTCGGCTTCGCCTCATTGAATGGTATGTTCCAGCTTTCACCTCATGAAATATTCATACCACTGAACTCAAACATTCATTATTTGTATAATATGTATGTACACACATGAACACGTGAGGCCGGACAGCCATGTCAGAGCGCACACAGCACAGCGAGCCGCGTGTCAGCTGTCACAGCACACTGGCATCTGGATGATGGCTCAGTGCACACAACGTGTCACGTTAAAAACAGACACCACAGCCAGGACAGGTATATTAATTAGTACTACACTACCTACATACACAATTACATAACAAAAAACTAAAAGAAAACAATCACATAACACAGAAACAGAGTGACACACTGGTGTATGCGCTGAACTGACAGGGGCATGTCCACTGACAGCAGCAGCTGTTGAGGTCTCGGGTTCATTGCTGTTGCGACAGGCTGCAGCGAGTGAGAGCATGGCGCCCACATTGACAGGCTGCCCAGGTGAAACGGACCGTCAGATCATAACACACAGCGGGCAATCTGAATGTCACGTCACCCACGTAAGCTCTGCTCAACATGACGCAGTGTCTGTCCTGTGGTGCGCCGTCCACAGGACACGCATGTCCGGCCAGACATGCGCACGGGACTGGCTGGACACGCCGGACTAGCAGATGTGGACATGATAAGAGAGCACTACTTCATTCATGTCATTCTATGACTGTACGTCTGTGACCATGGGTCATCTACAGAGGAACAGATGGTTCATACTTGTATTGTTCGCTCAATGAGAGGGATTCAATAAAATGCAGTGATTTTTATGATGTGTAGTTTTATTTTTTTTTTATACGTTTATCTCCTTGCTGATTTCAGACATTTTATGCACCTTTTATGAGACAGCGATGGTAGCGCAGTGGTAAAGGTTCTGTCTGTTAATCAGAGCTTTTGTAAATTGCAGGTTCGAATCCTGTGGATAACGTGTATTTTTTTTGTTCCATAGCAGCTGCGCGATGTGGTTCCACACTCCAGCTGCTCGCACTGTATTCTTGCTGCGACGGTTTTGTGCACAAAACCGTTTTGTAAGGGATCGTTCATGCCTGCCCGACCGTGTGTCCCTCCCGAGGTCGGCTTGTGTTTTCACCAAGAATGGTGAACATGCTGCTCATGTTTGTGTGTTCCAAGACCTTTGTGTTGGGCACCTTGTCCTGCCATCTGATGTGCAGAATTTGTCTAAGGCACCTCAGATGGTAACTGTTGAGCTTTTTCTCATGTCTGGTGTAGGTGGTCCATGCCTCGCTACCATAGAGGAGTGTGCTGAGCATGCAGGTATGGTAGATGTGCAGTTTTCACTTCTCAGTGAAGCTGGAGTTATCTCAGACTCTGTGGCTTAGTCTTGCCATAACTGCTGTGGCCTTCGCAATCCTGCTGTTCATCTCTGCATCAATGGAGAGTGAGTTAGTGATGGTTGACCCAAGGTATGTGAAGTGATCCATGACTTCCAGGCTGTACCCATCAATTTCAATGATAGGGGGAGCAACTGTGCCCCGCGCCATGACATTTGTGTTCTTCAGATGGATGGTTAGTCCGAACTCCTTGCAGGCATGAGAGAGGCAACTATCAAGCTGCTGCAGACTCTCTTCGGAGTGCGATGCCAAGGCTGCATCGTCGGCAAAGAGCATCTCACGGATGAGTACCTACACAACCTTGGTCTTGGCGTGAAGTTCGGCGATGCTGAATAGCTTGCCGTTGGCCCTGGTGTGAATGTACACTCCCTCTCTGCAATTCTTCTAGGTGTACTGGAGGAGCATGGAGAAGAAGATTCCAAACAGCGTCGGCACAAGAACACAGCCCTGTTTCACCCCACTGCGAACAATAATTTAATGAGTAATGAAAATAAGAACTTCTGTCTGTGGTGCTGAATGAGAACAAGGATTCCACTGTTTTACAGAATATTTTAAAATACTTCATTGTTGAATTAAATTGCAAATCATGGAAAAGTACAAACAAAATGCTAGTCTCTCAGCAAGGTTGTTTTTGTTTTAAGCAGGCTGCGTGAGGACGGCACTGTGGCATTTCTTCCACTTAGTGATTTTTACGGCAACTGCATCAAAATTAATGCAGTCATCTCATCGCTATAAAATCAAGTTACATGACACAAAATCACACTTGTGTAACTCTAACTATTAAGACTGGTGCAGGATTGGTATAAATTGGTATATTGAAAAATACTACTCAGCTGGCCATATTTATTCAGGCAGTGATGTACCTCTAATGTAGGAATATTTTGTGATTGATTTTGATTTTAGAGTGGATTTTTTTTTAATGCCTGTAAGGCTGCCTCATTTAGCCTCTTTCATTTCTTCTGAAAATAATATTTTAAAAAAGTAATTCTTGCAAAAGAAGCAATCATCAAAAGTGCAACGGAGAGTGCAGCTCTCAGAGGCTTGATGACTAGCAATCTTTCAATATAACTGGGGTTATGAAAATGTTTAATCTTTAAGATGTACCATAGCAGATGTGTTTTTATGCACTTGGTAAAACATTATCTTTGGACTAATATGTTTGACCAACAATCTACTGCAGTGACTTCGCAAATTAGACTTGACGTGTGTCTTGTTTCTTGTATTACAATGTTAAATTTTTTATTTAATGTATGGTATGTACTGAATGATTTGTATAGTTTCATATTTAAGTTATAATGTCAAACCAATTCGATGCGCACCTCGATACACTACCAGCGACACAATACATATAGTGATACGAGTCACCCCTATTCCTGATTTGATATGTGTTTGATGGCGATTCAATTCCTCACAATGCAATAGAATGCGATTTGGTGCGATACAATTAGGCATGGGTATTGATTAAAGGATTATTAGTGTCAGATCTGTACGGAGAAATATCAGACTCAAGTGTCCGTGGGAAAAACACTGATGTCTGATATCCCCGTACAGACCGAGCAAGAGGTTAATAATTTTATTATATATATATATATATATATATATATATATATATATATATATATATATATATATATATATATATATACACAAATTTACAGTATGGCCCGAATACGCTGCTGACGGTGTTCAGCTCGATCACTTTATTCACCATGAAGAACTTGCTAACAGGTGGTCCGGTCATTAACTGGTAAGCTTTCAATCAGTGTGTTGTTTACAATGCTGTTTAGATGTTTATGGAGTACGCTCGTGTCCGACTTGGGTTTTCTAATCGTGTTGCGGACCGACTGTCAAGGTAACCGGTCCAGATACGGGAAAATATCCGACCACTAATCAGCCAATCAGAGAGCGAGTAGCGTCGGATCATACAGAAACTGCAGCTTATTGCATTTTATCGAAATCGATTCCAATATCAATTCCGCTTATTGATCCGATTCTTTATCGATTCCCTTATCAATACCTCTTGTGAATTTTCTGTGTACTAAAAGTAGGCTTTACAGGTTTTCTATGTCAACAACATTTTATTGAGTGTTAAAGTAAATAAAATAAAATAAAAATCAATAAAATCTGTACATTGTCACTGGATCCTTGATGTACAAGATGGATCCTTGATCTCCGGACAGAAATAGGAATAAACAAAATCTGTAGTTTTTGTCAAAAGCATTTCCTTTCAGATATTAATGACACAAATGTAACTCCACAGACCATGAGCTGAGCTTTTGCAGCCAGCTGCGCTGTATGTCTGGATGTATAATTCATAAAAAACGGAAGACGTCTCCATTTTGCAGATGAGAGTTCGTATCAGTTTCTGTCAGTGTGTGCATAATGTCTGGAGTTGCCTTGACAACATCAGACTGTCGGGGAGGGCAGAAAATAAGAGGGTAGACAAATGGTTCACCAAGGCCACAGAAATTCTTCTGGAGGAAAACAGCAGGGCGTTTTGACCTTCGGAGGCTGATAAGCCTGCCATGTTTACAGTTGAGCAGAGAAACACCTTTGCAGGTCCTCTGACTGACCAAATCCAATTTATGAGTATTCCCTGGTCTCTGGCATCTTCCTTTGCAAGGCGTACATTTGCTCTGAGATGTTATCCAATTTACATCTGAGTTCAAGGGTTAACGCAGTCTGAGAATGTACTGCCTTGCCCAACTCATTAATCATGGTGGTCTTGTGATGGGTCGTGGTTCTGGTAGCAGTCGTCTTGCCAATTCTCTGGTGGGTCAGGGTAGCACAGGGGTGGCCATGTTAGGTTCTCGAAAGCTACCTTCCTGACACTCTTAGTTGTCTCCCTGCTCCAACACACCTGAATCCAATGAAAGGCTCATTAAAAGTCTGCTAACGAGGCTTTCATTGGATTCAGGTGTGTTGGAGCAGGGAAACAACTAAGAGTGTCAGGAAGGTGGCTCTCGAGGACTGAACTTGGCCACCCCTGGTACCAGCCCTCCCACAATAAAACCAAATATAAATAAATCTTCAACATCCTCCACAGAGAGAACATATCCCCCAGGGTAGGTTCCATCTGGGCATGTAGGGTCCCCCAACCCTGATTTCCTTGTTGAAAAAAAAAAATGGTGTCAATAGTGTTCAGACACCAGCTGATCAATTCCATGGTTAATCCAAGCATAGTTTGAAGAATACACAGTCCAGTGAAGTTGGGACTTGGAGCAGAGATAGAGAGAGGAGGAGATGCGACCGCCCTCGCCGGAGTCCCAAGCTGAAAACCTGGATGTACCTTTCAGCATTGATGGTGCCATCACAGATGTGTAAATTACCCATGCCATGGACACCAACACACCCCCATACCATCACAGATGCTGGTTTTTTAACTTTGCGCTGGTAACAATCTGGATGGTCTTTTTCCTCTTTTGTCCGGAAGGACACAACGTCCATGATTTCCAAAAACAATTTGAAATGTGGACTCATCAGACCACAGCACACTTTTGCACTTTGCGTCTGTCCATTTCAAATGAGCTCAGGCCCGAGAAGGTGGCGGGATTTCTGGATGTTATTGATGTATGGCTTTTGCTTCGCATGGTAGAGCTTTAACTTGCACTTGTAGATGTAGAAACGAACTGTGTTAACTGACAATGGTTTTCTGAAGTGTTCCTGAGCCCACACGGTAAGATCCATTACACAATGATGTTGGTTTTTAATACAGTGCCGCCTGAGGGATCAAAGGTTACGGGCATTCAATGTTGGTTTTCGGTCTTGCTGCTTACGTGTAGAAAGTTCTCCAGATTCTCTGAATCTTCTGATTATATTATGGGCCATATATGATGGAATCCCTAAATTCCTTGCAACTGAACGTTGAGAAACATTGTTCTTAAACTGCTGGACTATTTTTTCACGCAGTTGTTCACAGAGTGGTGATCCTCACCCCATCTTTGGTTATGAATGGCTGAGGCTTTTAAGGATGCTCCTTTTATATCCAATCATGACACTCACCTGTTTCCGCTTAACCTGTTCACCTGTGGAATGTTCTAAACAGGTGTTCTTTGAGCATTCATCAACTTTCCCAGTCTTTTGTTGCCCCTGTCCCAGCTTTTTTAAAATGTGTTGCAGGCATCCATTTCAAAATGAGCAAATATTTGCACAAAAACAAAAAAGTCTATCATTTTGGACATTAAATATCTTGTCTTTGTGGTGTATTCAATTGAAAATAGGTTGAAGAGGATTTGCAAACCATTGTATTCTGTTTTTATCTACATTTCACACAACGTCCCAACTTCATTGGAATTGGGGTTGTAGATACTGATTCATGTCGAATAATCTCCACGACTACAGTAAATCAATCACAAATGACGTATTAACAGCAAGACACCAAAAAAAAAAAAAAAACTTAATAATGATATTGTGTATTTCTGTGGACTTCAATGATTTACCTTGTTCCATGGTAAGTTAATATTAAATCCAGTCCCCTGGTCCTTTCCAAAAACGTCATAATCTGATTCTCTCAGTTCGGGCCAGAATTGTTGGTGCTCAAAACGATGCCAGGAGAAGTAGAGCACACTGGGAAATGCAGAACTCAATTGAACATGTGAGGAAGTCAGATAAGCATCTACAAAACAGAGTCTTTCCCTGAAAAAAAACTCACTCTGGATTATCTTCAAAGCAGTACTGGACCCCTTGGCCATGATGTATGTCCCAGTCAACAATTAACACCCTGAACAATACAAAAACAAATGTTAGGTAACTAGTGTAACAGACACCGTGTACAGTGGGGAAAATAAGTATTTGACCCCCTGTCAGTTTTGCAGGTTTTCCCACCTACAAAGAATGGAGAGGTCTGTAATTTTTATTGTAGGTACACTTCAACTGTGAGACAGAACAATACAATGTGATTTTCTGGATTTTTTTTTTTTTAGATTCTGTCTCTCACAGTTGATGTGTACCTATGATAAAAATTACAGACCTCTTGATTCTTTGTAGGTGGGAAAACCTGCAAAACTGACAGGGGGTCAAATACCTATTTTCCCCACTGTAAGTAATTAGCAGTTTTGGGCACAGTTCAGTTAATTAGTTAACTGCTCATTCGCGAAGCTAAATTATTCATTTGCAGATTTGCTGTTCAGCAAACTTTGAAAACCATTAGCGGACCAGTTAAGTTCTACAACATTCTTTCTGGTAACTTTAACTCAGTTAACATTTTTAAAATAAAGTTTAATGGTCAGACATGCCTTTAAACCATAAAATCATACATCTTTGTTCCTATTGGAGTTTATACACCAATCCAATAAGCAAAACTGACATATCATGAAAAAGCAACAATTTGAGAAGAAGCAACAAGAGGTCAAGCCAGAATAAATACATTCATTAGAATATTACAATTACTGTCCTTTTGCATTTATATTTCTTAATATTTCTCATTACGTCTGCCAAGGGCGTAATAAAATGACCTGCGTTTATTTGTCTGTCTGTCAACAAGATTACGTCAAAACTACTGCCGGAATTTTGACAAAATTTTCACCAACGATAGATATTAGGTCACGGAAGAACCCATTAAATTTTGGAGTTGATCCAGATCCAGATACTGGATCAAGTTTCACTTTATATAGGCTTTGAAGGATTACGTCAAAACTACTTCACAGATTCTCACCATTTTTTCACCAATGATACATATTAGGCCATAGAAGACTCCATTAAATTTTGGAGGTAATGTGGATCCGGATCCAGATTCTGGATCAAGTTTGACTTTATGCTGTCTTTGAAGGATTATGTCAAAACTACTTCCCAGATTCTCACCAAAGTTTCACCACGGATATATATAAGGCCATGGAAGACTCCACTGAATGTTGGAGGTGATGCAGATCCAGATCCGGATCCTGGATCATGATTCAATTTACATAGACTTTGAAGGATTATGTTAAAACTACTTCACAGACTCTCACCTAATTTTCACTATGGATACATATTAAGCCATGGAAGACTCCATTAAATGTTGGAGGTGATCCGAATCCAGATTCTAGATCAAGATTTCACTTTATATACGCTTTGAAGGATTACGTCAAAACTACTTCACAGATTCTTACCAAATTTGCATCACAGATTAGAGCATGGAAGACTCCACTGAATTTTGGAAGTGATCCAGATCTGGATTGGAGGATGTCAGAAATCTCTGATTGCTCTTGTTTGTTTAATACTTTCTGCACTGTGTTGAAATTAAACTGCCATTTCTTTTCATTTTATTATTCCACTCATCTTGATTATCAACTGATCTTGGCATCCTAAATCTTTCTGGGAACCTCCATATTTACGATTCGACCATAGAGATTAATAATTACTTGAGAGGACATCATCATTCACTGAAGCAAACATTAACGTGGAGCTTGGGCTGCCATCTTGGGAGAGAGACTGAATAACGTTCCACAACTTAATCAAGTCAACATGTGAACAGGAGATTTTCCTCACTTTCTTTCTCTCTGCTCGGAGCAATTACAATGGAAAAGAAAAACCATAATTTCCCCTTTACATTTTAGTGGAAGGCCCAGCCATTTGGTAGGAAAGGCACACGCAAAGCCACTCTGATCTCCAAGCTGTGATCGCTTTGTCTAGTGTGCATGAATGGGAGATTTTCCTTACTTTACTTCTCTCTACTCCTGAACATTAGGCTGTTTTGACACCTCTGGCTGGTGGAAAAAAGTCTTCCCCTTTACCATTGCTGTAAATGCATGACATTAACGTGCATTAACCCCCCCAACATGGGTCCAGATGTCACTTAAATTGAGAAGAGAGGAAAAAAAAGTCTCCAAGGGCCCAATACTGCATCCGAGTGGACATCAGGAGGAAGTGTCAGGTGTGTGACGTTCCAGCACAAGTCAGAGAAGTCTTGCTTTGGACAGGAATTGTTTATCTAATTTGTGTGGTATATTATTGTTTTTTAAATAGTTGTACAAAAAAAAAAAAAAGTCTGAAACATTCCCTGCATTTTAATGTAAATAGTTGTATACGTTGTTTCCTACATTTGAACATATGGTTTTGAAATTTACAATTTATATTTGCATTTTAAGTACTAAAAATGGTTTATATTTGTGGTTTCCACAGTAAAAAAAAAAATATATATATATATATATATATATACACACTGAAAGAAAACCCTCCTCTATACCACTTCATCCTGAAGCTGTATAATTGGGGATACAAAATGCAAAAATGCACAATGCACAATTTCACCAATCACAGCCACAGAAGCCTGTAACTTTTTCTGGGTTGTCTGGATGTCTTTGTGGCTTTCCTCACTCTACTCCATCTTGTACAGTCACTCAGTTTTTGAGAACTGACTACTCCACACAGATTTACCATAGAGTGCCATACTGTTTGTATTTCTTCATAACAAATGTAAATAAAGTTCAAGACATATTCAGTGACTTGAAAATGTTCATGTATCCATCCCCTGACTTGTCTGAAGAAAACTGGCAATTAAACTGATTATTTACAGGTATTATACCAAAGGGGCTGATTACGTATGCAACCCATCATCTTGGATTTTATATTTTTAATTAATTTATATCAAGTTGTAGAGATTTACTTTAACTTTGAGTCTAAGAAGGATAATTTTAGAATTTTTTATTTTGAGAAGCCTGATTTACTTTGTGAGTTTGAAATGCTATAAACAAATTAAAATGTGTGAAATACCAAGGGGCTGAATACTTTTGCAAGCCACTGTAAATGCAGTATGTCAGAATGAAAGAAAAACTGTAATGTCACATCGCTGAGGTTGTGCTCAAACAAATTATACCAAACAAGGTAAAGTAAACCATTTTAAGATAAATTATGAAGGGAAAACCAAAAGTAGTCAAAAATGGCCAATTATACCCTGGACTCCAGGGGGTTAAATGACAATTGCAGCCCAAAAATCTAAGTTCTTTAAACTTTCTCTCTAAACTTAAGTAAAATCTCATTTGTGGACAACAGTTTGCTGGTGCGCTATGCTGGTATTATGTTTGTTACTTAAACAATGCGCCAAACACATCTTGGTGGAATGTGTTGATCAGATTGTTCAAGTAATTGAAACGGCCACCAGATGGCTAGTTTTGTGTGAGAAATTTATCTGATGGTTACTGACATGAGTTGTGGAGCTTGGTGTTGCTGTCAGTACAGCAGTGGGTCGCAAACTCATGACAATCCCTCACCCAAAATGGTAGATGAAAATATCGCAGAAAGGCACTCCTGTCCCCTATAGTCATGAATGTCAGTTCTTTAGATGTTTTTCAGGATTTTACAGTCAAAAAAGAAGCCAAAGGTAAATTCATGTCAAAGTTTGCAGGCAGTGGTAGCTTCAGCTAAATATTTCAATCAGTTTATCAGTTTAGCATTATTACAGTTAAATTTCCAGTTAGAAGATCAGTGGTTATCAGTGCTAACTTTTAGGTTAGCTGTGCCCTCCACTGGTAATTACATACTTTCAGTGTTCCAAGAAGAAGCTGGATATATTACCTGTTAAGCCCATATTTTTGCTTGGCATAATGAGCTGCAATGGCAACGTTATTGAACACACAGTAACCGCAGGCAGCACTGCGCATGCTGTGATGTCCTGGTGGTCTGTCAACAATAAAGAAGTGGCACAATCCATGTTATCATAACTGATACTGGACAATAAATGTATTTTATTTTCAGTGTCAAGTTCATTTCACATCACTTAGGGCCCCTTCACACATAGTACGAAAGTGGTTGAATTGTGCATGAAGCAGGAAACGTATGCAATTCTTGTAAAATCGGAGCTGTCTCTAACGCATTGTACACCTGTTGCTACAACTATTTGCACACACCTGCGGCTGAAAGACAGACTATGTCCTGTATGAGCCCATTCGATCCCTCTCGCGGCAGATATTGGCCAAATTCCAGGTGATACACAGGAACATCTAAGACCGCTCGCTTAGCACTTAGAAAATGTGTAACCATTCGCACTGTTAGCACAAAAATAGTCAGCAGACATTCACTTTCGAGCTGGCTGTGAAATTTGTCTAAGTGCCCTCGCGAGTGTGGCGTTGCAAAACAGCAACGCACATGTGGCATGCCAGAGTGTCAGCTCCCCCCCACAACACATGTGCCATGCGTGTGAATTGTGAGTGTTTTGTGCTCCCGCCATGCACAAGACATGTTGTGGATGGGTGGGGAATAACTAAATACCAGTAAAAATAACTAAAAAGAAATAACATAACACAGAGTGACATGTTGGTATGTGCACTGAACTGACAGGGGTTGTGTCCACCGAGATCTCTGGCTCTGGATGTCACGGCTGGGGGACACGTACAGTGTTTGGACAAACATGAACTTACAACTGTCCACTGTGATGCCCATGTCTGCTTGTTGTACTCATGTGGCCATACATAAAAACATATATTGCTGTTGCGACAGGCTGCAGCAAGCACGCACATTGACAGGCTGTCCCAGGTGAAATGGACGGTCAGATCATCACACTCAGCGGGCGGTCTGAATGTCATGTCATAACCTACCATCTCTGGTTCTCCAGACCAGGCACCTAAGTGGCTCTACTCTACTCTTTTCTATTCTCCTATTTTACTCTTCCTTTTTAGATATACCTTTATATACTAACATAGTTCCACCTTAGAATTGGAATATAATATATAACATATACCTTACTGAATTTTCATGTCACCCACGTGAGCTCTGTTCTACATGATGCAGTATCTGTCCTGCGGTGTGCCATCCACAGGACATGCGTCAGGCCAGACACACGCAGGGGGCTGGCTGGACACGCCGGGTTCAGCAAATGTGGACATGATAAGAGAGCACTGCATCATTCATGTCATTACATGACTGTACGTCTGTGACCATGAATCATCTACAGAGGAACAGACAGTTCATACTTGTATTGTGTGCTCAGTAAGAGGGATACAATAAAATGCAGTGTTGTTTTTATTTATTTATTTATTTTTAATACGTTTATCTCCTTGTTGATTTCAGGCACTTTTCTGCACCTTTTATAGGACAGCAATGATAGCGCATTGGTAAAGTTTCTGGCTGGTAATCAGGGCTTTTGTAAATTGCAGGTTTGAATCCCATGGGTGGCATGTATTTTCGTTTTGTCACAGCAGCTGAGCAATGTCATTCCACAACCTGCTTGCATGAAACCAGCAGGATCGTTCACGCCTGCCTGACCACGTGTCCCTCCCGACGTTGGCTCAATGTTTTCATGGTTCGCTCATACGAGCTGTTTCGCCGTGATTTGTGCTTATTCGTAGTCATGTTTCCCTTTGGTTAGTCATTCTTCTTACAGTGGCTCAGTAATTCACTCACTCGCATCAAAATTCAAAAAGTATAGTGTGTACTGTGGTGTAAAATGTCATAAAGACAACATTTACATATTACTCAAGCTTTGTATGTATAAGCAAATACTTGTCGAGCTTGTTTGAGTAATATAAATAAAGACTCATTCTTAACAACAGACATCCTCATATAAAGTATATATAAATTCATATTTCAGCAGAATTAATCACAAATTTACAGATATGAAACTACATCCAAACTTATTTACAGTCCTTAGCAGATGAAAGGCTGTTTTCATGTAGAACACAATCAGGATGTTCCAATAATGTGTATTTACCACTGAGCAAAGGCCACCTTAAGCAATCAAGTTCACGGCTCAGAATTCTTATTTTGCCAGCCTTTAAAAAGTTCAGCCAAATTAAATTTTAACTCATCTGCTGCTGTCATTTTCCATGCACAGTCATCTAGAAAACAGCTGAGTGAGAGATGATTGCAGAAGTACATAGTGGTTGAATGAATTAATGAAGTTCCTTAAATGATAGAACTATAGCAACATTGTGTGTTGATTTGCTAATTACATTCCATTTTTCAAACACCTGTCACCACCAAAAAGCACCACTGCACAGCTCTCCACTCACCGACTCATGCCCTATAACTGCTGGGACAGGCTCCAACTGCCCTCGTGACCCTTGATTGGAGTAACAGGGCTATTCCACAGGGCGCAATTGTACTACGATCGCCCTCGATCCAAAAAAGTGCAAAAACAAGATGAAATGGTTGAATCTGGCTTGCCTCCTAACAGGCTGGCCGAAAAAGTGCAGACTTGGCAATCTGTCCAAAAATTAAAGAAAGGAGCTGCACCCTCAGCCAAACATGAACAAAAATTGCAACAGACACTGCTTCAAAAATTTTTACCCCAATGGAGCACGAGCTGTAGTCACTACGAAGACCCCGTTTAAAGACGTTCAAACATAATTGAGGCCATTAAGACTACAAATACCAGAACGTTAGGGCCCTGTCCCACTGGCGTTTAGGAGGATTTGCAGATGGAATGCGCACAAAAGTGGCCCACATCCGCCAAACAACTGCAATAACCGTGTAACATTCCTGTATGAGTCAGCCGCCATCTGAACACGTCCGTGATCATCCGCAGAGGCGCACATGTCCACAGCCAGGATTTTTGAGCGGCTCAAATCCTGCTGCGGATGAGATCCGCATCACTGCCTGAACACATACTGAAGACATACGCAGGACATACACAACCAACGCGCCGCATATCCCCTGTCATCTGCTGATATCCGCAACCGACGGGTTGGCGTGGCTTGGCGGCGGACCGGGACAGCGTGCAAAACAGATATGACACGTGCCCAGCACGGCCACATTATGGTCGCAATTGGTATGTCGCACATGCAGACAGAGTGGGCACGGATGAAGCGAGTGCATCACGGCCGCTGTGCCCCTCATGGGGGTGCCTTCGCTTCTGTTCCCTGTTATATCCACTTTTCTTCCTCATGTATTCGCTGATCCACCCCGGGACATTTGTCATTTCTGCCCACCTTTGTTGCGGACGCTCAGCTTTTGTCTCCTCATTTCATGCGCAAATCCTCCTAAACGCCAGTGGGACAGGGCCCTTACCATACTCCTGACGATTTTGAGAATGGGGATGAAATATTTAAACAGTTCAAAATCAGATTCCAATTTCAAATCTCGTGCCCATGATGGCTGTAATGATTACGTATGCCAAGCTTGGTCAAGATCAACAAAGATGGATCAAGAAGTTACTATGATGTTTCTAACGAATACCAATTTGCTATTCAGGATTAAACAGGAAGGAGCAGCACTCTGTGGACTACAGAGTATAGAACATGAATGAATGAATGGGTTGAAAGAAAAACATTTGTTTGGGGTTTTTAATCATGACAAATTGATGTGTTGAGGTTTTACAGTTTCTCAAAAACGAGGATTTACAAGTTTCCTGTTTCATTCAAAACAAATTGATTTTGACTCATTTTAAGCTGTAGCACACCAAAGATACCGTAGTTTATACAGTTTTTAAAATATTTTGTCACATTTCATTAAACCACTCTGAAGCATTTATAAAATCGTTTACACTGGTTTACTACAGCGAAATAAATAATAGGGTTTTCAACTTATCCAAATCAAACACAGATGTCAGGAGAGGTTTTAAATATATTTAGGGCCTGATTTTCTAAGATCCCAGATAATGAGTGCTAAATTGTGTGGGCAATCCAAACTTTTGCACATTGGATGCAAACAGTTTTGTGGGTGACTTACTAAGAGTAAAAGCGCAATAGACATTGGGCGCCGGGCAGAAATGTGACATAGACAGCACTATTTAAGTAAGGAATTTGTGTATGTTAATGGCCGTAAGCGTAATATTAAATGAAATCAGCTTCTAAGCTGATTTCATTTAATTTTATTATTAAGCTGATTTCATTTAATTTCATCAAGTGACTTTTGATGTAGGTGCAAGGCACCTTTTAATCCTGATGTAATATACATGAAAGACAACTCAGTACTAAAAAAGCAATGTATTTTATTGATTTATCGACTGCTGTCTATAGTCCGGAAGCTAAGGGACAAATTTTAGGGGAATTATGCACTTTTATGCAAAAGCGCCAAAACTTCATCAGAGGTACTTTATAGTGTCCTGAAGTATATAAGATCGGGAGACATTGAATCCATAAACATCTACACTCTAAAAACTTGGGTTTAAGAGACTAACCATTTTCAGCCTTCTACAGCATATAATTCATGACAAACTCTTATCCAAATGTCTTTTTAAGTTCATAATATAAACTTGAAGGTTATGAAAAATGTATTAAGGCTAAGTAGGGATGCTTCAAATGTACTTCAGTGTGCTTACACTCTTAGAAAAAGCGTTAATCTAGGGAAAGTGACTAAATATTGTCTAACTCATTGTGATTATCAATATACCTATGCAATATAGCTGTTTGCGAGCATAGGGCAAAGGAAAGATGCTACTCATGCACGCTAACATATTTACACTCTAAAATAACAACAATGTTTGAACGGAAAGAAGTGCTTTTTTATTAATTACAAGACATCAATTTTGTTTTTATGGCCATAACCATTATTATTATTATTGTTGTTGTTGTTATCATTATTATTTTATGTTATTGGTATTAAGACGATTATCACCATATTTTTTAACTGAAAACATTGTAAATACCTGGTTGGCAAACTTCCTAGATATGCACAAATGTTTCATGAATATTTTTAATGAACTACTCTCTACAGCTTTCATGCTAGGAAGATCACAGTGACCTAATTTTATGTCTCAGAGATAGAGGCCTGTTAAAGATCCCTACAGGCCTGAAATGAGTCCTGTACCTCTTTCCATTTTGAAACATACCACCCTGCTAATGTATAAGGATGTACGAAGACGTATGACGCCGCACGATGGACGATACATGATCACATAAGCTCAGTATAGCTTTGCACTAGTTGCAGTAGCCATTCTCTACAGCTTAACAATGTCCAGTCTTGATCACTGGCCCCCTACATAATAACCATATGATCGTATTGTCATATGAATAGCAAAATATACACTGTATTATAACCATGCAAACACCCTTTAAAAAAAAAAGCAGGATACAGGGCTAAAATCAAATGTCTCCCGCTTTGACATGACTTAATATAACCTAAAGAGTCCCTGGACAAAGTTTGGCGCTTTTGTAAAAAAGTGCACGATTCTATCCCTTAACTGCTGGACTACTATATCATATTCACTATTATCATTTCTCCAAATTTGCAGTCTATTTTTAAAATGAAATACACTCTGCATAGTTATACGACCTCTGGCGGGCTGTTCCATGTATCCACCACTCTCACTGTGAATGAGAATTTCCTCAAATGCAGAAGATACCTTCTTTTAAATAATTTCATACTTTCACCCCTTCTTATGTGTTTTGAAAATGGTAGATCAGGAGTACATTCACGTGCAGGTATGCACATTGTGCTTCATTACACGCAAACTCTGCCACGTAAGCCTTTCAATTTAACAAAGAAAAAGAAAATTTCCAATTTCAGAGATTTACTTATTCTTCCATCCACAGTGTTGAAGAAATCTGGTGAATAATTTTGTTGCATTCTGCCAGTAGAACGCACAGCTGTCTCTGTGCGCGCTGTGCATGCAGTAAGATGTGCATACATCCCACTTAGCTGCATGCACCGTTTGGACCACCCACACAGGACCCAAGTTGTGCGTTTGTGTGTCTGTGTAACATAGTGTTACACATCAGTGTACTCTGTTCCACCTGGTACGTATGGAGACATTTACCCTTAAAGAAATAAATACAGGTGAGCCCCGTTAACTTGAGCAACAAAATCGAACCACGAGTTATCTGAAATCACAAGTTAATGAAGTTGACCAAAAAAATATACAATTTATTATACAGTAGTCTAAATTTTCGTGATCAATAAATTGACCACAAGTAAAGCCAAATCGCAACTTGCGCATCTGCAAATTAATGGGGTTTACCTGTACAAGGTAAACTGTTATAAATATGGCAAACACTGACAATTCATCATTTTTCTATATTCTGTATACAGGGTTGGGTAGGATTACTTTGAAAGAATACATGTGGATTACTTGTAATCTGATTACTTTTGGATTACATTTCAAACTAATCCTACCCAACCTTGTCTGTATATGAGGAGGCAGCAGACTCTGAGGTACTGGAGCAGCAGTCTGTCAAGCACAATAAATTAAAGCCAAACTCACAAAATACAGGTGCGTTTGCAAGCCTTCCTTGCGTGTGCATATGTTCCCTCCTAGAATTTTGTGCACTCATGTGGAAAAACCCCAAATTGCATATTCATAAAGGCAAAAATGCCAAAGTGACAATATGCGCCATTTCGCGCATCTGACAGACAAAATCCTCATTGCACATCATTAAGAATTCAGTATGAGAGTGTATTCATGAGTGCTATAGTGTCAACACAAAATCTGTTTCTAATTAGCTTTAAACCAGAGGTGGGAGTAAGTCACTGTCAAGTCATCAATCTGCAAATCCCAAGTCAAGTCTCAAGTCAGCTTCCAAACAACTGGTGGTCATTATGACCCGAGACTTGACTTGGGACTTGCTGATTCATGACTTGAGAAAGACTTGATGGTGACTTACTCCCACCTCTGCTTTAAACAGTACCAAATCAACAAACATCCTCTTTTAAACTAGAATTTAAGTTGCTAAATCTGAGAAATAGGTTTTGATTGTCCACTATCAGCTAAATATCACTGATTTAGACACTGTGTTTATATTGTTTTTAAGCATTTTCTGCAATTTCTAGACTAATTATTTTAGACTCAACCATGTTACCTCTTATTCCCACACATACTCCATGTTGTTCCTACTGGCATTTATTCCACTTCTTTCCAGAGCGTATCACAGAACAATGTTTTCTTCTGAGTGTTTCTGTTTTGTTTTGTTTTTCATTTCTCTTTATTGCCAGATACGTAGCGTATCAGAGGCATCTATTAATAATGTTTCCTTGAGTGATCTGTGACATGGCTTGTTAGGTGACATCCTGTGAGCTATATATTGGCACTCTTCTGTATCAGATTCAAGTCTGATGAAGGTTGGGTGCCCACAACCTTACTTGAAACATGTGGTGGCAATAAATTTGAGATAACTAGTAGCTCTTGGGGTGTGAGCTTTGTTTTTTCTATTTATGTATTATTTATTTCACAGTATGAAAACATTTTTGTTGTTTTAATGTTTTATTAAATATTATGATTGTGTGTTGTGCTGGGTTGAGTAAGACCACTCTTGCAGAACTGACGCAACACTCAGTGCAGCTTAAGTACACAACACACCGATCATATGAATGGGTAACGACAGTCTCACCTGACCAAAGCCATGCCGTTCCTCACCTTCCCCGTCACAACGCTGTCAACCAACTGCAGAGCGGCCCCTACGGCCAATTTGGCACAACGATAGATGTTCTCAGAGAGAAAAGGACACAGAGGACTGATAAGATAACAATGAAGCTGAGGACTATCTTCAACAAAACCAAAAAAGTATGAGTGATGGAGACAATTTAGCTCAGAAGCAGATCAATGGCTTGCCTCAGCTCCAATATCTTCAAATCTAACAGATGTTGATCACAAAAGTTCTGTGTTAAGATAAAATCATCAGTACTCACTGACAAAGTTCATAGCTTTTTTAAAATGGTAAACAGACTGCATTTAGACTGCACATTTCCATCTGAATCAGAAGCTCAAAGCACTTTACAATGATGCATCACATTCACACATATCAGGGTGCTGCCATGCAAGGCGCTCACAACACACCGGGAGTAACTGGGGGATTAAGGACATTGCCCAAGGGCCCTTAATGATTTTCTGGTCTGGCAGGGAATTGAACAGAGGATGTTCTGGTGTCAAGCCCGCCACTCATCCTAGCTAGACCATCACCTCCCACAAGAAGGTGAAAAAAAATAAAATAAGTGAATGTACTTCTGATCTACCATTTTCATAGATATTGGTGTGACTAAAATATTACATATTTGCTTTTAATGTACTGTAAGTCAAAATATTAAGAGAACTAACTGGGTGAAAGAAGACGTCATCATACTGCAGCGCAAACTCCTTTAGGTCCTCCAGACTCATATAAGGCGTCGTCTTCACTGCCTCCAAATATTCCTCACTGTTGAAGACATAATACATTTCAGTAAAGAATTTTTGATTTTACATTCATTAGGTTCATTTTCACATGCATAACTGTACCAGACAGGGTTCAGTGTGGACATGAAGACTGACCTGTGAGCCAGCAGGATCTCTGTCTCTGTCGCCTCACGGGCAGGAATGGAGACACAGCGGCCAGCCAATCCTTTCCTAACCAAAGCCTCATGGCTCACTGTTAGACGCTCAGGTACCTCGAGCTCCCATGATGGGCTGGGTAACAAATCATATTCCACATGAAGTATTTTGTGTTGTAAAAATGTTAATAAATTAGAGACCGGTAATGCATTTATCATCCGTTTCAAAAGTAGCATCGTGGCTACAACAATTGTTCCTGAGCTCCATCATCCAGTGAAATCTGAAATACATAAACATTATTTTTACTGCAATAAGTGAAGTTGCTATGAAAACAAATAAACATATAATACGATAATGTATATAAAATGATTTAGTCATATGTAACTATTTAATTATTTAGCCATAAACACGTCACTGGCAAGCACATTTAAACATGCAGTTTAAATTAGAATGCCAGTGGATATTCTTCTGTGGCCAGAAGAGGACATACTTTGGCTGTTTGTCCGTAACACGCAATGATTGGTCAATCATGTGCAATGACATCATCAAATGACCCACTGGGTTTTTAATATTTTCGTGACACTTTTTTTTTTTGCTACTTCTAACCCTACTCCTTCCCCTAATCCGTCACAGCATGTTCTGGACAAATAATGATAATGACTTTATTCCAGACTCAAAAGTGCATAGGTAAATGATATGTACATAGGTCCATACCTGGGCAGTTACAAACTTATACAGAGAAGTTTGTATGTAATATCCGTAACCAGTGTGTCCTGGACCTATATTTTAAGCTGGTGTCAAGAATTGCATGAAGGGATTCACAGACTTGTCTAAGCACTGCAAGTCCTCTTGCGGTTACAGAAGAATATCCACTTCAAATTAGAATTAAAATACATTTGTGAGGTTCTGTACACATCACTTCCGGCGAAGTGGTGAATCTGAGAATTCATACTTCTGGTGTTACAGACCAAACAGTCCGCCCCTAAAAATTGGCCTGCCCTGCCTCCAGTGCACATGCGTCATTTCAGAGCTCAGCAGCTTGTCTGTCTCTTCACCCAAAACGCTGAAATGGATTAATGGGATTATTAACCATCAGATGACAAAGTAAAACATCTTTCTAAAGTCAGTTTTAAGCAGAAACGAGGCAGGTTTTCGCAGAAATGAGTCAATACTCCGTGACGTTTTGAAATGACCAACGCGCAGTGAACGCATCAGCTAGCAGGTCGTGTAGCTGCGGCGCTCTGATGGCCTCCTCCGTCTTTTATGATGAACTAATGCTGAATTTATGTGGAAATAATTGTACAAAAGCTTCAGATTAGGAATGTGAATGTCACCACTGACGATTTGATATGCATCTCATACTACCAGCAATACATCTCGCGATAAATGACAATACCAATGATACAATGCAATACGATTCACCCGTTTCCGATTCAGTGCGATTTCATTAATATGTATTTGATGGCGATTCACTTCCTCACACTGCAATACAATGCGATTTGGTGCGATACGATGCGATTTAACATGATGCAAAGAAATTACACAAAATTTTAAATAGAAAATAAGAAACTGCAATTCAGTATGGTACTATGGTATTCTTCTTCTGATTCTAATAGAGGCAGAGGATTTGTTTTACTCCTTATAAGCAGCAAATTTACCAGATGCAACATTAAGGAACAAGAATCAGTTCCCTCATATGTGAAACCTGTTTGATCACACAGAACTTAAAACAGTAAACTGTAACACAACATCACTCTCAATGAGTGACATAAAGTGAGTCACTCACTGAGAGAGTACCGCCTTGCCAAAAGTAATCTGAGATACTTTCTTACCAGTCTTACCGAGTGGCGCAGCGGCACCCACAGGATTCTTTTCAAATGACCTGCGTCAAAAAAAAAGCCAAAATATCTCCAAACACCTGATTTAGGTGCGTCAAAAACGTTATCCAACTGCTTGCAGCTGTTCTCGCGGGTCTCCATTTTGAAATATAGATTTGTTGCGGTAGAAATGAGCTTTCAGGCTTCTGTCAGTGATGGTACATTCAATGTGCCTTGGAAAAAAAGTGATGCAAGCACGCAGCAACCGATGCATCGCTGTTTCAGACGACAATTGAATCAATGCACACTAAATTAATTGATACACTTGCATCACGCATGTTTGTATCAAGATACCGATTCGTGTCAATTAATCTCCACATCCCTACTTCAGATATCTGTCGCTGAGATAGATGACGACTGAAGTGCAGTTTTAAGCAGAAACAACGTGATAATTGGTAAACTGTGGCTAATGATGCATGCGAAATGAAAGCAGGGTGGACCGATTTTTAGGGGGGACCGTTCGGTCTGCAACACTGGGACTAGCCGCTCGGTGAAGACACACTCGGGCTGTATGCTTGCTATTGAAATCAGATGGTTTGGTTTTGTCTCCAAGTTGCTTCTATCAGTCATTTGATAGCTATCATTGCCTGGAACGATGAGATAAACCAAGCTGACCTGAAATGAAGCATTGTACATTACAATTACTTTATTGATGAGTTTTGTGTCAAGGATTTTATATAGTTCATGCTCTTATTATCATTTATTTTCTTTAGTTTATGCTTATATTATTATTATTTATTTTCTTATAGTTTATGCTTATTATTTTTCCTCTTTGTGAGAAGAGGAGGTTTTTAGAAAGAAAGACTTGTTGACTGCATTCGTCATTTTACATAAGTGCCTTATCCTGCTGTGGGAGCCGCAAGGTTCATGTCGCAGGAATGGAAGGTTCCAGCAGTCACCTTGTCCCGATATCTCCCTCTTGCAGACATGACTCATGTGTAACCTCTCCCGACTGTCCTTGTTTGTTTTTTCTCATGTTGAACTAAATAAAAGGCTGGGCCAGAGGAGGAGATTTTAGGAGAGCTTTGTAGCTGAGCACTTACAAGCTGCTTCATTGTTCTCCTCCTCTGCGCAGAGCAAAAAATATATATATATATTTGTCTCTCTCTGACTGGTTTCTTTTCAGTGTTTGTGCCTCTCATTTCTTTAAAAACAGGGTGCAAACCCAACAGTTTTTCTTGGCGCCCAACGTGGGGCGTCGACAGATCTTCTCGAGCGAACGGAGGGAGACACGCCGCAGACTGTGCACAGCCGATTCCACTAGAGGGATCGAAGGAAAGTCCTGAGGAGTGAATTCTCCGTCGGGCCGGTGACTATAGACGTCCACCTCCGCTCGCCGCAGTAGATTGACGACGCCTCCGAACCAAATGAGGGGCGCAACAAATTAACGTAAGTAATTACTGCCTGCCTGTGAGGAAAATATGTTGAGGAGGGGTTAGAGTCCCCATCCAGAATAAAGTGCGGGGGAGGGAGTTAGAGTCTCCGGTCCTGCCGGCACAGGTGGCGGAGGGGTTAGAGTCCCCATCCGGCTGAGAAATACAGGAGGAGTAAGAATAAATTTCAGGAGAAGCAGTTAGAGAGACGCGAATTAATTGATTATTTCAAAAGTGAAACTAAGTGTGTTTGTGGTATGAATGAGAGAAAATTCTGTTTTTGTTGTTTTGTTGTAAGGATGTTGTTGTTATTTATGTATTATTATTTTTTATTTTTTTTTTTTAGATGAGGGCTTGTCTGTAATTGCAATCATTGATGAAATCTGTAATTTATTTTGTATGTGTGTGAGAGTTGGAGCGGTTGTGGGAGTGTGTGTGTATGTGTGACAGTGTCGGACTGTATGTGTGGTATTGTTTGACTGAGTATTCCTTAGTAATGATAAAAGAATGAGACTGTGAGTGACTGAAGCACGGACAGCTTGATATCCCATTTTATCAGGGGATAAAAGTGGAGCCGTTGTCTGCAAAGTAGGTCATTTTAAGTCCATATGCACCACACTCACATATTCCCGACGAGTCTGCAAAGAGGGGGATTCCAAGGAAGGTCCGCCCCACGGGGTAGAAGCTTGACCTGAACTTTGCAGAGTGAAGGGGAATAGGTGACCAACATGGGAAACACATGCACAGAAAATAAGCCCCTACTTCAGGGCGATGAAAAATACATGCACAAACGCAATCCGGAAAATCTGAAGTACATAATTAAATGAAAAAAGAAATATGGCTTTTCAGGTAAATTGGTTATGCCAGATTGTGAAGGTTTGGTGTTAAAGCTTACAGCAGCAGCAGCAAATAAAAAGGGTAACTGGAAAGTAAGAAAAGAAGGAGAGAGAGAAAGTGCAAAAGTATGGCTCAGTGAAGCACGGATGAGAGTAGAGGCCATAAAGAGGAAAAAAGACGAGAAAGGAAAGTCAAAGGGGAAAGTAATGTTTGTAAAACCTGAAGATAATGAGACGGCCGTGAGAGGGACATTTACAGGACGTGCTGCAGACGGTCCTGCCATACGGGAATGAGGAAGATCCGGCAGCGGCGGTACAGGCTCAAATAACCGATCTAATGACCAGAGTTAAAAACAAGTTTAAACAGAAAGCGGACTATGGTAAAATAAATGCGTGTAAACAAAAGGCAGATGAGGATGTGGATGATTATAATCAGCGTTTAGGAACAGTTTTCCGTGCAAACAGCGGTATACCGCATAATGATGATCAAGCGGGAGCATATCAAAATCAGATGAAACAAGCCCTCCTGAATGGTTTGAAGCCAGAAATTAGTGCATGGATTAGAAAGCACAATGTGACCACTGACTCAGATGATATGATTAAGATACTGGATGTAACAACAAACACACCAATAAGTGACAACATTAATGAGTTACCAGAAAAACAGATAACAATCACAGTGGATATTCATGGAGCATGGTCATTACCACTCCTGAAAGAAAGACCTGGGGTGACTCTAAAGGTAAATGGACAGGACATGGATTTTCTCTGTGACACAGGAGCATATAGGACAGTGATAACAGACAGACCTCCTGGAACTAAATTTGCAAAAGAAGTCGTTTGGGTAAAATCTGCAAATGGACAGGTGAATTCAGAGAAAATATTGAAGTTTGTCAATTTTGAAGATCCTGAAACGAACCAAACTGCTTGTGTCTCTGTGGTTTATTCACCCCATTGTCCAGTAAATTTACTGGGACGAGATTTGATGACTGCCTTATCTATAGGAGTCACGCCAACAGTAGGTGGTATGAGAGCTGTGAGGCAGCCCGCTACTGTATATACAAATTTGGCCCAGGCCTGGCAGTACTCTTTGGATCTGTCGGAGTTGAGACAAACTGAACAATTATTAGAGGAAGGTCTGATGACCTGTGAAAACAGAGAACATGTAGTAATGATGTCACCAAAAGATCTACACATAACTATGCTATTCACTCCACGAAAGGATGAAAGGTATGGAGCAGGATTTCTGAAAATTCCATCAGAATTACAGACAGTAGCACACCTATACACAGACAGAAAAACCACCTCTATGTGTAGTGTAGTGCTGACCCAAAGTGCAGACAAATGGTACAGAGGAAAACCTGAGGCTGTGCCGCATATTTCACTGACAAGGGCAGACACTCAGTCCTGGAAGGACCTTGGAGGAATTGCTGAAATAGCTGAGGAAGCGACTGATTAGCATGAAGCAGATGCAGTGTCGGTGTGGGATTTCAGTCCATCCACAGGCTTGTATCAGAAATACATGTTTGTAAGTGCTTGGACGACACCGGTGATACATGAAGTAGATCTGGACGATTGAAATTTAACAACATCTGTGTTGTTGACACAGGAAGATGAGACTTTATTGGCCAAACTGCCTCCTCATCTCTGGGTGAATGCACCCACAGATGTAGGACTGTTGAAAAATATTCCGCGAGTCAAAATTAAGCCACGATCTGATTGGAGACCACGGATCAAACAATATCCATTAAAACCTGAAGCAGAAAAAGGAAATGATGACTTTTTTAGGTATCTGTAATTATTGCAGAGCCTGGATTCCATGTTATGCAGAGAAGGTGCAGAAATTGCAGGATTTAATACACTCTATACCAATGGATATGACTGACAAAATACAGTGGAATAAAGAAGCTGAAGAACAGTTTACAGCTCTTAAACAAGAACATGTGAGTTCCACAGTATTATCTCTGCCCAATTATGCCAAGCCATTCACTCTCATGGTGGACACAAAACAGGGATTCATGTGTGCAGTCTTGCTACAACAACATGGTAATAAAAATAAACCAGTTGGCTATTATTCCAAACGTTTGGATACATTCTTATCGCCTGCTAGACAGATAGCTTATACAGCAATGCTATTGTCTCAGCCATATATTACCATTGAAAGATGCAACACCTTGAATCCCGCCACGCTCCTACCTACTGAGACAGATGGTGAACCGCACGATTGTTTGGCAGACACACAGAAACAACAATTACCTCGACCAGACTTAACAGACGAACCATTTACAGATGGACTACATTACTTTGTGGATGGCTCATGTTTCAAAGATCAGAAAGGACAGACATTAACAGGCTATGCTGTTGTTCAATTACCAAATACTGTTATTGAAGCAAAACAGATCGATCATTTTAAATCAGCCCAAGCTGCAGAACTCATTGCATTAACCAGAGCTTGTATCTTGGCTAAAGGACAGAAACTGACAGTCTATACAGATAGTTGATATGCATTTTCAACAATTTGGTTCTTTGCAAAACAATGGCAACAAAGAGGTATGATAACCTCTACAGGGAAACCAGTGACACATGCAGGCTTACTCACAAATTTGCTAGAAGCAGTGACATTACCATCACCACCTGGCATTATGTAAATGCGCAGCCCACACCAGAGGTACAGATTTTGTCTCCAGAGGAAACTGTCTCACAGACAAAATAGCGAAAGAAGCAGCAGCTGGTCAATATGGCACTTCTTCTATTTACACAGCTCAGACAGACAATGAACCATTAATAGATTCTAACCTTTTACTGGATATGCAAAAACAGGCACCAGCGCAGGAATGACATTTGTGGTTGAAAAATGGGGCAACCCCAAACCCCAAAGGACTTTATTGTGTACATAACAAACCCATCCTACCCAAAAGCTTATTCAAAGCAGCTGCAACTGCGACACATGGGTTAACGCATGTGTCAACAGGGGGGATGGTATATATGGTAGACCAATACTTTAATACCTATGGATTTAATTTATACTCAAAAAATTTTTGTAAAGCCTGTGTTACCTGATTGAAACACAACCCACAGGGAAGTATAAGACCCCGGAGAGGGCAATTCCCAAAACCACAGTATCCTTTTCAAATTGTTCATATGGACTTTATTGAACTAAATCGATGTGGACCTTATCAATACGGTCTAGTATTAATTGATGCCTTTTCAAAATGGGTAGAAATTGTTCCATCACAAAAAGCAAATGCTTTAACAGTAGCAAAAGCATTGTGTAACACAATTATTCCGTATTATGGAATACCAGAGACATTGTACAGTGATAATGGAACACATTTTGTAAATGAAGTTGTACAAAGAGTAGCAGAACACATGAAAATTAAGTTAAAACATCATTGTGCTTACCACCCACAAAGTGCAGGATTAGTGGAAAGAACAAAGGGCACAATAAAAATAAGATTAAGGAAATGTATGGAAGAGACAAAACGAACCTGGATTGAATGTTTGGACCTAGTAAAATTGTATATGAGAATAACACCAACACCATCAGGTTTAACACCATTTGAGATACTTTATGGACGACCATATCGTCTACCAATTTTTGACATGGATACTAAAACAGCAGATGAGGAACAAACATTAGCAGATTTTATGAAAAAGACATTAACACAGAAAGAGATAACTTAAACACATTTACTGCTGAATAATTTTGATCTTCCACAGGACGGCCTTCCAGTAGTCCAGCCAGGAGACTGGGTGTTCATCAGAGTGATTAAGAGGAAGAACTGGTCCAGTCCTCGTTGGGAAGGTCCATACCAAGTGCTGTTAACAATACCAACTGCAGTAAAGATAGCGGAGAGATCAACGTGGATACATCTAAGTCACTGTAAGATACAGCGTGTGTTGGCTGCCTCCACAGTGTAAGGGGAAGTCTGGCTACAAAGGGAGTCTATTTAATTAGCAATAGATTGTCTCAACGCCAGTGAAGCAGGGAGATCCTTGCACTATTAGGTGAGGTTGGTTAACAACACTGTATCCTAGCAATCATGACTGAACTACAGCAGACTCCGGAGCGGCGTGCTCAGCGCCGCCGCTGCCGGACTGTTGGTAGGGCAGCCGGTTGCGTTGTGATCTTAGTGTGTTTCGTGCTCCTCGAATTCCTGGCCTGGTGGTTGACCCAAGAATTGCAGCTCACTGTGGACCGAGCCAGAGAACAACGGAAGCAACGTCAGAAGAGGTTTACTCATAATGTGAATGAGACAGATGGACACCCTCATATATACCATACTAATATGTGGTACAGATATGTTCATTTATTGGCTATGGAATTACATGTTACTAATTGTTATGTTTGTTCGCAAATGCCTATATCCTCAACACACCCAGCTCTGACGGCTAAACCGTACCCTGCTAGGGTGACAGAATGTCTTATCATACGGATGCATAATCAAACTGTATTTCGGGGGCAACAGTTCTCAGCAAATCTGATAAGAGGTAACACCACTTGCCACAGTGCAACCACTTATATGATAGGGATTTCAACAGAGGACGTACAAGCGTGCCCAAGTGCTGCTCCATTGACTAGACTGAAGGGAAACGCAAAAATATCATCACATGTTAAATTGTCATCACAACGGCCATTCCCGATTTGCTTTTACGGGACAGGGAATAAAACTGTAGGTAAAATTAAGAAACGTCTGTGTACCCAAACGTATGTTTTATCAAATAATTTAAGCCTAACCAAAACATGTGGATGGTACTTATCTTCATCACATTGGACGGGGATGTAATTATACAGGCTCCTGTCCATGGGGTACGGATGAATCATGTGCTTATGTTAGTAAGTTTTTGCTACCACCTGTAAATGGTACTCCGGTGTATGATGACATCTATTGGCTTTGTGGTTCCAGACTGTACATGAGTCTCCCACCAAATTGGGGTGGTGTGTGTGCACCTACCCAGGTGACTGACCATACATATGTGGTAGTACCAAGGACCTCCACAGAGAAGAATGGCAGCACCAGACGGAGGAGATCAATATACCCAGATGCGTTACCACATGATCACATGTGGGGCTCGGATGTACCAAAGGACCAAAAATTGTGGTCTGTAGGAGATAAAATAGCACATTCATTGTTCCCCTGGATAGGAGTGGTAAAAAATTAATTAATGATTGAAACTCTGAATTATCGATTGGGTCTGTTCATGAATGTAACTGAGAAAATAGTCGCAGCTCAAAACACTGAAATAGATGCTTTACGTACCATGGTGATGCAAAAATCGCATGGTTTTAGACTTGCTTACTGGTTCACAGGGAGGAGTTTGTGTTCTGCTGAACACAACATGCTGTACTTTCATCCCAGACTCCATTCATTCAGTGGATGTGCAGGACGCATTGGAAGAGCTGAATAAACTTTGTGATGCAATGCATAAAGACACCCTAGCCGTGAGCCGGTGGAATCCCTGGTCCTGGTTGACTTCAGGACCATGGTGGCAGTTACTATTGAAAATGGTGACACCAGTTATTATAGTCCTAATTCTGATTGGACTTTGCATGTGTTGTGTGATCCCTTGTATCAAAACAATGGTTGGCAAAATGGTGTCAAATACATTTGTACAGTGTAATCTGGCTTTCCAACAAACTATGCCAAAATATCAAGCATTGAAACAGTCAGACCTTAGTGGAGAAAACTATAATGACTGTGTTGAGAATTATGATAATATTGAAAAGCTCACAACTCCAGTTTAAGCTTGAACTGTTGACGTGATGAGTTAACACACTCTTAGCCTATGAAGCTTTAGCTGAAAATGTAATAAGACAAGTGGTTAAAGTGGACAAATTTTCTATTGAAGTGTGTTTTGGACATGACAAACTTATGTAAATAAACGATAAACAGGGAGGATTATGTCAAGGATTTTATATAGTTCATGCTCTTATTATCATTTATTTTCTTTAGTTTATGCTTATATTATTATTATTTATTTTCTTATAGTTTATGCTTATTATTTTTCCTCTTTGTGAGAAGAGGAGGTTTTAGAAAGAAAGACTTGTTGACTGCATTCGTCATTTTACATAAGTGCCTTATCCTGCTGTGGGAGCCACAAGGTTCATGTCGCAGGAATGGAAGGTTCCAGCAGTCACCTTGTCCCGATATCTCCCTCTTGCAGACATGACTCATGTGTAACCTCTCCCGACTGTCCTTGTTTGTTTTTTCTCATGTTGAACTAAATAAAAGGCTGGGCCAGAGGAGGAGATTTTAGGAGAGCTTTGTAGCTGAGCACTTACAAGCTGCTTCATTGTTCTCCTCCTCTGCGCAGAGCAAAAAATATATATATATATTTGTCTCTCTCTGACTGGTTTCTTTTCAGTGTTTGTGCCTCTCATTTCTTTAAAAACAGGGTGCAAACCCAACATGTAACAATATTCAACAATATAATGTATTGTTTAGACAAAACCTACAACAAGGGGGCGAACAAGGAGTATGCTCATCGATTTCTATTTAATCCACCAGATGGCGGATGCAGTCAGTGACCTGTTGCCGGGCAGCCGTCATCTTGCTTAGCCTTATTATGCGTCGTCAGGCATTAGATTAAACAGAAATAGATTATTTGCTGACTTAAACTTGGGTTAAAGTGATCTAAAAATGCTGTTTTGTGCAGCGGTCAGGTGCTGCGACAAGCTGACAAAGAAGTATTAGCTGGTTAAATAAAGGTTAAATAAATAAAAAATAAATAATAATAAATTGAGCTTTCATAAGTGTGTATTATATGTAATGTTAATGATCTGGAGAAATAACTAAAATTATTGAATAAAGGTTAGAAAAGGATTTATTTTTTTGTGTCTGATCTGTATTCTGTAATGTAGTGACTTCAGTTTTACTGCCTGAATGCCTTATTGTGAGAAATATCTCACCATTAGTTAAGGGATTCAATTAGAAGTCTCACTTTCATAAGTCTCAATTTATCCATTTTTAATTAGCCTCAGTTTTTTTCTTCATATAAGGTATTCCATCCTGAGATATTCTGTAAGAGCAAATTCATAGAATGGAAATGCTTTTTCTCTCAATTTGCTGGGTCACATGACAGTCGCTTTGAAATTGTATATTCTACTAATCTACACAAATGAGATCAATTTCTGTATGATATACTGCATATTCCAGTAAAGTGTTTTCAGATTTCTTTCAACTTGGTCCAGAAATGATTGAATAATCTTACTTTAACCCTGACTGGTGTCAGAGTGTTCCATGATGCATACCACAAAATGGCCGATGCACATCCAAAATGTCCTTGTATTTGGCACAACTATCTGATCTTTTTATAGCTGTCTAATTGATAAAACCATTTTATCAATTTATAGTTCGCATCTATTCGGATGGCATGATGGAACACTCTAATTTGTTGTTTGGCATCAACATACAAATACACTATAAAATTTTTACATACCGCCTTGAACGCAATGTGAGCACAACACCCACCTTATACCCACCTACCTCACTTCACTTTGCAGCCAATCACATAGCCACTGATTGACGACAGGCTAAGGTCCGCCCACATGGGGCCAGCCTAGACTGAGGAATAAAAGTTAGCGTCTGAGGAAAATCTGGGCTATTTGTTCAGGTGTTGCATGTGGTCTGTTCGAAGACCCCAGCGCTGCTAGATGACTCCCTGTTATCAGTGTAGGCACTAGGGTTGTATGCGGTATGGATAAAGCATTTTTGATGAGCACGAGCATGATATGAATAAAACTCATCAATATCTGTGCTCGTGCTGAAGGAAAATCCTGACTGGCTAACTGACTGTCTTCACACTCTGTGACTGGCCAATCATACACAGCGCCCGCCCCTCCCTACACAGACACGTCTGACTGCAGCTTCTTGCGCACACACACAGGATCTCTCTCTGTACTTGCCTTGATTCTAGCTCACGTTGCTGTGCTCCTTAATTTTTCTTCAATTCACCTCTGTTTTGGTTTGTATGGTATTTGACATTACTTGGTGAACTTGTTTCATAACATACGCGGTGCATTTGACAAGACAGAGCTGAAAGAGGCTTGTGTTGTGTCGGTCACTGCCTCCACTCTGGTCGGGTTTTTTTAACCGTTTGTTTACTGGCTGGTGATATAAAGTCAGTTGGAAAACTTTGCTTGTACTGACAGCGGTGTTTTTGAGAAGAATATAGTGAACAAGGCTGACATATTATTTCCCTGTTTGCCATCACTGGATGTTTGCATGAATCACCAAGTTCACACAGACCATTAAAAAATAAAAACACTGATCATGCCCACATCGATTTCTATTTATGTCTGGTTGTCAGACGCTAACCAAGATGGCGGCGCTCTGGCAACAGCCAGTGAATGAGCGGATCAGCCCTGTGTCGCCGACCGAATGGTCCCCCCTAATGACGCAGTTCACAAATTAACACCTCGTTTCTGCTTCAAACTGCACTCCAGTTATCTATCGCTGCAGCAGATATCTGAAGCTTTTGTACAATCATTTCCACATAAATTCAGCATTATTTCATCATAAAAGGCGGAAGTGATCAGAGCACCACAGCTAAACGAGATGTTAGCTGATGTGTTCACTGCGCATCAGTCATTTCAAAGAGTCTTCTTAAAATGGCCTCGTTTCTGCTTAACACTGACTTCAGAATGATTTAAGAGGTTTTACATTGTCATCTGATGGTTAATAATCCCATTAATACATTTGATTGCTTTGGGTAAAGAGACTCCATCTGAGATGAGCTGCTGTGGTCCAAAATGACATGTGCAAATGCAAAAGGCAGACCGATTTTTAGAGGCGGACCGTTCGGTCTGCGACACCGGTCCTGCATCTAGTGAGTAAAATAGAAATCGATGGTATGCTGATGCGTTAAAGCCAGAGCGTAAAGTCAAGGACTTGACACTGGTGCGTGGACTGTGTTCATTCATTGAGCGTTGTGCCAGGGTAAAAATATTGGACTCCTTTATGAAAACACCACAAGTCTGACCCCTTTAAAAAGTGACCAGATTTAAATTACAACTGTATCAACTGCAGTCAGAAAGCGGGGATGATAAACTAATGCTTGTTTGTTTTGTTTTTTTAATGGAGCCTTATGGTATTATTTTTAATGGAAATTATCAATCGAATTTCTGAAATGAAACAGGTAAGGTAGGTTCATGTCTCAACTGCACATATTTTGCTTGTTGCTGCCACTGGCGACCATATTTCCTGAAATGAAACAGGTTAGGTAGGTTTTGTAACACAATTCATGTCTCAGCCACACGTATTCTCTTAGTTGTCGTTGGCGATCGTGACTGTGACAGACCCAGTCTCAGCGGGCGGCCAAATGTCGCGCATGCGCAGACTCGTGTACAGGAGTCGTCAGACGTAGAGTGCTGAGCCCTTGACACCGGTTTTGTATTTAAAATATTAAAATGATACCTGCTGAGTGCTTTATGTTTTTAAACTACAACAAATGTGATGCCAAAAAAATACTGTAAAACAAAAATTATTTACGGTAGAGTACGGTGTGCACGCGCGCCTGTCAGGTTGAAAAGAACGAGTTTTATGAGACAAGGACTAATGACACGTCATTATAACTTGTAGTTATCGTTATGTTACTTACTTAAACCAGAGCAGTCGGTAATTTGCCATTTCCTCATCATAAATAAGTGCTGTTCCCATCCTCAGGTCTGTGTTGTCTGTACAGCGTAAAAGTTTTGTAGACTGAAAACCACAACCGACCCGAGAACCCCGCTACGGTGGCCGCCGAGTGTCAAACACTTTAGTTACCGCAACGCCAAAGTTGGAGAGAATAACCTGCCCTCTACTGGCGACTCACTTAAAAACAACAAAAACAAAAAAACAGTACAATCCAAAAATATGAGATCGTTGGTCTTTGGAATGCACTCCCGCTGGCATTGCGATCTGTGGACATTGCTGGGGGGTAATATAAACACACACACACACACATATATGTGTGATATGACCTGAAGAGAACTGGGACCACAGTCACAAAGATTACATTAGTAACACATGATGCTGTCATGTGTTAAAATCCTGCAGGGCAGCAAGGTCCCCCTGCTCAAGCCAGCTGTCCAGGCCCGTTTGAAGTTCACCAGTGACCATCTGGATGATCCGGAGAAGGTCATGTCGTCAGATGAGACCAGAATAGAGCTTTTTGGAATCAACTCCACTTACCATGTTTAGAGGATGAGAACAACCCCAAGAAAACCATCCCAAGCGTGAAGCATGGGGTGGAAACATCATACTCTGCGGGTGCTCTCCGGCAAAGGGGACAGGATGACTGCACCGTATTGCAGTGAGGATGTATGGGGTCATGTATTGCGAGATTCTGGCAAACAACCTTCTTTCCTCAGTAAGAGCATTGAAGATGGGTCATGGCTGGGTCTTCCAGCATGACAATGACCCCAAACACACAACCAGGGCAACTAAGGAGGGGCTCTGTAAGAAGTATGTCAAGGTCCTGGAGTGGCCTGGCCAGTCTCCAGACCTGAATTCAATAGAAAATCTTTGGAGGAAGCTGAAACTCCAAACCTGAAAGATTTGGAGAAGATCTGTATGGAGGAGTGGACCAAATCCCTGCTGCAGTGTGTGCAAACCTGGTGAAAAACTACAGGAAACGTTTGACCTCTGTAATTGCAAACAAAGGCTACTGTACCAAATATTAACATTGATTTTCACAGGTGTTGAAATACTTATTTGCAGCAGTAACATACAAATAAATTATTAAAAAAATCATAGTGATTTCCAGATTTTTTTTTTTTTTTTTAGATTATGTCTCTCACAGTGGACATGCACCTAAGATGAAAATTTCATACCCCTCCATGATTTCTAAGTGGGAGAACTTGGAAAATGGTTCTCCCCGTGTCTGTGTGGGTTTCCTGTGGGCACTCTGGTTTCCTCCCACAATCAAAAACATGCTTATTTAGGGTCTGCTCCTTTCTCTGCCCCTGACCAAGGCAGAGTCTCTACATCTGGAGATGGTAAGGGGGCCGGACTCTGGCTGCCCACTGCTCCTAGTGGTTGGATTGTGTCAATCTGTAATTAGGATGGGTTAAATGCAGAGGACAAATTTCACTGTATGTATATATGCAAGAACAATGTCAAAGGCTCTATTCTATTAGAGGCTTCATTTTTGTCATATTTCAGAGTTGGGGTTTGACACGACAGGAAGACATTTCATCTACAAATGGCCTTTTAAATAATGAAATTAGCGTAGTTTCTCAAATTTAAATATACTTGTGTACATATACTTGTAATGACCAGTTTTAACATGTTTGTCACATTGTAGTTTCCATAACAACTGTACCATTTTCCACTTCCCATATACAGGGTGAAGTATATGGGAAGTGGAAAATCTGTTTGGGGTCATTGTCATCCTGAAAAAGACACACACACACACACCCCTCAAAAAGCCCAGAACCCATAAAAATTGTAATACATCTTAAAGGTCCGGCAAATTATCATGACCATGACCCAAGACATGTTGGGGAAGACTATTGCTCCAGTTGTCTTCCCCAACATGTCTTAATCAGCCAAGGAAAAGACATTTTCCCTGGAAGCCTATTTCGCCACCAAATCATACCATTGGGAGCATAATTTTGAAAGAACATGACTTTTATGCAAGGTGACCAAAATAACTGAAACTTTGGGTAATGATTGTACAGACTGTCAAACTCCCTCTTAAACCTTTGTAGGAGTTATTACAATTTTTATCGGTTCTGGGGTTTTTTTTGGGGGGGGGGGGGGGTTCTCTCTTAGGTGGTCTGCTCTTGGGCAGGTCCAGCATGCACAACTGCACACCATCTCTCTTGATCCATTGCCATCTCCTTTATGATGTGATAGCCACGCCCTTCTTGTATGTTGTCCAGCATTGCCAACCTGTTCCTTCCTCTCCCTCTCTTTCCATCTGCTTTCCCCTCCAGCACTGTTCTTAACATTCCTTCTGATCTCATGATGTGGCCAATCCATTGCGCTTTCCTCTTCCAGATTGTAACTTTTAGGCTTCTCTTTTCTCCAACTCTCCTCTACTTCATTTCTCACGTGCTCTCTCCAGCTGATCTTTTCCATCCTCCTCCAAAACCACATCTCGCAGCTCTCTAGTCTCTTCATGTCCTCTTTCTTCAATGTCCAGGTTTCTGAGCCATAAAGGAGTACACTCCAAACTAAAGTCTTGATTAGTATCTTCTTCAGGTTTTGGTTGGTCTTTCCAGTGAGTAGCGCTTGATGTTTGTTGAATGCGTCTTTTGCCATAGCAATTCTTTACCTCACTTCTTTTTCGCTACGTCCATCATCTGTGAGCAGGCTTCCAAGATATATGAATTGTTGACTTGTTCTAGTACCTGGCCATCGATGTTGATCTGCAACTGCTCATATTCATCTTTCCCAATCTTCATTACCTTCATCTTGGTCTTGTTTATTCTCATTCCGTATTGCTCCAACACCTCATTTAGCTTCATCATGATGGTCTGGAGTCCTTTTGCTGTGTTCGCTATCATCTGCAAATCTCAGAGCCTGGATCAAGTGTCCTCCCATCTTCACTCCTTCTTCCAATCCTTCCATGGGGGGTGTTACCCAGTATATTTTTAATTCATGCTGCACCCCTTGAAAGTATCAAATATACGAGTATAGGAATGACTGAAATTTGAGCAAAATATGAAATGTTTGATACACTGTAAGGAATTCAGACAGACATGAATCATTAGCCCAGTGTGTTTTTGTAATATTTTTGACAACACAGTGAAAACATTAGCAGAATGAACATTAAATTAAAAATGATGGATTTTAATTCCTCATATTTTCTTGGTAACATCTTGTACACATTCACCAGTAGAGGGAAACAATGTTTATCTCATTTTTGACAGATTGGAAACACACTCAGGACTCACAAATGGTAGTTCTATAGGTATTCTATAGGTATTCAGCTCGCATTCTGCCTCATCCTTATGGCAACGACACTGTGAAAGGCAGGAGAGAATTCTGCAGTTTGGAAATAATTTAAAATAAAAAACTGAAAGTGGAACGCAATGATTGCACTACAAAATTGTCAGGAGGGTACATGAAGAGTGAAGACGTGAGGGTGTGAGACTTTGTTATAAGATGCTTGTTGCGGCTCATTTGAGGAGTTAACCTGAAAAGGTGATTCCTGCTGTCACTGTGCCACTGAAATTCCTCACCAAAATGAAAGCTGACAACAGAATTTAAAAAAAAGAAAAAAAGAAAGGAAGCATATTAGCTGCAGCCATCAATTACCAATTTTCTAATGTAAGGCAAGTATAAACAAACAAAGCATAAAAACAATAGCGGTAACTTGTTTTTTCTGCATGTATGTTTGTGACAGGAAGCGGTTAAAACTGAAAGTAATGTCCTGCAGGGAGTAAATGAGTAAAATAAACTCATATTGTGTGGTTAGAATGCAAATTCAAAATGAAATTACATTAGCCAAAAACAAGGTACTGAGCCATCAATAAAATGCAATCAATCTCACCTTCTTTCTTAATCAAAAAATAGTAACTTCATTAACAATCACTGTTCTCAATTATGAAAAGAAAAAAAAAGTCACAATACTTCATTACCGATGATCAAACAGTCCACACTACAGACGCAACCTCTCTGCATTTTATTTTTTTAATCACCAAGAGCGTTTCAGTTGACAGTGAGTCTACATTTTGAAAGAAAACATCTGTACAAATGGCACACTAAGCGAAAAAATTCACCTTTGCAATTTTTTAGTGCACCCTCTCAAAATGCTGCCTGATATCAGCACAGAACCAGTAAAGATCATATTTAAATTTAAAAAAATAAAATAAAAAGCTAAAATGAATGTGCTTTGTACTTTATACCTTAAGGATGCTCTCGCTGGGTGAACACAATCCAGTCACTAATTTTTAACACTCACAACAAGGAGCCACAGTGAAGGCTCTAACACTGGTCCATAACATGTCTGAGACTCAGTTTAACCAGACAGTATTGAGCTGAGTCTGTTTCTTGATGCTCGTGTCCATTTTGAGGACCTCTCGAATTGCCATGGTAGCGTAAGATGATGGAGGCAGCGAGAACTCCATCCTCAGAGCCCGGTACTTCCCTTCTGGATGTGGAAGAAGATAAAGACTGCATTAAATTATGCGCAGAGAAAATGACCTTTAAAATATAGGGCACCCATCAAATGTGAAATTAAAACTTTTCATTCATGCATTTAAATACTTAAATTTTTGCACTGAGGATTATAACAGTTGCTACAGGCACAAACATCTACAAGGTCTTAGGAAGGTATCGTTTGCAGTCACCAGTAAGTCTCATCGTGATCCATGAACAGTAATGATATAATGACACAAATCTCTAGATCATCACCCAAATGTAATCAGCTCTTCCCTGACCCAAGGGCAATCTCACACACACCTTCATTAAAATCTATCCATGACTTTCTGAGCTATATTGCCTTCAGACAACCAGAGCATTTACATAAATCAACATGCAAGATAGAGCCCCCCCAACCTAAAAAAAAAAAACCCTCAAGAAATTTTAAGATTTGTATTTCGTAGACAGACAGAGCAAAATAAACTTGGCAGCTTGCACTAGGGATGGGAATCTCAAGGCACCTCGTGATCTGATTATGATGCAGGGGGCTGGTATGCAATTATAAAATGATAATTGTTGCACCCATTTTTTTTCCTATACAATTTTTCCACCCCTCACTGTGTTATTACTTACTATTTTTAAACAAAGTGAAACCGTAATGACCCATAATTAAAATAAACAAATTAATATTTGCTTTCATTATCTTTGTTAATAAAACAAATGGAAGACTTAAGTGTAGAGTTAAATTTGCCAAAACATTTCCCAACAAAGCAAAGAAACAAAAAGGAAAAGAAATGTGCCTGTAGCAGTATTTTTGCAGTAAATGAATAGACATGATCACATTCTGTATCACTAACATAAAAATAATGACAATAATTATTAAAGTGATACTCAGAGAGTGCATGAGGTATGCCATCCTCCTTGGGAAATATGACTCATAATAATAGAAGCATTCCATGCTGTGACTGATCATTAGGCATCAAGCTAAAGTTAGTAGGTCTATCCAGCCCTGTATCCACAAATGAAATAATGGCGGAAATCAGCAAGGTTTCCCAAAAAAATTTGCTTAGCTGACCTTGAAAAGTTGGTCAAGGTTAGTCATATACAACTTACAGAAGGTCATCACATGAGCCATCAATATACCAAATTTGGTGAACCTACTGTCATTTGTTCTCAAATTAGGATTTTCACAAAGAATTTTCTAAGTTGACCTCTGACTTTGAAAAGTATGTCGGGGCAACCCATATCCAAATTCATGTGCGGTCCTCATAAGAGGCACCTATACACCAAGTTTAGCAGGTCTGCTGTCATTTGTTGTCAAGTTATTGCGTTCACAAGCTGTGTAACAGATGGATGGAAAACCAACTGCTATAAAATAATAATAGTCTTCCAACCAAAACCATCCTGTTAACTGCAAGATTAAGATATCTAATGCTTTACACATAAGATAAAGCAGACCATCCAGAGTGTTCATATTCAGTATTTACCTTTATTGAAGACAGGAGCAGGTTTGGACTCCAGCTTTTCTGTATCGGTATGTATCAGAGAAATCCGTGGATCATCATACTGAATTACCTCCCTGCAAAAAAGACAACATGAACAACAACAAAATGATGCAAGAGTATTATTAACTCTGCCATTAGAAAGGGCCTGCTAACCAGCTGACATCACTGGGTCTGAGGAGGATGCGTCTGTAGGCTCCAGCTAGGGAGTAGTCTTTGACTTTGTGTCTCATGTTGTCAATGTCCAGACCATCAGCAGAGAGCATCTTCCTGTAGCCTTCACCCACTGACACACAAAGCCAACATTACCAATACAATTTAATGTTCAAAACCACCATGTACTGTAAAACTCTTTTCTTTTCATTTTAGTGTGGTCAAGTCACTTCATTGTAGAGAATGTTGTTTGATTACTTTCTTCTATTTATTATTTATTACTTTACTATTTATTATTAACCCCGCGACAGACTGGTACCCTTTGAGGGTTCTACCCCATATCTTGCCCAATGACTGCTGGGATAGGCTCCAGCTCCCCAGTAACTTAATTGGAATAGCAGGTATAGAAAATGAATGAATGAAATATTTATTTTTCCACTTAAACTGTGGTCATCTTAAAATGTTTGTATGCAGCACTAACTTAATACTGCTCTTTGACAGCTAAGGGCCCTGTCACACATAACACGATTGAAGTCGACTGGCACACGAAGGAGGAATTGCATGCCACTCGTGAAAAATCGGAACTGACTCGAATGCCTCATACAGCTGTCACCACAACCAATGAACACAGCACATGTACTCTACATTCCATGTAACCCATTCCAACGGTGGGCAAGATGAGGTCACATGTCAGCTGATAGTGTTGGCAGCATTCGCATGGCATATCGTACGCAGATCGGACACATCATGCCATGGCACAATATGCTGCATGAAATCATCGCCCATGTCACACGGTGGCCAAACGACGCGATCGAGGCAGGCTTCGCACCAGCAGCCGAAAGACAGAAAGTGCCCTGCGAGTGCCCATTCGGCCCCCTTTAAATGTTTAAGTGCCCCACGAGTGTGCTGTTAGCAAGCAACACATATGTCATGCAAATGTGCCCCCCGCCCCCGCAACAGATGTAGCATGCAAGCAGTGGTGGGCACAGTTCTGCTAATCCACTAACTGCTAATTAGCGAAGCTAACTTTTTGTTAGAAGATTATCTTTTTAGCTAACTTCGAAAGCCATCAGTGAACCAATTAGCTTCCGCTAAATTTAGTTTCACTAACTTTAGTCCGCTAAGGTTTTTTTGCTGACATAAAAGAAGGGCAGCAGTGAACGCTGCCAGTGCACAAAACATCAGACGGTTGCCCCATGTGAAAAGCTCCATGTGATTATGCAAAAACTCAGCTGGCAATCAAACTGTCACGTCCACCATGTGCGCTATGGGGCAAACAATGCGGTGTCCTTCGGCACACTGCTCACTGGACACATGGCGCTGGCTGATGTGTCCATGTTATGAGCCCACAGCTTCATTCATGTCACACCATCAGTGTGTGTACATGCATGACCATGGGTCATGTGGAACAGGAGGATGACCTGCAATGTCCACTCTTCGTAACAGGAATTAATTATTAGAGACGGCAGTGTTTTCTTCTTTTGTTTTCTTAGTTTTTATACAGTAACAACAGATTCAAGACCAGTAACGTGACTGTTACATTTAAACACTACATTCATTGTTCCTCTAATGTTCTGAATCTATGCTTCACATTGCTGTGGGCTTCCATATATTTGTTGATTTATGTCCAGCATATGTCCAACATCTAGCTGCTCCGCTGCTGTGGGAGCGCAATGTGTTACCACACATTTCACGTGCTCGCACTGTGTTCGTGCGTGCACATGAAAACCATCCACCGTGGTATCGTGCACGCCTGTCTGACCATGTGTCCCTCCTGACAGCAGATGGAATGTTTCACGGTTCCCCATTTAGTTTTTTCAGACTGTTTCTGATTCTTTCGCCCATCTTCGTGTTATGTGTGAAGGGGCCCGAATTGTAACATGAAAAACATCTATTCACAGAGGTGCATATCTTACCAGGGTGAGAAGGATAGATAACATCAAACCCGGGAAGTGGCATCACGATATCATGAATGGAGTGGATATCAGCCTCTTCTGCTGTTAACACATGTGCTGTGGCTACACACGCATGCACACACACACACGCACGCATGCACGCACTTAATGTTAGTAAGCAGGATTTCCATCACATTAACACAACAGCTGAACTTATTATCAGACAAACAATAGGAAGAAGGGATATTCATTTAAAAACTGTCTCTATTAGGGATAGGTAACAAGGCTTAAACATGTACCATATTTCATGGTACTTATGATATAAATAGTGAGATGAAAATATGCCATGACAGGTTGTAGGAAAAGTGTTTCCCTCTGCTGTGCATCAATGATGTTTAGCACACGAGCACGATGAGTACCAGTTATGTGCACCCCTGTCCATAGCACAACTACAGAACACCGAAGGAGTCATGGAAAGGAGTTCACTCTTATTCACAAAACAAAACAAAAGTTTATAGTTTTCACGGAACTGTTTAAAAACTGTATAAGCTGTTTATAAATGATCACATGATCATTTGTGTGAAAGAGCAGACTTTAGTTCTAAACGCTAACAATCATAAAGGATCATCTTAAACTTTATGAACGCGTGGAAAAACTATGCTTGACAAAGTTTTTCATCCAGGTTTTATTCTTTAAAACACAGGTTGGACAATAAAAATCAGTCCAGGTTCAGCTCTTGTTAAAATAAGACAATTATTATTAAAGTTGTTACATTGTTTAAAAAATAAGCAAAACAAAAAAGAAAGAAAGCAACCCCAGTCAAAATTGATGAAGAGAAAAAAATTCCAGCTTCCTCCCACAGCCAAGACGTGCACATTAGGTGGATTGGAAATTTAAAAAAAAAGAAAGAATTGTCCATAGGTGTGCATATGAATGTGTTTGCTTGTCTATATATGGCCTTGCGACAGACTGACATCTTGTACAGGGTGTACCCCGCCTCATGCCCTATGACTGCTGGGATAGGCTCTGGCAGCCTGTGACACTTAATTGGAGTAAGCGATTGAAGATGAGTGAGTGAGTGAGTGTAGTTTAAAGAAGAAATGCTATGTGCAACAAATTTTAATGTGCTTTAACCTTTTAAATGTTATTTATGACCTGCACATAACATAAAATAGAACAGAAACATGAAATATTCATCATATTTAAGTAAAATTGCCTCAAGTTGTGGCTTTTTCAGTCAATTAAAAAAAAACTTCAAAAATCTTAAATTAATTTATTCCACTTCACAAAGGCCCACTGATGTATAAGAAGTACCCATCATGTGGAGCTAATGGCACCTGACAGGCTGTTGGCCCATACCACTGTTTTAAAATATGAATCGCTGCTTTCTGGTTTGTAACAAAGTCCTTCCCACAGCACTACTTGATTTGTCAGATGTCACAAGTTCAGCCTGTCAGTGCTGAAGGCTGCTGTCCCACATACTGACAGAAGAAAACAGCAGTGTGCAGATTGGAGCTGCGTCAGCTGCATTTATTAATTTGTTTAACTTCATAATAATGTTATTTATGGCTCCTTGCACTTTTTGTGTGAAGCAAACAAAATCTTTTCAGTGCTCAAATAGATTATTACTCATATAAAGGCAAAATAACGTCTCCACTCTCAACTGAGTGCGTAGTGTGCACGTTCAACTCCACACAGCATACAAACTAATCAAACGCATCAAATTTTGTGTATAAATTGTAACTTGTGTGTGTAAAGCAGCTTTTTTGGAAAACTGTGATTTGTGGCCTTTATACATTAGGATTCCATGCGAAATTCAAGAGGGGGTGGGCCATAGGTAGCACTTCATTTATTATCAAATTTTATTTTTGTTCAGGTTAAGACACTGTCAGTCGTTCTAAAAGCACAAACTGCGAAAGTCAAATTTTTAGATAAATGTAGTTGTGTGATTTTTATGAAATAGGAAGAACACCATATTTAACCCATGTGACAGACTGTGTATTTGTTCCATCATCAAGCCAATACGCGAAAATATGCTTTTTATGACTAAAATGAGCTAGAAAACGGAAATGAGAAATAGATCTCATTTAGCTTATTAATTGCACCAGATTGCATGTAATATTTCAAAATTTTCTAGACAGACAAGGGCCATAACTCTGGTAAAATGGGCCCAACTCGAACTATATGATAATATGTGTATTACCAACCTATAACAAGGACTTGTACCAAGTTTCACTCAATTCCCCCTAAAGTGTGAGAGGAAGTGATTTCAAAACACTTATGCCCTTTTTGGGAGGGAGGAAGGGGGGGGGGGGGGGAGACAGACAGTCTCTCCCTTCAGGCCTTCGGCCAGCGGGGGATAAAACTGAACAGATTGTGTGCATTTTTTAAGAGCACCATTCCTATTGACTGACTTATTGTTTTCTAACACCACAGAAAACCCAGTTTCCCCAGCCCAGTACTAACTTCCTCTGAGCACAAGGTCTCCCTCCACTGCCTTTAGGCCAAAGGCCCGAATTCTCTGGCTCACCATGGTGTTCCACACCATACTCTGGTAGCTGTGGATGTACATCAGACGGTTGTTACGAGGGATCTAAGTAGAGAGAGAAGCACACAGCAATCAAGAAGTGCAGAACAATTATTTTACTGGCTAAAAATGCAACATAAAATACTAAACTATTTCATAAATAATTTCACTGCCCTTTTCCAAAAAAGATCCTGCTTCACATTCATGCAGTTTGAACTTAAGAGGTGACCGCAATATCACTTTGACTGGCCTTTGAAAAAAGTAACTGTATTCATCACACACACACACACACACACACACACACACACACACACACACACACACACACACACACACACACACACACACACACACACACACACACACACACACACACACACACACACACACACACACACACACACACACACACACACACACACACACACACACACACACCTTCAACCGGTTACTCCAATTAAGGGCCACGGGGGGCTGGAGCTTATCTTAGCAGTCATAGAGCATGAGGCGGGGTACACCCAGCACAAGACGCCAGGCTATCACATGGCACTGTATTCATCGACGACGTCAAAATAAAATTATCACTTAACAACAAAATTCAGCATCAAATCTTTAAGCAACAATTTATGTAACATTTCGCAGCAGAGTTAAATCAAATACATTCAGTAATTAGAAAATGTATTTAATACTCAATTCAATTTATTTCATTTATATAGTGCCAAATCACAACAAAGTTGCCTCAAGGCACTTCACACAAGTAAGGTATAACTTTACCAACCCCTGGAGCAAGCACACAGGCGACAGTGGTAAGGAAAAACTCCCTCTGATGTTTTGAGGAAGAAATCCCAAGCAGACTAGACTCAAAGGGGTGACCCTCTGCTTGGGCCATGCTACAGACACAAATTACAATACAAATATACAGGAAATTTTGGGAGTCCATGCTGGTGCACAGGACGGGAGGCCTGCAGAAGAAGACACCCACTTCCATTTCCGGATGGAGTCGCACCACAAACACAGAGAGAAAAAAAAAACAATCAGGTGCCAGAAAGACAATTACAGCATCATTTGTCAGCATTAAGCAACAAGAAAAACAGAAGAAATACTAAGGTGATCGCCGGCCACTAGCCCTAAATTTCAATAAAACACCTAGACTTTAGATAAAGTTGAGGCCGTAGCCCGCTCTGTTTACTAATTAAATTAATTTAAAAGGGTAGGAGCATAGTAACATACTATGCCAGTATGCTAGCCACATGAAAGGGAAAATAAATGGGTGTTAAATCTGGACTTGAAAGTCTCTACAGAATCTGACTGTTTTATTGATGCAGGGAGATCATTTCACAGAACAGGGGCACGATAAGAGAAAGCATTGTGACCTGCAGACTTTTTATTCAACCTAGGGACACAAAGTAGTCCTGCACCATGAGAAAGCTGAGCCTGGGCTGGTAAATAGGGTTTAAGTAGGTCAGCTAAGTACGGAGGTGCTAATTCGTGAATAATTTTATAGGTTAGTAACAGTGCCTTAAAATCGGATCTCACAGGGACAGGAAGCTGGTGAAGAGACACCAAAATGGATGCAATGTGGTCAAACTTTCTGCTTCCTGTCAAAAGTCTGGCAGCAGCATTTGAACCAACTAGAGAGCCCTAATGCTGGACTGTGGTAAACCAGAAAATAGAACACTGCAGTAGTCCAATCTAGAAGAAACAAATGCATGAATCAGGGTCAATACTGCACTTATGTAAGAGTCATCAAAACTAATAGTATGGTTAGAATGGAACATGAAAAAAAAACATTTCAAATTGGGTGAGTCTGTTTGTAAACTTTTTTTTTAAGCCCAGGAGACCCCTCTTCACTTCTGCAGGGCTGAAAATACTTCAGGGTGCTACATTCAACTGCTAGCACAGATTACTCCAGGTCTCTGACCTCAAACTGACCACAGTCACTGTTATTACCATGACTATTACAGCAGTATATATACATCTTCTAATTGGCCTGTCCTGGTTTGTCCACCTGTGGGTCATGCAGGAACACATGCACACACACCTCTGGATGACCTCAGGATTTTTCTGTGGCTATGATTACAATCCAATCACAGATTTGGAGATTGAAACAGGTGGACTTAAAGTCACTAATCAATGAATCAGCTTTATGTCTTTCTAAATTAAACAGCCTGAGACATGATCAGAGCAACTTTCTCTGAAACCAACCAGGCCAAAAGCTGTGATGATGTTCTTCTTGCCGTGCATGGACAGGCCTCGCAGTAGCTGCCCCTCCACACAGCGCTTATTAGGTAGTTTTTTGAGAGCGGCCTCTGGGTCCTGAGTTTTTGCCCATGTCTCCCTGCACCGTACCAAGTACTCCTTCTCTGCTGATGGACATGAAAAAGAATGGAACAAAGACAGATGACATATAACACATACTCCTGCAAAAACACCAAAAATAATGTTCTTACCTCCAGGACGTGGCTTAAGAATCAAATCAACCACCTCACTCCAGTTATTTTTTAGGATCGCCCTGCCCACAACAACAAGAGGAGGAAACAACACTTGAGCTCTCCATCCAGACTTACAAGTCAGGCCAGTACTAACCACATGTCATGACTGTACCTGCCAACATGGTATGTAGGCACAGCCGTGGTGCCAAAGCGCTGCATGCCGTAATAGTTGATAAATCCTGTTGTCTTGAGAGAGGTCATGGCTTGCTGGACCTGTTCGTCTGTTCCTGAGATGTTCCTAATGCACAAATATATCAATTAACAATCATGTGTCAGAGTCACCTAAGACACAGTAGGTGCTTTTCCACTGCAGAGACCAGATCCAAAGTACTGCACTATGTCGCTTCCAGGGGCTACTCCTGGCATCAAGTCAAGTTACTTTAACACATTTTAAAAACAACAGAACTTCACCTGAAGTCTTTACAGTCAACAAAACTGAAATGGATAAAAATATGAGAATGCATTTCAGGAACAGTTAGAGTTAAGAGGTACATGGCAAGAATAACAAAAAGAAATAATAAAAAAAAACCAAATACATTAAGACAGATAAAAGCTACATAAATTAAATAAAAATCTAATATAGCTTATGTTTCCCTCAGCTCTTCATGTAAATGATGCAGTGACCATTTAATTGGTTTCATTTATACTTTTTTAAACAGACAGGTAAGCACCATATTTTCCGAACTATAAAGCAGGCTTCTTTTATTTTTGTTTTGTTTTTAAAACTTGTTTGACTGGTCCTGCAACTTACATACACCAATGGTATAAAACAAGAAGAAGAGGATCTGAATGAGAAGGGCACGCTGCATCTTAAGAAAATGAGAAAAATTAATACACCAAGCTCTTAATCTAAAAGTGCAGGAATAACCTTCATAGTATTCAGCACTCCACTTGTTTGCACTGTGTGGATAAGCGACAGAACAATAAGGAAGAGAGCTAGGCTAAGATAAGGTGAACAGTAATGTTATAATTATGTTAAATCAGTCGGGGTATGACGACACACAGTTCACCAGACAAAACAACACACAATATTGGGATTACGAAAATGATACAAGACTTCAACACTATTTTAAAGAAAATTTCAATGATGAAATATGACTGGAAAATAGTCTTTGACTGAAAGCCAAATTACAAAACAATTCATATACATTTTGAAATATTTTAGCCAATCATCTTGTAATGACAGTCACTTCAGTTATACTCATGGAGCATGAATTATCACACAAACTAAAAGACAATATAGGGGTGGTGGCCAAGTGATTAGTGCGCTTGGTTTCAGTGTGGAAGGTTCCCGGTTCAAACCCCACCCCTGCTACCTTTCTCCATGTAATGTGGAGTTGTGTCAAGAAGGGCATCTGGTGTAAAACCTGTGCCAAATCAACATGCAGAGCCACCTTGGATCTGCTGTGGCAACCCAGAGTGAAAAAACGAGGGAGCACCCAAAGGGACTTACTTTACTATGAAAGCACAAAGGTTTTACCACAAACTCAACTGACTGGCTTGTAGGGGTTTTCACATCTACTGATTTTGACTAGTTGACACGTTTTTCATAATATTAGTCAACTTATTTATTTATAAAGCAGCAGGCAGAGCTGCAGCCTTTATTGACCGACAACAGTATGCTACAGCACATTTACTGCTTTCAATACACACGTTCTTTGTGCTCACTCACCGTAGCTCTTCCTGGCACCTAGGTTCATGCACTCATAAATCTCTCTTTCTGTCTCTCTCACCCTCTCTCTTCTTCTGTCTCTCTCTTGCGCTCTCTGTCTTTCTACGCCTCTCTCATCCTCACACGCATGCACACTGTCCTTACAACCTGACTGGTTTGTGTGGAACCAAAGTCATAGTATGTGATGAGACACACAGCTGCTTCTGAAAAGCTGAGAGAAGATCTTTCTTCCTCATACAATTACATTAATTAGCACATTAGCATTTTATCATTCATGGCAGTCCCTTGGTGGTGAGAATGATGGTCTCTTAGTCGATTCCTGAATGGACACGTGGACACAGAAATGACTGAGCAGGCCTAGTTTTGACAGACACTGCACATGGGTAATGCGGGAAGCTTCTGCCGGTCTGGACCTTGCTCTCTCTCCCTTCCTCTTTCTTCTCTTCCTGATGATGTTCCTATGCGTTTTTTCGGAAACGTTCACTCCCATGTGGATCACTGCTTGACACATGTTCTTCCCAGGTCTTCTAACCAATTAAGCAGCTCTTGATGTTATGCCTCAATAGGTCCTTGTAGCTTTGTTTCTGTCTTCCTCTGGACATTTTCCCTTCACTCAGGTGGGAGTAGAAGATCTGCTTCTGCAGTCAGCTGTCATGAACTTGACGGGACCCACCCACTGAAGCTAATTCTTGATGACAACACTCAAATGGCTCAAGGGTCTTCTGGTGCATCACTAAATCTGTGTTAGTGAGCACTTCTGCTTTACCAAGACAATCCATCCCACCTTTTCTTGTTGCTTAATGCTGACAAATGATACTGTATTTGTCATTTTACTGATGCCTGATTCTGATTTTTCTCTCTCTTTGTGGTGCAGCTCCACCCAGAGATGGGTGTGGTGTATTCTTCTGCATGCATCCCCTCCTGTGCACCGGCATGGACACCCAAAATTTCCTGTATATTCGTTTTTGACAATTGTGTCGGTAGCATGGCCCATGCAGATAGTCACCCCTCTGAGTCTGGTCAGCTTGAGGTTACTTCCTCAAATCATCAGAGGGAGTTTTTTCTTACCACTGTCACGTGTGTGCTTGCTCTAGGGGTTGGTAAGGTTAGACCTTACTTGTGTGAAGCGTCTTGAGGCAACTTTGTTGTGATATGGCACTTTACAAATTAAATAAAATGAAATGAACCTCACAGGTGTGGCATATCAAGATGCTGATTAGACAGCATGATTACTGCACAGGTGTGCCTTAGGCTGGCTACAATAAAAGGCCACTCTGAAATATGCAATTTAATTCATGCTGAATTTTTCTTTGCAAATAAAAATGATAACCACGTATTCTAGTAAAACAGAACACGAGGGAATACAGTAAAAACAAAGCAGTAGTGATATTTGAAATATGTTAAATATGCTGACCTGAGGACTACAGTGAAGTGATTGCCTTGCAGCTCTCCCAGCTTCAGAGGATGGTTTTTGTAACAAAAGTTTCCAACCTTGAGATTCATGAGGCACTTGTTCAGATGAGCCAACCTCTCTGCTGTGATCCTAAGTAGAAATTGACAGTATTTCTTTAAATAGACATCTACCTCAAAAAAGTGATGCACCAGAAACTATTCACCTAGCAACACAACATCACAAGCACTGTCAAGATGCACAGTATCACCCTTGTGCAACACCTAACAGAGAATACAATTAATGTGCGGTGAAGTTGCAATGAACTCCTTTTGGCATTACACGCTCACTTGTGCACTGCAATCTCCTGCACAGTGATGGCTCTCTTGTCCTTGGTTCCCATGTAGGAAAACATGTTGGGTTTAAGCCTAAAAAAAGAAAGATCAAAGAAAGAAAAAGACATTTTATGCTAATTAATTAAAATCAAAATTAGAAAAGTAAATGGGCATGTTTATCTGTATTTAGTCAGTAAATGTTTCCATTTTGTGAAAAAACCTGAGGAACTTTGAAAGCACATTGATGGCATCCATGGTGTCCTTATTCTCCTTGTACAAGACAAAGTGACAGAAACTGCCACGATTTTGGGGCCAGAAGTGTTTCCTTGGAGCTTTTAAGGAGACAGAGAAAGGCATCATTTTGAAATTAATTAAGAAACTTTGATAAACTTACAAACAAGTCACACACTGAAATAAATAAATCCTGTTATACATATTTTCACTTCGTACTGTAAATCCAAGAATCTAAAAGGCATCTGACCACTTCCACACTTTGCTGAACACTTAAGTTAAAAAATGTAAGACACAGAGGTAAGACTTATTGAATTAGAATTCAAACTAATTTAAATTAAATAGAATTTTCTCTATGGTAAACTCTAATGAAAATTTGTAGCTATCTCACCAAATGCATGTCACATGCAGGTTGTACCAATTTCATCTGCGAGAAGCATGTTCTTACCTGCTGCTGTTTTGACCTCTGTCCACCCAGAGAAGAGCAAAAGGAGGGTAGAATAAAGTTACTGATAAAAAGGCTTTTGTAAATTTTGGGATGGGTGGTCAAGGTGAGTTTTGCATGCATGGGTCTGAGAGATGCAATGAATCAATCTGTTCAATCTCAACCTGTTCTAGGCACTACAATAACACTATCCCGGGTTGGTTTTTAAAGCTCCCATTCATTATTTAAATGTACAATGGATATTGTCCTGAACAAATAGAGCCGTACAAATAAATGTAATGGTTAATCCAATCCATACGGGTAGACTGAAAAATGCAAAGTAAAAATGAGGACATTCATGCAGGTCTGTTGGTTATGTTCATGCACATGCCAAGTATCTGCATTCCATTATCCTAAAGCCCAGCTACAAAAGGGTAGATAAAGTAGGCATTTAAGGGGGGCATGCAATTAAACCAGTCACTGATCATTAAATGAATAATAGTTGGGCACGAGTGTTATATAGGGATAGAGTTCATTTCTTGGTGCAGAGAATCAAGGGGGTTTCTCTGAAGTTGTATGGGAAAGAGGGGACAAAACAAAACAGGTTGCAAGTGCCAGATTTTTTGACCTGTATTTAAAAATATGGTTACTTATGTTTTATTTTGCCATTAATATGTGATTAAAATTCCTTGAGTGCTCTTGTGCTTTTCTCCTTTTCAATCTCTCATATTTTCCAGGCATGAGAGAATGTAAAGATTTTCCTTACAATAAATGCTTTTGAAATTCAGAGTTGTTTCAGTTTATTTTCTTAACATGCTAACCTTGAGGCCATAACAGGCTTGTTTTGAAGCTGTATGCTTATTGGTATCTCAATACCTGGCAACACTAAGTTCAGCCAGCAGCACAACTGCAGTTAGGATTAGAAGCTAGCTCATTATTTTCCATTTAGACCAAAGATAATAGAGAGCTATGCTTATTTTTGATGCAGACATTATCATAGAGCCAGTAAAGAAACCAAAGTCTACACTGTCAGAGGAAAACAAAAAAACACAAAAAGCCATGGATATTCTCCCGTGACCGGAAGATGACTTACTTTGGCTATTTGTCCGGATCACAATGCGAGTGGCCTGGAATACGCTGTGATTGGTCGAGCGCGATTACATCATCACGTCTCATTTTAGTGGGTCACTGGGTTTTTGCCATTTCTAACTCTACCCCTTCCCCTAACTTAACCCGCTCCCTCTCCCTTCCCCGAACCCTAATCAGAACCTCCCCAGAACCCCTGTGTTACTCTCCCTTACCCTAACCATAACCAAATTACAGATGGCAATTACATGCCATCTGTATGTATTAATCAGGCAAATGACTGACAATTAGGGGAACAGCGCAAATAGGTTTGCTGTTTAGTTCAATATTAATACATGGATAACACAGTTGTCAATTTATTCAGCAACATTTGGGTTAAAAATGTGTCTGATTTCTCACATCAATGAATGTGAATCCTCATCAGCACACAAAAGATGACAAATAGTTCTTATTCTGCCTCCATGAAAAACCTTTCATGCAGTGTGACTGATTTGTAAATCCCTGATTGCATAAATTGTATATTATACAATGTTGCCATGCTTGCAAGCATGGCAAGATTTATGGGAGGTACAATGAAGTAATGATTACCAGAAATCCTCAATAGTTTGCCATATCGGAATGCCACATGGACTGTATGCATTCATGCAGTCAGGGCCTTTTACCTTCTATAAAACAATCCATAAAAGTACATCAGGCTATATTATGTGAGCACAACTGTCTGTGTAGAAAGAACCTTCTTCTGTTTACGTCTGGCATGGAGGCTTGTAAAATAATGCATATGGAAAAAACAAACAAACACATGGAGTCTATTGAGTTCACTTTTGTGTGCACAAAATACTCCATAGGTCTGTGTACAGGTTTTAAAAAACAAGACAAACAAACCCCCACAGGACTCGTTTCCATTGGGGGTTGGCCTCTGCCAGGGCTGCGCCTTACCACTAATGAGTGAACAAACACACATACAAAAACAACAAAAAATATCCATACAGGCCTGTTTTTGTATATATGACAGGTGGACAGATCACCTGCTTTTCACAAGGAGCGCACTACTGTAAGTCACCATTTCAGTACTAGAGCTGTCCATCTCTTTTCCTTCCCTTTCTTACAATCAAGTTTATATATAGTTTAAATATAGGTGAGAGGCCGCAGGCTGACTCCAATTGACTGCAGCATGTGGACAATGTGCTTGTTTATTAAACAAGATGCGATTATTTGCTTCAGCCACAAATCTGTCTGACAGCGATCACACTCAGGCCGAGTTGGACTGTGGTCATTTGTGCAATCGCGGTCATCTAACATGGTCACATTGAGGTTGAGGGTGCTGCGTACTCAACCTTCACATGACCAGCTGCTTGTTGCAACTTCTTGCAATCAGTCGCATGGCAGCGACTCTATTCACTGCAGTCACCAGGCAACCACCATTTTTTCTGGTCACAAGGAGGTTGGCGTCCTATTTTTATTGTAGTTTAACTGAGGCCTTAGTGAAGTTGTTGCTATATTGATAAAGGACAAATAACGAGCACTGGAAACACTACTGTTTATAGGATTTGATTAGTTCATGTACTGTGCCACAGCGAGTGTGCACAAACTGCAGTGAATGACAGACACTGACCAACAGAGAATATTGTGTGTTTAAGTGTATAATAATGGCAACAAAGATTGATGATTCACTTTCCATCAACTTATCAACAAATGCACATGTACATGAAGAAGCCACAGATCTTAATGAACAGTGGGATTCAAAAGGAGAATCACACTTAACACCTGTAGGGAAGTCCAAGAGCAAAATGGTGGTTACAGACACAGACTGAATGTATACTGAACAAACCCTCCATGACTTCACCAATAGGTTTTCTGAAGAGACCCAGAACAGTTGTTTTGAAGCTCAAACAATGCTGCTCTGGGTGTCACCATGTTGGCGGCAATGACTCCACCTATCACCGTTGTTTTATATGCAAGACCCGGCATGACCTGGGTGGGATGAACAAATGAAACATGAACTCTCCCCCATCTCAGAGTTACCAAACAAAACTCAAGCTGTATTGCTTTTAATGTCTTCCGCCACCGTCGCTTAGTCAAATTAAGAGCACCTGCTTACAGCAAATTGCAGAAAAGACAAAAAGCTGTGCGCGCGTGTATGTGTGTGCAATTTTGATCATACACAAACTGTGGAGAGCTGACATTTGCCGTTTAGTATGCTTATGTATACTAAACGCCATTCTAGCCATTCCAGCAGGAGGCAGCAAATCATCTTTATATGAAAAGCGTGCATGTGATTTTATTTAGTAAGTTCAATGTAAGTACATGATTGCAAATACATTAATAAACATACATGGATGACACAAGAAAGTGAGAACACTTATTTCCACTGTGGTTTATTTAAAATCAAAGGACATGATAGAAGTAATAATAAAATAAAATAATAATACTGATAACAGTAATAGTGTGTATATAAGAACCTAAACTATTCATAAATACATTAAAAGAGTAAATTACATTAAAAAGTTGCATAATTAACAGGAAATAAAAGGGTTGAGTTCCTCTTCTAAAAATTGTTGAGATCTAATGTTCTAAAAACATTTTGGACTCACACGTCATTCCAACTCATACAAGCTTTGTTTGATTTATTACCACCCTTGAAAAATGTCAGCAACCTATTTTATAAACACTACCCAATCTAGAGCCTGTGGAGCCCTACAGACAACACATTAATTATATATATATATCACGGGTGTCACAATACATGTATTATGTACAGTACACCCGCAGCAGATCGGTGCACAGAATTGCACGCAGAATACATGGTATGACTATGCACAGTTTCATTATACACACGTGTATTTGTTCCCATAAGTTGCTGACATTTCATCTCATGGTCACAGACTGTGTGTCACTCTAGTTTCATGTTCTGTACAGGAGGGAGTGTAATTAGCCGCCTCAGTCTGTTGTCTGTGTGTGAGGCAAACAGAAAAACAACGAGTCTGGCAGTTGAAGTGAACGACTGGATTGGTCCAATCAGAAGTTTTGGAAGCATAAATGTAATTGGTTAATTTAACTTTTTCCTTCAGAAATATGAACCTAAAAAAGAAAGCGTTCTGATCTGCATTTGTTGTTGAATCACTGTCCCCAGATGAGAACAGACTGCATTTGAGTTTAGATGCCATCAATTTATGACAAAAGTGGACATTTTATATAAATTTGTGGAGAATGTCTCAAATGAGATGATCGCAAAATAGTGATACTGTGTACAATGATTTCAAATCTGTATAGAGTGAGGTTTTATGAGATCCTGTCATTTGGGCAAAACTCAAACAAACTTAAAATGGACAAAATATTGAAGCACGTCTGGCAAGATGTGTTGCACAAGATAAAAACAAAAAAAAAACAAAGAGAAAAAATGTGCTGCGCAGTAAATTTATTTCAACACGAATGACAAGAGATGTAATCCAATTAATAAAAGCTTCATGAAAACCTTTACAGTTACACTTTGTCTCACAGTGTGGATGACAGCAGCTCTCTGCTGCTCACATATTAATGCTGAACTCATATCGAACTGCAATGTCTAAAATCCCTTTTACACACGGACGGGATCTGTCCAGCGGTCCTCATGCGGTCACGAATCTCACTGCACCTCACAGAGCATCCCAAGACCATTCGATGGGCACGCAGTGATCATGGTAAAAAACGCAGCAGTCAGTGCGCGGCAACAGCAGATCCTCTGCTGTAAGATGATTGGAGTGCCGCGAACTGGACATGAACTCACAAAAAAGAGGAACATCATTTCAAAATCACAGCCAATAGGTGCACAATGACTGGGGCTGTTTGCTGTGATTTTTATGAATAAAGTTCCTTTTAGAAAGTGC